>NC_142539.1:2153125-2482500 GCF_056151865.1 Erythranthe guttata | reverse complement strand
GAGTTTTGTGCATAAAAGTTTAGTTGAGTGAATATAAAGCTAAGTTGCTATATAGTGTTGAAACGTCTATTCTACGCTACACTGGGTAGATCTTTACCATTCATATACACACAAGTACAAATACACACATACACATTGGTGTGTGTAGATCAACGGTAAAAAATCACCTACTGTAGTCTTCATCGGGTGTAGCATAAAAATAACCACGTTGAACCCTATTCTTAGCTTTGAATTGATTTCCGAGTTAAGTGTGGGAAGGATATTAGGAGTAGAATTAGCATGCTTGAAAAAAGTTCAATTCTTTGAAGATTGAAAAACTAATTTATGTTGGCGATCGAAGGTTCTAGTCTCGTGAGGGAGGATCTATCAGTTGGAACAAGTGAACATGTATCAATTGATCCAGATTTGAATTATCTTGCCAACGATTGCTATGTCGAGCTTATCACACATGATTAGCCTAGTGTTGTTTACCTGTCTCGTACGATTTGAAGGTTGTTATACGAGAGTGTTGGTTGCTGCATGTTCCTTCATTTCCTCAAAACAAGATTTGTATCTTGAAGATATTCATGTACAATGCTATGAAGGACGAATTGAATAAATTGTGTATTCATTGATTATGCTAGATTACATGCTAGAAAAGTCTAGAGAGATAAGAAAGATGGTCTTCGATTGAGTTTTTATATTTGTGTTTGATTGAGTTCTATATTATATAATCGATCTTACAATTTCAGTTCAATTAAAAAAATCGAGAAATTGGAAAATTTCTAAATTGTGAACTTAAACAACTTGATCGTATTGGAATCTACGAAATTTGAAATTTCATTTCTTTATCCATCTATAAAATTAAATACTTAATATTATTATTATTACAAATGCAAGTTTGCTTCAAATTTAAGAACAAAGAAACTTTTGCAAGTCTACATATATATATATATATATGCTCATTATTATACTAGATCTCCAAATGCTCAAGATACTTCTTTCGGCCGTAACTCGATCCCTTCGATAATGAGACCCCTCTTCCAATTAAGATGTCTGGTTTCCGAAACATCAATTTGGATATCAAATTTATCTCCTTCGCAAATAAAAAAATCTCCCAACTCAATTTCAAGCCAACCGTCACTTCTAAAACGTGAAACTCGATCATCGGCAATCGTTCCGGGCAAGCCTCCCCTTCTTCTTCTTATTCTTCTTCTTCGCCCCATTACACGCGGGACTATGTAAACATTGCTAATTGTCTTGTCCACCTTTTCAATCACGGATCCATTTTTTTCTCTTACGAATTTAATCGATGCCTTTGAGGGACAATCGAGCCCTTCGTGGTCCTCCATTAGTTTAAAGACTAAATACGCTGCGTAGTTTGTGTTTGGAGATAGCAATTCTGATTGAAATATTGCGCGCATTCCGAGCCAGAAGACACTTTGTAGTTCAGCCACCTCAGCAAATCTGCAATGCCATTTGCAAATTTACAAAATTAAATTTGAGTTCAAGGCTAAGATTTTACTCTGTAAGAAAATACCATATATATATATATATATATATATATATATATATATATATATATATATATATATATATATATATATATACACACACCTTGAATCTGGTAAAGATGACCATGTCCAGTACATAAGATTGTCTCCCCATGCTATTTGGAATTGTCTTGAGCACAACATATAACACTTCTTTCCGGTTGATTTATCCAATCTCAAACTCTATTCAATAATTTCAACATTTCGACTTTATATATATGTATATCGAACAGTTTTCGGTCCAAAAAATCGAAAAATATTATATATCGGATTAACAAGAAACAAGTAGTGTCAGTGCAGCATATTAACAAACACCTTCCGCCGCCATCCAGGCCCCGTTCTGAGGGGAGGCGAAGTAGGCGGTCGCCTAGAACCACGGATTTTTTTTTAAATTTAGGGCCCCCAATTTTTTTTTACACCCTTTATAAATTAGCATTTATTGAAAAAAAAATATACTATATATATATATAATTATTGAGAACCCTAATTCATAAATAGATATGAAATCAACGAATTCCTCTAATCATGCGCGGCCCCTAATTACTAAAATTATAATGTATTAGTTATTCAATTTTATTTATTTTCACTTGTGTTAGTGCTATTTAATGCAAATTATTCTTAAAAAAAATATTAGGGGGTGGGGCGCTGCCCCCAAACCCATGGAAACTTGAACCCCAATATATCTTAGAAAAACGAGTTAACATAAAGTTTATCATCATTTTACAATAAAAATGAATTTTATTTTAAACTGTAGAGGGCCCCATTTTTTAACCTGTCGCGTGGGCCCCAAAATCTCAGGAACGACCGTGCGCCCAAATCATTAATTCTCTGGGTCCAAGAAAATCATGCAAATAAAATGACTCTTTCACCATGAATTAAATAAGTAAAATGCCAATCAAAAAGTAAAGAGATCAACACAGAAATCAGAAAATTATTACAAAAAAAAAATAAAAGAAAAAGAAAACAAGAAAATGAAGAGGAATTTACCAGTTTGCCCCCATCAAGAAGCAGGGGAGAGTCGCAAAGCGAGAAAAAGAGTTCTTTTTTGGTGGAATACGCCGCCACCGGAGAACTCGACCCAGAAACGATCTCGACGTAATCCGGCGGCAGAAACCGCTCCCAGACGGTGTCGGACTCGGCGGCGGATTTGAGCCCAACAGAAACGGCCGCCGCCGTGCATGCGTCTTTAGGGGAAGTGAAGGAGATGATGTTTGCTATGCATCCCTCTGGTAATAAATTAAACCTTGAAATCTCAGAATTCTCATCTGCCATGGCTGCCTAACAATTTTTCTTTTCCCCTTACTAATATATATATATATATATATATATATATATATATGGTGAAATGGATTAATGATAATTAGACAAAGAATTAAGGGAGTGAAACTTTGTAGTTAAGTTTTGTTTCGAAAGGGATAAATGTTTCGCTCCTGAGTCAATTCGGTGGCAAACTCGGAAATTATTACCGAGTCATCACTGACTTAATACTTAAGCTATGTATATAAATTAATATTTTCGCATTCGGTCCTGAATTAAGGTCAAATTACGAAAACCCCTTTATGTTTGGGTAATTATAATTACCCATCCATAATGTATTTTCTTACGAAAATTGTCTCATTAGTAGGAAAATTTGAGACCGTAAGAATGAACGCGTGAGACAATACATAATTGAGGGTAATGGTTGTAATTACTCAAATAAGAGGGGGGTTTTCATAGTTTGTCCTTACTTTAGGGGGTTGGCCATAATTTTCCCCAAATATATATATATAGAATATGGACAAGTACATATGAATTTTTTTATGGTAAAGAACTTGTAAACACGATCACAATACTTTCAATAACAAAAACACACCACAAATTCACTTCAAATTTAAAAAAAAAAAAAAAAAAAAAAACCAAAAAAAAAAAACAAACTTTTTTAAGTCAATTCTAGTTTATTCCATACTACACTAGGTGAAATATATTGGGTAAATCTCTATCATTTATTCACACACAAAAACATACACACCCACGTTGGTGTGTACAGATGAGCAGTGCAGATCTACCCAATGCAGACTTCACCGCATGTAGCATAGAATCAAAAGTGTTTGGGCCTTAACTCGATCCCTTCGACAATTAGACCTCTCTTCCAATTAAGTTGTTCAATTTCAAGAAATTCAATTTGGGCATCAAATTGATCTCCTTCACCAATGAAAAAATTTCCCAACTCAATTTCAAACCAACCATCTCTTCCAATGCGTGAAATTCGATTATCAGCATTTATTTGACCGGGCAAACTTCTCCTTCTTCTTCGCCACATTACACGTCTTTGAGTTGGTGGTACTATGAAAATCGAGCTTGTCATCTCATTTCCAATCTCGGTTCCGTTTTCTCTTACCAACTTAATTGATGCCTTTGAGGAACAGTCAAGCCCATAGTGTTCATCAGACAGTTTGAACACTAGATATGCTTCGTAGACTGTGCCAGGCGAGAGCATTTGCACTTTAAATATTGCGCGGATTTCAAGCCAACATACACTTTGTAGTTCAGCCACCTCAGCAAATCTGAAACACCGTTGCAAATTTTACAAACCACTATTGTATAATCAATTGAAATTATGACTATGTGACATAGGAGTAGCGATTGGATGGATTGTATCGGAAATTAGCACGTCCGAAAATATTCATATTTATTTCGGAAGAGAAAAACTAATTTCAGTTCCTTTCCAAAAACAAACGGAAATTTGAATGAAAAAACATGTCCCAAAATCGAAAATTTATCGAAAATCAGCGGGGTTCTGGAAATTCTAATTTTTCATTCACCTAAATAACGAAAAACACCCCCACCTATCCGTTCAAACCAAAATCCCCTCTGATTAACTGTTGATCGAGTTTTTTAACGAAAAATATGTACAGTCTATTATACCTTCTATTAAATAGGTGAGAAATAAAAGAAAATATATGAAATTGTGTAAGGTCTATTCCCTAGAATAAAAAGAAAAATCCGTGAAAAGTCATACGGTAAGGGGTTGGTGTAAGAGGGAAACAAATTTCGGGGGATTTTTGGTAATTACGATTAGGTAGGGTGTTTTTCGTAATTTGGCCTATATATTATATACCTTGAATCTGGCAAAGATGTCCATGTCCAGTACATGGAATTGTCTGCCCATGTTATTTGGAGTTCTCTTGAACACATCATATAACACTTCTTTCCGGTTGATTTATCCAGTCTGAAACTCTGGTTCAACAAATTCAAACACGTGGGATTTAAATTATAAACACGTGCAAAATATGTAGTGTTTGATGAGATACATATGATGCTCACAATCATCGGTGAAATCGAACAGTTTTCAGTCCAGAAAAATCGATTTTTTATTTTTATTTTACATATATCAGATTAACAAGAAACATCTAGCACCAGTGTCATTTTAACAAACACCTTGCCCGCAACATAACAATCAATGTCAATAAAATGAATAAACTACAAAAGGTACCCCTGTTTAATCTCAAAATAGCGAAAACCCCTATGATAAATAAACTAGCAAAAATCACTTATAAAATTATTTATATAGCAAACTCGCTTGTTACTCATTTGAGTGTTGATATGATATAAAAATTAAAAACACACAAATACCCTGGGATTTTGCAATTAATAAATTCTTATATTATATAAATATTTTAATTATTTTATTTTTGTTATATCTTAATTAGAAAAGTACAATATGGTCCTTTATTGCTATCAGATAATTTATGTATATATTTTAAATTATCCCTAAACCAAAACAAAACTTAAATTCTTTTTTTTTTTGAGTGAAAACAAAACTTAAATTCTATTATTATGTATTTCTTTATTTTGTATTTAAAAAACATATACTGAATTTTGATTACCAAATTTTTAATAATTTTTCAACTTAATTGTTTACTATTTTCTTAATAATATTTTAATTTCTAAACAAATAAATTAAAAGAAAAATATATACATATATAAGTACATTTTGAGGGATAATTTTATCATTTCGTGTCTAACATACATCCAACACATCCAACGAGTGAGCCACACAAAAGTCAACTAGAGCGGTTTCTGCCTTTGTTTAAATTTAACGACCGGTTTTTGCTAAACTATTTATCACAAGGTAATTTTTGCAGATTACTCTCAATAAAATAGTAAAGGGATCGATCATCCAAGAACACCAAAATCAAAACAATCCACAGAACGGAAGAAAAATTACCATTTTGCCACCATCAAGAAGCAGAGGAGAGTCACAAAGCAAGAAATATAGTTCCTTTTTGGTGGAATACGCCGCCACCGGAGAATTCGACCCCGAAACGATCTCGCCGTAATCCGGCGGCAGAAACCGCTCCCAGACGGTGTCGGATTCGGCGGCGGATTTGACCAGCAAAGAAACGGCCGCCGCCCTGCACGCGTCTTTGGGTGACGTGAAGGAGACGATGTTTGCTATGCATCCCTCTGGTAATAAACTAAACCTCGATGTTTCATAATTCTCATCCGCCATTGCTGCCCTGAGATTTTAGAGAGAGAAAGCTTTTGGGATATTGTGATTATGTAAATCTTGTAATGGATTTATGATAATTAGCAAGAATTAATGTAGAGTGATTACTTTGTTGTGGCATAGTCAACTCAGAGGCAAATGGAGAAATTATTACCGAGTCCGAGTCCACTCACTTAAAAATTAGTGTAAATTACAACCATCCACCAACGTAAACATGTAATTACAAAACAAACCCAATTTATTTGAACTGCAGTTTATAAATTTGTTACAATCACCACCTGCAAAAGGGTTTTAATGTAAGAAATCTACAAATTGCAGAGGGTCGTAATTAAAAAAAAAATGAAGGGTTTTTTTTCTTTCTAAATTAGACATTATCTAAGGGTGGTTGTAATTTACTTTAATAATTAAGATATGTACGTAAATGACATTGTCACCTCGACACATCGAAAACAATTGGATGATGACAAAATTATTAGCGATTGGCATCTTGTATTTCTATTCAACAACGTATTAATAGTTTTTTGATTTTGATTAAGGGGTTGTTGAATTCTTGCCTTGGAATAAGTGGAAGAAAACGGCTTCATATTGGTGCAATCTGATCCATTATCAGATAGCAATCCTGATTCCGATGGATCATTTCTTTTTCGGATATATAAAATAGTGGATTTCATCACAAGAAAATTAATAGGATATTTTTTTTAAGAATAATGTATATCGTCCAACTAATTAAGACCGGTAAGAGGGTAAAATTGAGAATAATGTAATTATTATGTCTTTTTTAAATTTTAAATGGACAAATAGTTTGAAAGCAAATACTTATTTAAATCGATAAATATTTTAAAGAGTATAGAATATTATTATTTATAAAAACAATGTACTAATTAGTAATTACCAAGTCTTAACTTATCAATGTAACCTTGGAACTTAGTCTTTGTTGTAATGTTTTATTTTTTTCCAATCAAATCCATTCAACTTCCAAACTAACAACTAATTCGCTGACTTTTCCTTCGCCAACTGTTTCCCAATTCCAATTAAGAAAACGAGCCAAACAATGATCGAAAAACCGATATAAAAGCCTTCAAAGAAACAAAAGCCAAACAATGTAATCACTCTTTCGAAAATTTAGATAAAAAAAAAATTACCACACAAATACAAACAATACAATATTTTGTGTACCTACAAATGTTGTGCAAATTACGGCCACCCCCGAGGTATGGTCAAATTACGAAAAAAACCCTCTTGTTTGGGTAATTACAGTCACCCCCTCCTTTTAAATATTTTTACACAAAATTTATGTAATTCGGTTATTTGCCGAACCAAATCGTATATTCAATTCGGTAAACGGTTAGAAATATTGTACTTACCGAATTTTCGGTTCGGTTATATTCAATTCGGTAAACGGTATGAGATGTTGTACTTACCGAAATTTTGATTCGGTTTTACCGATTTAACATCCCTGAATTTATCTCTGGAGGAGTATTTTCGTAAGATGATACATAGTTGAAGGAGTGACTATAATTACCCAAACATAATTGGTGTTTTCGTAATTTGACAATAACTGAGAGGTGGCCCTAATTTGTCCACAAATGTTTGATACTACTTGTTGGTGCCCACTCCTACTCCTCAATGGTGTAGGTGGGGGCACTGGCCTTCAATATATGTGGTTCAACTTCATCCATCAATCCCAATTTCTCCATATTTTCTTAAATGTGGATACATATTTAATTTTTTTTTCCATTTTATTATCATGCAACAATCACTCAAATCAACCACACACACACACAAAAAAAAAAAAAAAAAAAACATGGTGTTTCCCGATTCCGACGAAGAAAACTACGATCGGAAAACCGAACAAAAAGCCTTCGACGAAACAAAAGCCGGCGTCAAAGGTCTCGTCGACGCCGGCGTCGCCACTCTCCCGAGAATATTCATTCACGCACCCGAAAAAAATTCAGACAAAAACAGCACCACCGCCACTCAGTTCGATATTCCGGTAATAGACCTTATCGGATTAATCGAAGAAGATCCCGTCAAAGATAAAGGAATCATAGACAAGATACTGGATGCATCGAAGAAATGGGGATTCTTCCAAGTGGTGAATCATGGTATCCCGATGGAGATTCTTGACGAGATGCTGAATGGGGTTCGTCGGCAGGGACGGAACCAGGATCAAAATGTAGGGGGGGCTAACTAAAATTTTGGGGTTCGGGGCAACGCCCCGAAAAAAAATTTAGGTTCACAAAACATTGCAAAAAATAAGTTTATATTACTAATTTTTAATTAAAATATCATATATATAATAATTATATCATATTTTAATCATCACATAAAATTCTAAATTAGTTCAAATTATTCTAATAATGTATTGCACTTAATATTTCAGGGATTCAGGGCACGATCTCAAGGCATTGATAAAAAATTCAAAAATAAGTAATATTCATAAATTTTATTTTAAATAATACAAGTTTTAAGCATCTTATTTTATATTTTATATTAAATATGATATATTTATCTATAATTTATATAAGATTATGGAGAAGAAACAAAAAAAATAATGGATTAAAACACATATTTACAAAAACTTTGGGGGGGCCAAAAGTAATATTCAAAAAAAAAATACCAAATACCTAAAAAAATTTTTTTTTTTTTTTCTTGGGGGGTCAACAGCCCCCCCCAGCCCCTTGCAAGTACCGCCCCTGTTCGTCGGTTCCACGAGCAAGAGACGGAGGCGAAGAAGTTGTACTATTCGAGAGATTTTACGAGGAAGATGATTTATAATAGTAACTTCGATTTGTTTAGCTCGCCGGCAGCTAGTTGGAGGGACTCGTTTAACTGTATTCTGGCTCCTGATCCGCCGCTGCCGGAGGAGTTGCCTTTTGTTTGCAGGTAAAATTACCAAAATGCCCTCCATGTTTGATTTCGAATTAAATGTCGCTTTGGAGAATTTTGTCGTCCTTTCGTATTATTTGTCATTTTAGAATTTTACACTGATGCATTAGTTACTATTTTCTCAAATTTTCTCTTTTATCACACTTGGTTAGTTGACAAAGAATTAGTGGAAAAAAATCAATGGGAAGGGTATTTTAGTCCAATTGTATTTTTTTCCTTAAAACTCGCTTTTGGAGAATTTTTCTTGTGTCGCATTTTATCACTTTAGAATTCCATGATGATGTAGTAATTACCATTTTCTCAATTTGTTTTAAAAGAGGATTAGTGAAACGAAGTCAATGGAAAGGGTATTTCAGTCACATTCTATGATTTTTCTTAATATAACCAAAACGGCACTTATTTTGAAACATAGGAAGTATATACATTTAAGCCTCGTTTAGTTGAGCAGATAAATTACATAAGTAGTTAAATGATTAAAGTCTTAATATTAGGCTAATTGTGTGTGTGTGTGTGTGTGTGTGTGTGTGTGTGTGTGTGTGTGTGTGTGTGTGTGTGTGTGTGTTATACAGGGAAATTGTGATGGAATACTCGAAGCGAGTAATGAGCTTAGGAATCACATTGTTCAACCTTCTCTCGGAGGCACTTGGACTCAATCGAAATCACCTAACCGACATAGATTGTGCACAAACACTTGCACTTTTAGGACATTACTACCCCTCGTGCCCACAGCCCGAACTCACACTAGGTACGGTGAAACATTCCGACTATGGTTTCTTGACAATTCTTCTTCAAGACAATTTAGGTGGTCTTCAAGTTCTTCATCGGAATCAATGGGTGGATATTCCTCCGAAACAAGGCGCTTTAGTCGTTAATATCGGAGATCTTCTTTAGGCATGCATTTTTTTTATTAAATTATAATCTATATTCTTTGTTTGTTCATATATCAAATTAAAATGTTCGGGTTTTTTTTTTTTTGGTGGATTTTTTTTTTCAGTTGATATCGAATGATATATTGAAGAGTGTGGAGCACCGAGTCTTGGCTAGTCGTTTAGGTCCACGAATATCGGTGGCTTGCTTCTTTGGGAGAGATACTTTGGGTGGGAGCACGAGGGTGTACCGGCCTATTGAAGAGATGCTAGCGGAGGATAATCCGCCAAAGTATCGCGGAGTAACGATGAACGAATATACTAGTTATGTTCGTACCAAGGGGGTGCATGGCTCTTCTTTGCAGAGTTTAAAGCTTTAGATATTATACCATATGAACTCTTATAGGAATATATGGAGATCAATTGAGGTTTGAAGTCATGTGTCTAAGATGCTTGTAATAGAACTTTGTAGTAATGAATTCAAGAAATTACTCTAAAATTGTTAAAACAAACGTAATATTCTATATAGAGATTTATTATTTTTCGAAGCTGAAATGCTTTAGGCGTGGTAACACTTATAGGCAAATTAAGTAATTGAAACGAGATATATTACAATACAAAATATAATATGAAACTGTAACATAGTATCTCCAGTCGCCAAGTTTAGATCTTGAAATGAAGCAAAGCGGAAATCCCATCAAGGCCTTTGTTGAATGAGTACGTAACGTATTCCTCTACCGTTGTTTCTCTGTATTTTGGAGGATTATCTTCAGATAGCAACTCCTTTATTGGCCCGTAAATCTTCGACGATGGCATTAGAGAAGTGCTAAAGAAGCATGCCACCGACATTCTTGGACCTTCCCGATTCGCTAGAACTCTGTGTTCCACGCTTTTGAACTTGTCATTCGAAATAAGCTGAAAAAAAGAATCAATACAACTTAGTACATATGTTATATTATGGTATGTCTGAAAAATGACAAAAACCTATCTAAAATAAGGCTAAATTACAAAAATACTCCTTTAGTTTGTGAATTTGTCTTTACCCCTCAAAATAACGGTCTATTCTATATTTTTAACAGCAACGGTGAAATGTCTAAATTACCTTTGGATACAAATTAAAAAAAGAAATTATAAATAAAAATTTGAAAACACGCATAGTCAAAACAACCCGTTGAAGTATGTTGGGAAATACTATGCTACACCTGTTGAAATACACCGGGTAGATCATTATCATTCATATACACACAAACACACACAGATCCACATTGTTGTGTGTAGATCAACCGTAAAAATCCACCCAGTGTAACCTTCACCTTCACCTGGTGTAGCATAGAAATCACCCAAACGGCAATTGAAATCACGAAATATCAAAATTGCTCTTGGAAAAAAAATTGCCCAAAAAAAAGGATGGAAATGTCTAAAATACCCTCATATGTTTCTAAAGAAAATGGATTCCTAAATTTAAAAAAAAAAATTGCAAAGCAAAAACTACCACAGTAGATGAAGTGAACCGACAAACCTGTAGCAGATCTCCAATGTTAATCACAAGAGCACCATGCACAGGTGGAATATCAATCCACATATTATCGAGAAAAACTTGGAGGCCTCCGATTTGGTCTTGTAAGAGAACGGTGAGGAAGGCATCGTCGGTGTGATTGGTTGCACCCAAAGTCAGCTCTGGCTGTGGGCACGCTGGATAGTAATGGCCCACGAACGTTAGCCCATCGGTACATCCCATTTCCGCTAGCCGACTCGATTCAAGCCCGAGTGCCTCTGATAGCAAACCGAATAACCGAAAACCCAAATTCATTACGTGTCTTGAATACTCTATTTGTATATCTCTGCATAATTAATAAAGGTGGTGAAAATATTGATAGCTCTCTATGTTTATGCAACTACAAACGGATTTATTGCATGTAGCCCCTAGGATTTAGAGTGTGTTTGGTTACAATTATTTTACATCTGATAAGTGGTTACGTCTTATTTTTTGAATTAGTTTCTGAATGGTTTGAATAATAAGCATACAAGTTTTTCTGACTGATTATAAAATCTTAAATGAAAAGGTATGCAATCCAAAAGCATTTTTTTTTTAAGATTGTTTGAAGAAAAAAATACGAAACAATTTTGAACAGCTTATAAGCATAGCCAAACACCCGATTAATTTTATTAGCAAACAATCTCATGAAAACGAACGAATTAGGGGGTTGTGTGCTTAAAACATGCATCATATAATTTGTTTACTAATATTTATTTTAGCAATTCATTATAACACAGAGGTACTGAATCATGCAATAAACTTCAAATTAAACCCACCACCAATAACTCGAAAAAAGTTGTTCAATATAAGAGGTAGTAGTGATTTGAAATCCATTGCACGATAAATTTATCTTGACAAATTCAATTTACTTGGGTCCCGTTTAGTTGGTAAGATAAGATTAGCCAAGATAAGATTAAATAATCTAATAAAACAAAATTATTTTATTGGAGCTCGCGACGTCCAACAAAAAAAACTCACGAGAAGACAAGATAAGCCATGATTACATAATTTTGGAGGGTCGACCTGGCAATTAATTGGGGATACCAAACATCATATTAACTCCAACTATTTAGTTAATCTTAGCTTATCTTGGCAACCAAACGGGGCCTTGGTGTGTTGCGGATTCGAAATTGTTATTAGCCCAAATCCTTCAATCCAGATGCAAATCTCACTCGACTTTTTTTTAATCACACAAATCCATCAAATTAACGTACGTTCGACTTTGTGCCATAGATTAGATCCACCTTGCTATTTGATGAGTGCATAGTGGATTTCAAAATTCATTTCTACACACAAAATTCGACGGCTTTGGTATTATGGATTTGAAATTATTAACCGTACGTACCTGCACGAAGCGGGCAATTCTTCGGGCTTAGGAGGATTCGGAGCCATAAAAGATAAGAAAGTATCCCTCCAATTAACTGTAGGTACACTATACAAATCAGAGTTGCTGTTGTAGACAAACTTTCTCGTCACATCGCGCGTGTAATACACCTTCTTCGCCTCCGCGTCCATCTCGTTGAATCTGCGGACCCCACAAAGCATCTCCTCCAATACACCGACAGGAATCCCATGATTCACCACCTGGAAAAACCCGTATTTCTCCGATGCATGTCTGATTTTATCAACTGTCACCTTTCGATCAATGCCTTCTTTTTCAAGGTCGACTAACCGGAATATCATAATTCCACTCGTTTGCGTGAGCTGTTGTGTTGGTGGAATATTCTTCGGGGAGTCGGAATATTCTAGGGATTGTTTCGACTCCTGAGTCGACTAGGCCTTTTACGCCTGCTTTCGTTTCGTCGAAAGATTTTAATTCTCCGGCACGATCGTACTTAGTTTCTCTCACTAACTCCATTTTTCTCCGAGTTAGAGAGAGAGAGAGAGAGAGAAGGATAGCATTTAAAAGTTGCACTCAAATTAGGCAACATCTTTTGACTTTTGAAGTGAAGCAGAATACACCGCAAAGATGAACCATACAATTTTCAATTTGAGGTCCCTTTCTTGATTTTTATGTATAAAACTTCAAATTGATCACCGGGCCGGGCCCTATAATAGACTTATTTGACAATATATAGGGTAAATTACGACCACCCCTGAGGTAAGGTCAAATTACGAAAAAA
Source organism: Erythranthe guttata (assembly GCF_056151865.1). NCBI lineage: Eukaryota > Viridiplantae > Streptophyta > Magnoliopsida > Lamiales > Phrymaceae > Erythranthe > Erythranthe guttata. The sequence continues at coordinate 2,469,064 of NC_142539.1, read as the reverse complement.
CCCCTCATGTTTGGGTAATTACAACCACCTCTCAACTATGAATCTTCTTACATGTTCACCCTTGCGGTGTCAAATTTAGTGAAATCTTCTAGATTATGTAGAAAATTCTCCGGTTTGTACCCGTTTTATCCCATTCAAGCTTACATTTTGAAACAAAATGATCAGAAGATGTGTCTTTTGGCTTATAAATATCATATTGTGGTGCATTAGAAACTACATTTATGCACAAAACGAGTACAAACTAGAGAATATTCCACTTAATTTAGAAGATTTTATTGAATTTGACACCATAAAGGTGGACGTGTAAAAAAAATCGTAATTGAGTGAATGATTGTAATTACCCAAACTAGAGAGGTTTTTTTCGTAATTTGACCATACCTTCAGAGGTGGCCGTAATTTACCCTAATAATATTGATGTTACAAGTGTAATTTTCGGGAAAAAAACAACATAAGAATTTTCTTAAGTATTTTCGTCAATTAAATTTGAATCGGAAATCAGAATCTACTATGTATTCCAATCCCATCAAAAAAAAATCACAACTTTTGAAATTCGGAATGGAAAATATGGTTCCAAAATGAAAATTCGAAAATTGCGCCTCACCTTACACTTCTAATTTCCACAATATTACAAGCTGCGAATTTCTTCGTTAACACAAAACATATGAAAAAGTCCTTCAAATCTATCAGATCAAATTAGCACCTCCGAAGCAAAATTAATAATATTAATCAAGGCCAAATCCCAATTCTTGCTTAAATAATTTCTGCAGTGTAATTGAAATTTCAAGAATTTCGAAATGTATACCGTGCCCAAGTTATAACATATCGAAAAATGAAGGCGCGACGACCAAAATAAAAAAAAATAAAAATACCATGCAATGCTGCTAGGAAACAACCTTAACCAAAAAAAACCGATACCTGTAATAAATAATAATCAGGCAAATTTTAAACAAACAAACTAAAACTCGACATCCTCTTTAGTTTGTTTTAGCTTTAGTTGCCTTCTTCTTCGGCGATCTCCTAAGAATTGAATTCTTCATGCCGATGAAGAAGAGAAGCGCTCCAAGCAAGGCCAAACTCTGTTCCAAAAATTCATATAATCAATTTAAATACCGATAAATTAACCGATCACGTATTTAAATTTTACAATTTCGAATTCAATAATAACGCACCTGTGTGAACTTGACAAATAGCTCGGTAAACTCTTTCTTGTCAGCATCGTGGTTGTAAAAGTCGTACAAGATCGGTGCTGCTATTGCTTGATGCAGAAGCTGCATTATTAAAATTTTACATGATTACTACAAAAAAAAATTAAAATATATATATATATATATATATATATATATATATATATATATATATATATATATGTATATATATATATATATATATATATATATATATATATATATATATATATATATATATATATATATATATATATATATATATATATATATATATATATATAATGGATTCAAAGATTTAAGACAGATACCAGAATTGAAGCTCCAAACGAGCTTCCGAAGAGAAACAGGAAGCTTCCGAGGGCTTTCATTACAATGGCGCCCAATATCAAATGCTTCATCTGAGAGTCGTATAATTTTTTTTCTCCAAGTTAGTGAAAGTGAAATATAAGCATCTACACGAGATTTTCTCGAGTTTTTCGATTGAAGAAAATATATCTATTTGGAAGCTCCTTACATCGACATGTGGCACTTGAATTCCGGTTTGCGATGTCACATGCTTGGTGAAAACACTGAATTTTGATTTCAAATTCTTGGCCGCGGGCCCACCGTCTACTCCAAATTCATTGAACCTACGTACGAAAATGTTGTGTGATATTTCAATTTCGAGCAAATACAACAAAATACAAAAATTAATTATTTTCTTAGAAAAGATTAGTCAAAATAAAGATTAAATAATTGCATCTTATGAAAAATCCAACTGTATTGTTGACTAATAGGAGGTCAAATAAGTAATCTCCCAATTAGCAAAAGCCAGTTTTTTCTGCAACTGCGGCTCGGCCCGGCCCGAATAGTTATTGGACTAACTAATCATCCAATAAGGTCCAATTATTCAATTAAACACGGTTAATCTTCCAACCAAACGAGGTTTTAGTACACGAAGCACTATAACTGAAACACAGCTAACAAAAAAAAAAAGTTCTTTATCATCGAAATCAAGAATTTACGGTAAAATGCAGCATAGGATCTGATCTATATATCGAAAAACCTCAGTCGACAAATAATTTTTGAAAAAACAAGTTCTTTATCATCGAAATCAAGAATTTACGGTCAATGCAGCATAGGATCTAATCTATATATCGAAAAACTTCTGTCGATAAATAATGTTTGCGGAAAGTTAGTGCAAATAAATCCTAATTTATCTATCATCATAACAAGAGACTTATTCAAGAAACATCAATTAAAAAATTATAATAAATAAATAAATAAATAAAAGATAAATTCTTGCTGAAAATCGAAGTAACATCACTGAAGCAAAAAATGGTGCAGAGTATCTGTAATAATTCACATTATTATTAATTAATTAAAAAACCATAGATCCAATCGAAAATCCCAGGTTAATTAAACATGAACTAACTAACAACCTCGGACCAAATCGAACAAAATTACTTGAAATTTCAGGTTAAGAAGATGAAACAACTAAAACCCACTACACAAACAAGCTACTGAAAATGGAAAATCCGGAAGAAAAAAAAAAATTATAATAATTAAATAAATAATGACAAAATAGATCTAGAGAGAGAAAGAGGAATGAAGCTCTTACTCTTGATAAGCCGACAGAATGAAAACAGAGACGAAGAGCAGTCTGCCGAGGAAAGACAAGAAAGCCATTGTTGCAGTGGGGGAAGAAAAGTGAAGAAAAACCCCTTCTCTCTCCTCTCTCTCTCTCTAGAAGTTGGGTTTGGTTTCTCTGTCTAGATTTTGTGTGTAATGATAATTAAAGACAGAGATCCAAAAGGGCGAGGAGAGAGAGAGAGATTCAAGGGACCTTGTAAATTTCTTCGAGAATCGCAACGAATTGTCTAAATTACGGTATTTATACCCTGATTTTTTCAAGAAAATGTGTCTTTTTTTTTCTTTTTCTTTTTTTTTTTTTTAATTTGTTGTTTCTTTTTGAGGTTTTCAAAGTGAATGTTGAAACATGCAATAATTTGCTCTGTACATTGTAATAATCTTAACGTTAAATATTATGTTTAAACCTAACGGTAAAATTCCGAGTTAAAGTAATTCGAATTTTATCAATATCGAGTTTGTAGTTTATCTGCAGTGTGGTTTACGTCTCTTGCAAGTTTGTAAATTATTTAACGAAAATAGAGAGTACTTACCTATTACACATACTTGTATAACTGTATATTGTGTATGTATGAATTTATACGCGTGTATTGTTAGATATAATCCATTGAAAATCACGAGCGTGGCATAAAAACAAACAAAATAAAAGTGGAGGATCCATATATTTTTAGTGAAATTAAAAGAAAGTTTACTAAATTCTTGTTTTGGTGAAATTAAAAGAAAACTTTCTGATTTCTTTTTTTAATTTGATTTTTTAAATTATAAATAAAATACTAGTAATATTTTGGTCTAATATGAACTAAGTTGACAAATTTGACTATATTAACCAAATTATGGAATGAAATAATTATATAAGGAAAAAAAACATAAACAAATGAAAAGTGGAGGAAATGCTAAGTACTTGCAAAGAAATGCCATGCTTCAAAGTTAGGTCAATATGCATTATTATTCCCCATATATTATATAACATGAAAAATTTAACTTGACCGCTACACGAAACTTCCATGTAATTGTGCAATTAGTCAACATGTTAATCTTTTAAATTTTTTTAACAAGGAAAAAGAAAAAGTTGTTATCTTAAGTATCTCATTTTCCAAATACAGTATAACTTCGATAAATTAGGTTTTGCGATAAACTAATAACTTCGCTTAAATAATATTTTTTCGGTCCGGACTCAGAAGACGTATTAAAGTATTAATTTGATAATTTAAATAGTTTGCTAAATTAATAGAAATTTATTAATTTCAACTGTATTAATTTATAGCAATTTAACCGTGGTGAATTTGATTCATGTGTATGATAAAAAAAGAAAAAAAATGTTAAATTATGAGAATGGACAATAAAGCAAGTGAAATATTCAATAATATAAAATTGAAAAAGAAAACATTAACTTGGAACTCGATTTTGTTGAAAAAAATTTAATTACTATTAATTGGATTTGATCAAATAAAATATAAAAACATATTTTTGATAAACTATAAGAATGAAAAAGTATATAAAAAAAAGGTAGCATGTGAGACCACACTAGAAGTTAGAAGACAGATCATAGATCTTGGCTTCATTATTTAATTTGGTTTATGGAATAATTAATTAATTAATTGCACGTTGTCATTGGATGCCATTTTCATATTTAAATAAATATTAAATAAAATAAATAAATAAAGAAATCGAGTGGTTTGTGGCCAAAACGTGATTTTCGTATAAAGCAAAGTATTTAAAGCTAATTCAATCTGGTAAAGTAAGAGTAAGTACGTAGCAGCCCACATATTTACATGTCATATGAAGCAATATATTAACATATAGTGTGTCACAATCACAAACATAAACGTATGTATTTTTTTATAATTAAAAAATAAACAATATTAAAAAAATATCTCAAAAAATAATATAAAAAAAATAATAATAACTCAAAAACGAGTATGTCAATCTACATATTAAATTTTTAGTAACAATTTTTATGGAAGTTAGGGTAAACTACGATTTAAATCAGGGGCGGACCCTGGGGTTTTCTTGAGGCTGAAATTACAGGGTGATTTAAGAGAAGTTTTTTTTTTTATGAATTAAAGTGTACAAAATTAAAAGTTTGAGGGACGAAACTATATTAACTAATATATAAATATCCAAAAAAATTATTCAAAAACAAAAATTCTTTGGGGATGGGGGCACCCAGGCACGTACATGGTTACGCCCCTTGTTTAAATTACGGCCACCCCCTGAGGTAAGGTTAAATTACGAAAAAACCCATCATATTAAGGTAATTACAACAAACCAGTCCCTCAATTATGAATCTTCTTACACATCCACTTTTACAATGTCAAATTTAGTGGGATCTTCTAAATTATATGAACTATACTCCAATTTGTACCCGTTTTATCCCATCCGAGCTCCACATTTTGCAACAAGATGATCATAAGATGTGTCACTTGACTTGTAAATATCATATTGCGGTGCATCACAAACTCTATTTTTGCACAAAGCGAGTAAATACTAGAGAACAATCCACAGAATCTAGAAATTTATGTTGAATTTGACATTATAAAAATGGACGTATAAGAAGATTCATAATTGATGGGATGTCGTAATTACCAAAGCTGGGGAATTTTTTTTTTTTTTTTTTTTTTGTAATTTAACTTTACATCAAGAGTGATCGTAATTTACCGTAGAAGTTATATTTATTAAACAATTGATAATTGTTTGGGCTTATATACATGTGTGTGTGGAATGAGCTGCCATCCGGCCCATACCCATTTGAACCGGCTAGCTAGGTTTATAAATAAGACTTTTATCCAAACTTATTTGCAAGTGATAATGGGCTTACACAAAACCTCATTACCAAGCCCATTATTACTACCAAATAATAATAATAATAACAACAACAACAACAATAATAATGATAATAATAATAATAATATAGTTGTTTTTTTTTTCAGAATGGAACTGGAATTAGTTTTTCACTTTCGAAAAATATTCCTATGTTTCGTAAGTTGTAATTTTTGATAATTTACGGATCAGAATCATCACAATTTATTTATTTTTATTTGTATTTTTTTTAAGTCAAATCAACACAATTTGGAAATTCCATTTTCTTTTTTTTCACTAATTGTTTGTTACTCGTGTATAAGGAGGAAGTTTATTTAATTTTGAACAGCCAACAAACACAGTCAGTATTATTTAATAGTCACTATAAGGAATTTTATTTATAAATTTCGACATCATATGGAACAGCAAAAATTCCCATCACAAAAAAAAAAAATTTAAAAAATAAGAAAAATGAAATTCATAATTGACTATTATTGTCTTATTAAAGAAAAATGGAATATTCTAAAGGATCGTACATTTGATAAATTGACAAGAAAGGATTAATTATTAATTTTCTCTTCAAATTATTCTAGAAACCAATTTTTTTTTTTTTTTTTGAGTTAAAAAAAAAAAAAAAAAAAAAAAAAAAAACCTAGACCCCAAGCCTATTTATAGATAAAAAATTAACTAGTACATGAAGAGTTTCAGTCAATATGCTAATTTGAAAATTAGCAAAAACATTTCAACTCCAAAAACAAAATATATCGAAAATAGAATGACACAGGCAATATGCTACACAAGACGAAAAACACTGAATAACTTCGCATTATAAATCTATACAAATAACAGATCACGCGATTTATTTTATCGAGTGTAGCATCTACAAAACTTTTTGGTCCCATGACGATGCTATCAATCAACATATTGTGGTACAAGACAGCTGTTTGAACTTTCATGCATGACATCGACATATCATATTCTAGAATTTACTTTTGATTTATGGAATTAATTAAATGTAACGCTTTATAATCGAATGAGGTTTAGCCCGATGGGACCAAAATGGAATGTTTAAATATTTGTCTTTTCCGAAATTTGCTTGTTTCGTCACGAGAATTTACGACTTTTGCATAATTTTCCACCTCAATTTCCAAAATTTCAATCGTTCAGATTCATCGACGTTCTGGGTCGAATTTGAAATTATAAATATATATTTTTATTTTTTCTTTGGGTAAATTACACCCACGCCCTTGAGGTATGCTGAAAGAACTTTAAAATCCTTGTGGTATCGGTAATTGCGCTCACACCCTTGAAACACAGTTAGAAATTCTAATGGGATAATGCGTTAGATACGTTATTCCGATAGGAGTCTAACGAACTATTAGTTTCAGAAAATGGTGGAACCAACATACAACTATGGATGATTTAAGAAATGCTGGGGGAACAGTGTTAGCCCCTAGCCCTATGTTGTCTCCACCACTTACTAAAAGTAATAGTCCTTTAGAACTCTATCAGAATAACATATCTAATGTATTATCCCGTTACAGTTTCTAACTATGTTTCAGGGGTGCGTGTAATTACATATACCACAAGGGTCTTAAAGTTATTTCAGCATACTTTAGGGGTGTAGGTGTAATTTACCTTTTTTTCTTTTAACTTAATTGCATTGTACCAAAGAAGGCACTAGTTTTGTTGCATGTCAACGTTTTGCTCTAATGATGGTCCCGTTCTATAGCTTTTCTTGGATATACATATATAATGCTTATAAAGTTGAGTTTACATGTTTTTGTCTTTGGATTAAATAACAAAATAATAAATAAAGAAATAAATACTAAGCATTATATTTATAATATCAACATTGTTGTGTATGTTGTTACATTAGAGCTAGGTTGATAATCGAGCGAATTCCCAACTCAAAATTTTCTCGTTTTTGCAACAAGTTTATTTGTTATGTTCCAATTTTTGAAATTTAAACTTACAATTATTTTCAATTAATTTTTTTTCCCAAAAATATTAATCTCAAACCGATCCATCCAATTTATTCTATATTTATCTAAGAGCAATTCCAATGGGGGAATCAAATGGAGTATTATATGATAAAACTTCCATTTTGATTCCCAAAACTTAAAATTTCTTCTCCAATGGAAGCATCAAAGAGTAGTCTTTTTGATACTTTATATTCTAGAGGTGCAAAAATGCACCCAAAAAAACCAAGTATCAAATATTCCTAGAAATTAGGAAATGCAATTTCAACGTAAACAAAATAAATTTTCTAACAAATTCCCATGGAATAGGGACCAAATAAATCTATTAATTTATGTTTAATACATATTTAAAAATAAAATAATTTATTTGATTCCTACGGGTTGGAGTATATTATTTTTTTTGAAGTACCAAAGTATTATTTCAAGCATCAATTAAGGATTTAGATGCCTCATTTTAATACCTACCATTGGAGTTGCTATTAAAGCATTTTTTATTATTTTATACACGAGTTAGAGCAACTCCAACCCATTGTTATCAAATGGGATTATCAAATACTCATTTGATAACCAGGATTATACTTTGATATCTCTATATAACTAGTGAACTCCAACCACAAGTATCAAAAAACAATTATCAAACAAATTTATGATTATTTATATATTATTTATTTTCCAATCTATTTTAAATAACCATACAAACCGATTTTTTTGGTAAGCTATCTTCAAAATCAATATTAGTCAAGTAAAATTATATATAAATAGAGATTATTTTTTCCGTGGAATTTTGTTGAAGCTATAGAGAAAGAAAAAAAAATATGTTGAAAACGTAGAAAATTTTATTTTATTTTGTTGAGATTTTTTTTCCAGTGGAAATTTGTTGAAGATGTAGAAAATTTAATTTTATTCTGTTGAGATTTTTACGTAAAGAAAAGAAAACTCAATTATGTTGAGGTTTTTCTTTTTTCACGTGCTCCTATTTTTTAGGAGAATATTTGATAACTATTTATTTGGGATGTATTTTTACTCCCCGAATGATGAGTTATCAAAATAGAACCCTATATTAATAACCCCATTGGATGAGAGAGTTTTTAAAATTGGGGAGTCAAATGGAGGTTAAGGGATTTGATAACCCATTTAATAACCCGGTTGGAGTTGCTCTTAGTAAGTTTGATATTCTACAAAGACCCAATGCTTGGAATTATTTTGGAAGTTATTTTTATTTTATTTTGGAAAAATACATTTTAAGGGAATAATTTGAGAATGAAAGTAACGTTTAATTTGTTTATAAACTGAGAATAAACAAAATACACTGTTGCAGTAAAATTATGTTGGAAAATGTATTTTAGAAGAAAACTTTGAAAAATAAAGTGATGTTCGTTCGTTTTTTAATAAAAACATTTTCTTAAACTCTTTTAACTATAAAAGTCAAATCATGTCTCGGGCAGAGAGAATCTTTTGAAATGTTTGTAGAAATTATTTTTGAAAAGCTAAACAAACACGAACTCAGTTCCGAAAAATAATAAAATTGAAATGGAAACGAAACCAAACATTGTCGAGGTCTTTTTTTTTTTTTTTTTTTTTTTAAATTAGCTACTAATAACGCCAAGTTCATTGACCAAAATCCAACATACTAATAGCTAGTTAATGGTGAGTGAGGGTTAGATTATTTATAATTTATACAAATCAACCTATGTTCGATTTTAGTAAGATTTGTGCAAAGATTTTAGTAAGATTTAGATACAATAATAGAGAGGTAACCAATTAAAATTACTATTTAAATATAAAAAGGACTAATATAAAATGACTATTTAAATATATAAAAGACTAATATAAAATTACTATGCATGCTTTGGACTATCACTATTTTTGTGCAAAGAATATTATTTATTGATTTTGACAGTATAATGATATTTATGTAACGAATACTCTCCAAATTATTCTAGACAATATTAATATTCCACACACGTGCTGATTAAGGAAATTTATTTAGACATATTTTGATTTATATTATTTAATTAAAATACAAAATATCTTTTTTTACCAATTAAAAGAAAGAGAAAAAAAATCAGAATAATCTTTCTTTGGATATAAGTCTTCGTGTGTAGAGTCGGGTCATAACAATTCTCTTACTGACACACTGTAGAAAATACAGTCTGTTTTGTATGTATCTATTTATAGTACATAACTGTAATTTTTTCCCAATTTTGTAAATTAATAATAATATTGTGAATGAATATTATATATTAAATAGTGTCTATTAAGATAACATAAGTGTTGAGAAAATAGAAAATTAAAATACTCGAGTATTTCGAGTGTAAATGAACCGAATCGAATTATACACATTATTAATATTTTTATGATTTTTTATCGACCTTCAAAAATTAGGTCGGGCTTTGTTTCACCATATGATCAATCCATGAAACTCAAACAATCTTTAATAAAATCAAACCCGAATCGAACTTAAAAAACGTTGGAAATGCCATGTCTTTATTTTTTTTAATTTTTTTTTAAATACACCCATAAAAATATGCACGAAGCTAAGAATAATAATTAGAAAGAGTCGTTAAAATACGATAACTTTGTTCGCGCCCATAGTTCTGAATGAACATAATCCAATTTTGTTCGCCTCCATCTAGTCGAGTCGAACGCATAGTTGTTTAAATTTATTTCAAGAATTATCACACTTTATAAGTTATGTTTGGTAATCAGTTGAATCGAACTCAAACAACTTAATTTCCTAAAGTCGAATACAAATCGAGTTCGAGTACGTAATCTAAATTTCTTATACATATTTTATACAGTTTTCGTCATAATCAAACTCCAGCTCGAGCCGAACTTCATACTTAATTCAGCGAACGAAAAAACTTGCTCAATTTTGATAATCAGTTGAATCGAACTCGAACAACTTAATTTCAATCAAGTCGAATACAAATCGAGTTCGAGTACGTAATCTAAATTTTTTACACATTTTTTATACAATTTTCGTCCTAATCAAACTCCAGCTCGAGCCAAATTCATACTTAATTAATTATCGAACGAAAAAACTTAGCTCAATTTTAGTTCACTGTATCGACAAACTGAACTCAAACAAACGTTTATTACCAAACTCAATGTTCACAAAAAACCCAATACCAAAAAGAATGTTAATTTTCAAAAAAAAAAAAATAAAATAATAAAATCAAGGATTTCTTTTTCTTTTTATTTATTTATTTATTTATATATATTTTCAATTTCTACTATAAATAGAGGGCAACTTGTGTGGTTCACTTACATTTAATTTGCCTTCAAGAAAGAAAAAAGAAAAAAATAAAAATAAAAATAAAAATGGAAAACTCAGTCTCTCTAAGTGATTGCCACGTCAAGAAAAAGAATCTCATAATAAACAGATTCCATTTCTTCATCCATGGAATCTCTCTCATAGCTCTACTCCACTACAGAATCACCACATCCTCCCTTACACGTGCCCCTCACGTGCTAATTCTAATCTCCGAGCTCATACTCTCCTCCATATGGCTTCTGAGCCAGGCCTCCTACTGGAGACCCGTCGTGACCCGAACCGTTTACCCGGACCGGCTGCCCCGGGACGAAAAGCTGCCCGGCATCGACGTGTTTGTGTGCACCGCCGACCCGAGTAAAGAACCCGTTTTGCAGGTGATGAACACGGTTATATCCGCTTTGGCGCTGGACTACCCGCCCGACAAGCTCCATGTTTATCTCTCCGACGATGGTGGGTCCCACGTCACGTTTCGGGCCGTTAAACGGGCCTGGATATTCTCGGAGATGTGGGTCCCGTTCTGCAGAAAGTATCGGGTCGAGAACCCGTGCCCCGAGTCTTATTTTTCGTCTGGTGAAGAAGAAAGTGCAGGGTTTGGTTGCAGTGAGTTCTTGGTGGATAAGAATAATATCAAGGTTTGGATTTTATTATTATTATTATTATTATTATTATTATTATTATTAATGGGAGAAATTACGGCGACCACTTGAGGTAAGGTCAAATTACGAAAAAGACCCTAATGTTTGGGTAATTACAAATGTTCCTCAACTATAAATTTTTTTACACATACACCCTTAGTTATGGTGTCAAATTCAATATAATCTTCTACATTCCGTAAAATGTTCTCTAATTTATACTCATGTTGTGCAAAATTGCAGTTTCTGAATCTGATATTTACAAGTCAATATACACGTTTTATTATCATTTTGTTTCTAAATGTGGAGCTGAAATGGAATAAAATGGATACAAACTGTAGAATATTACACATAATCTAGAAGATTCCACTAAATTTGATACTGCAACGGTCGACATGTAAAAAAATCATAGTTTAAGGGTGGTTGTAATTATCCAAATATGAAGAGTTTTTTTTTTTTGTAATTTAACCTTACTTTAGGGGTGGCCGTAATTTACCATATTATTATTATTGTGTTAATATGAGTATTTTATAAAATTTTAACGTATTAATTCGCTTTATTATGTTTATTTAAAAAATAAAATAGAAAAGGTACCAGGAATTCAAAAAATCTGTAGCAAAGATTGTCGGAGAAACAAGTGCTTACATGAGTAGAGATCATCCATCTCTAGTTGAGGTATTTTTATTGTTTAATATTACACCATTTGTCCCATGTTATTTGTTTTTTTGAGAGTTTTTTTTGCCCGAAATTATTTATTATTTAAAATTTTAATAAAGCATTAGTTGAATTATTTTTCATTCTACCATTTATCATTTTAATTAATTTGTTAAAAAACAATTAATATCAAGGGCATTTTAGTAGTTTTATATATTTCTACTATAAGTTGCACATATTTATTAATTTTCTTAATATGTGTACAACAATGCAAAACGACATTTAAATGACGTTTTGGGCTGTTGCGCACATATTAAGAAAATCAATAAATGTGCATGAATTATAGTAGAAAACATAGAAAATCCCTAAAAGTTAGTAGTGATAAAGGGTCAAAATAAAAAAAATGCAATTAATACTTCATTGAAAATCTAAAATAACAAATAATTCGGGACAAATTTTTTTTTTAAAAAAAAAACAAATAATGTAGGGAATAGTAATTAAGTGGAAATTATTAATAATAATTAATTAATCCTAATTTATGCAGGTGATTAGTGATTCAAATGGAGAGAGAAAATTGCCTCTTCTGGTTTACGTTGCTCGTGAAAAAAGGCCTTCTCATCCACACAATTTCAAAGCCGGTGCAATTAACGTTCTTGTAACAATCTCTCACCCAAATTTTTAAATTAAATTATTTTTCACTCGATATAATTAATAATATTCGTTGTTATTTGTCGAACAATTTATGCAGCTTCGAATATCAGGCATGATAAGCAATTCGCCGTACATTCTGGTACTCGATTGTGACTTTTATTGCAACGATCGATCATCGGCCCGTCAAGCAATGTGCTTCCATCTCGACTCTAACTTGTCCGAAAAGATCGCGTTCGTCCAATTTCCGCAGACGTTTCACAATATTAGTGACACTGATATATATGATGGGAAGTTGAGATATATTTGGGTAAATTTAATTACACTAATGTATTTTCAAAAAAAAAAATTATGTTACAATATATATAAATTTCTCTATGTATTTTTTTAAATTAATTTACATAAATTTCAGCCGAAATTTGAAGGATTAAATGGGCTACGGGGGCCGTTTTTATCCGGGACATGCTTTTATATAAAGAGGGAAGCGCTCTATGGAACTCGAAAATTTCATGACGGTAATCCTAATAGTATTTAGGTCTTAATTAAAAATTAAAAAAAAATGTATAAGTTCAAAATAGCCGTCATTTTTTTTTTACTACGTGCAGATGTTGATCTTCTCCGGGTCAAGAAGTATTTTGGGTCGTCCGACGAGTTCATCAAGTCGATATCTAGAAACTACAAACCGAGTTATTCGAACGACAAAAAGTTTTTGGATAATTCGTTGCAGAATGAGTTGCATTTGCTAGCTTCTTGTAGCTATGACAATGACACAAAATGGGGGAAAGAGGTAAGTTAAATCCACATATTTATTAAAATAAAAATAACCTTATATTATTTAAAAAAAATTCTATGGTCGACGAAGTTAGAGGGAAGCACTATATTTGTTTGGTCAGCGACGAGACTGACCTACAATGTTGATATTATAAGTGTAGTTTTTCCGAAAGCTGTTGAAATTTTGGAAATTAAAATCAGACCGGAAATCAGAATCTCGTATAAATTCAATTTCGATCCAAAAAAATCAATTTTCAAAATTCAAAAAAAAAAAAAAATCCAAAAATCGAGAAGTTCGAAAACTTTGTTCCAATTTTAGTTCCTATCACGTACGGGATTGAAAAACAATGCAGGTGGGGTTTAGATATTTCGCGGTGGTGGAAGATTATTTTACGGGGTTCAATTTGCACTGCGAGGGGTGGATTTCGGTGTATTACGAACCATCGAGGCCGTGTTTCTTGGGCGCGTCGCCAATTAGTCTAGGGGAGCTTCTGGTGCAGCACACGCGCTGGAATGTGGGATTGAGCCAGGTTGCTCTGTCGAGGTTTTCGCCTATGATTTACGGCACAATGAGAATGTCGGTTTTCCAAAGCATGTGTTATGCAGAAATTGCATACAGCCCCCTTTACTTCTTGGCCCTTTACATTTTAGCCCTCGTTCCTCAGCTCTGCCTTCTCCAGGAGATTCCTCTGTATCCCGAGGTTTGTTTTTTTTTTTTTTTTATGATAATGAATTTTTGAATTTTGCCGCTAAATATGACAATTTTCAACATTGGAACAATATTTTTATTTTCTTGATGATTTTTTTTTTATCGGAATTGTGTAAATATATGTATTCCAACTTTCGAAATAATGCTGAAAATTACGATTTTGCAAAAAAAAAAAAATTCTTTAGTGTCTATGTGTTTTCACATAAGTGGATATCGAAACAAAAATTTTGAATTCCGCCATCAAGATTTGGAATTATCGTCACTTTGATTTCCAAATTTATGATTTTCCAAAAGACATTGCTCCAATTTAGTTTTATTGAAATACTAATTTCGGTCCAATCTGTCTGATTTCCACCTCTGGTAGTCTGCACCTGAACCTTAGAAATGCCTTAAAATGATCTATTATGCTCGATTTCTTTTGACATTTAACTAGGTTTCTTATCTAACACATGTTCATTTTCTTCCCTCCACAGATTTCAAATCCATACTCCCTCGTGTTTTTATTGGTTGTCCTCTCATCCCAAGTGAGACACGTACAAGACGTCGTCTCAACGGGGCACAAAATCCAGGCGTGGTCAAACGAACATCGCATTTGGATGATGAAATCACTAACATGTTACTTGTATGCCTCATTGGATGTCATAATGGAAAATTTTGGTCTGAAAAATAATAGTTTCGTACCGACAAATAAGGTCGTAGACGAGGACCAAGCCAAACGCTATCGAATGGGAGTGTACGATTTTCAAGCACCGGCTATGTTTATGGTTCCGTTGTGCACACTTTACATAGTAAACGTTGCTTCTTTTGTCGTTGGCATTGGGAAGATAATTTTGGGCGGTGGGAACAGCAACGAGATGGTCGTACAAGCTTGTATCCCGTTATTCGTTGTGGTTTTGAATTTCCCTTTGCTCGAAGGGATGGTGTCGAGGAAGGACAAGGGGAGAGTTTCGTCGTTTGTTTCTCTTATTTCTGTTTTAATTGCGGCGGTTGTCTTGTCTTTTGCGTTTTTGGTCTAACTGAAAAAACTGAATGTACGAGATTATCTAATTTGGTCAATAAAACTTGGAAGTTATTTTTGTTATAGAGTAAAGTCGCATATATTGTTACATGAAACGCACAAGAGTAACAGATTGGACGGATAGAAATTGTTTATAACGAAAGAGAGACCGTATTCGAATCATACCTACATCTGGTAAGATACTTCATGTGTAATCTCACTGTACACTTGTATTATAAACCACGCACTCATTCACACACCTATATGTATATACGTGTGTTTGTGTATAAATCTACAGTGTGAGAATTACATGTTGTATTCCACGAGGTGTACGATCTCAGCAGCCACACGAAAGAGATATATTTAGACAATAAAATCAACATGAAGAGTTTTCATGCAAATTATCTCGAATAAAGAGACATTTTATAGACGATATTACACAAAAGTCCCTTACAAAGCAAAATAGCAAAAGAAATATAAAAATAGTGCAAATTGGGCAGATTTTCTCTTGAGGCCAAGCGCGTAGGCTAGTGATATTGGGCCGCCAATATAAATCAAACTTATATTTTTATTTGGGAAAATATAGTTTTCATCCCTTAAGTTTGTTCAAATTACACATTTGGTCCCCCATGTTCCCAAAAAACACATTTGGTCCATCATGTTTCAAAAATTTAACACTTTTAGTTATTTTCGTCAATTTTCCGTTAAAACTAACAGAATCAAATGTGTTCCTGTCACTATGTAACGGACAGGTTGACGGTAAATTGATGGAAATGACCGAAAATGTCAAATTATTGAAACATGAGGGACCAAATGTGTTTTTTGTGAATATGGGGGACCAAATATGAAATTATTACATACGTGGGGGATAAAAATTGTAAATTCCCCATTTTAATTTTGCACCTTCAGCTTAAACCACGAAAAATCATTGACAGTGTACCCTAGAACCTGATCATCGACTATTTTCTAAAAGACAACACAGTAAATCAAACCATACGTACGGAAGATGTAAATTATTGCACTGTGCAAGCCATGTGCTACAAAATCGATCTGAAAATATTGGTAACGAATCAAACTCGGATCGTAAAACACCGGCTCGATCGATCTCTCCTATTCGACCGACTAGCTAGAAATTTTTTATATTTATTAATATATGAAAATTGTGAAACACTAAAACCAATGAGCTTGTGTATTTCAACCAATCAAAAACTAAAACGTGACATGGAAAACAAAGTGATTTTCATTCCTCTGCAAAAAATTCAAACAAATTATTACAACACATATAAATGACAAACCTTTGATAGTTCCCATGTACTTCACTGTTTCCTTAACCTCTCTTTCATTCAATCTTCTTTGACAGAGTGAGAAAAATAAAAGTAAATACATAAATAAATAAAATAAAAAAAGATTGATTGGATTATGTAATAAATACTATGAAACTTAAAAGTTCTGTCCCAGAAAAGACAGCAGCAAAAAACAAAGGCCAACGAGAAGATTTATTTATTTATTTTTCTAATTAAAATGAGAGCAAAACAAATCATCACAATTCACACCTTTAGCCAATAAAAAGCTTTAAGCAAATTCATAATAATGCCTTTATTATTACTTCTTTTTGTCATATGCAGAAATAGTAACTCTTTTATGGTTTTATTAATAGGGCCCGGCTCTAGGAAATCAAATTTTATGTTTTTATATCATGTCGTTATAAATAAATATTTAATAAATTAATAATTTTGTTTAAATAATAATTTCTTCAAGTCTCGGCTCGGTAAAAAGGTATTCACGTATTAGCTCGATAATTTAATATTTCACTAAATTAGTAGAATTTTGTTCATTTATAGAGGTTTAACTGTAACTTTTTTGTATAAAAGTAAAATTTTCACAGATATTTTTTTTTACTGAAAACTTTAGAATTTGGCCGACGCATTATATATATGTAATTGAAAATTCAATATTTATCTTTATACTTTTGTATAATTTATAAAAAAAAAAAATTAGCTCCTTTATATACAATTAAATAAAATTAAGAAAAACTAAAAAACATAGAGGCCTTTTGTCATCATTGCCTATATATAGGTCAAGCTCGATGCACATAGCTTGTCCCGTATAATATAACATCTCTCATTTTTTTTTTTAAAGTCATATTGTAAAAAAATTGAATTTATCCAGTGCACATCTATGCATGATTGCGGATTTCATTTGTCAATAAAAACACGGTTAGGATTGTATCCGCGTTATGCTATGTCATGTGCAGTAGTATATCAAGTAGTTCGTATTTCATCATAAATTTGTACACAATCAATGACCACATACATCTATAACATATGTATAGTAATTAATTAGCGGCTCAAGCATACAAGTTCTTGATTTTTCTAACTAAAACAAAAAACAAAAAAAATAAATATATATATATATAGTCCTAGATGCTATATAGTAGGAAGAGGGCCATTACATATATGTATATACATATGTGTGTGTGTTTTGTGAGTGTGTGTGAGTGTGTGTAAAGTTAGGGAAAGCACTGCAATATGGGCAGTGTAACCATATAAAAGAGGAACCAGAAATAGAAAATGGAATGATGCTATTGGGCACAAGTCATTCACTAAATCTCAGCTAAATACAGCACAAATCTTTTGCATGCTTTGTGTTATCTGAGAGAAACTGCTATTTTTTCTAGAGAGAGAATTGGAAATAATCTAATCTTTGCTTCCCACTGAGTTATCACTTTCTTTGAAATCTAAGGCCTTTGTACTTTTCTACAAAATGTCAAACATTTTTTTTTTACTATTATTAATTATTTTATATTTTTATTTATTAATTATTTTATTGGGCAAATTCCATTTCCCCCCATTGTACTTTGGTTTGGTATCACTTTACCCCTTTCTACTCTCGATTGCATCGATTTGCCCCATGTATTTGAAAAATTGTCTCAATGTGGCCCTCGCTGTTAGTTTTAAGACCTTTGACCTTAACACCGTTTAGTCTAAGGTATGAAAATTACAAAAATGCCACTTCTCCTAACTTAAATAATTATAAAAAAAAAATTCTAAACAAGGGGAAGAATCACATGGCGGCTCAAAAATCCAATTTCGCAGCATGGTCCACGATGGCAGCTACCAAAAATCAAAAAAGAAAAAGAATGTTTTTTTTTTATAACTACTTAAATTGGAAGGGGTGTCGTTTTTGTAATTTTTAGACCTTAGACCAAACGGTGTTATGGTCAACAGTGGCGGTACCAGGGGGGGGCAGGGGGGGGCAGTTGACCCCCCAAGAAAAAAAAAAAAAAATTTTTTAGCTATTTTGACCTAATATTTTTTGAATATTACTTTTGGCCCCCCCAAAGATTTTGTAAATATGTGTCTTAATCTTAAATTTTTTGTGTATTCTCCGTAATTTTATATAAATTATAGATATATATGATATTATAGATATGTGTCGTAATTTTTTTCGCAGTATAAACCTATTTTTTCAATGTTTTGCGAACCTAAAATTTTTTTCGGGGCGTTGCCCCGAACCCCGAAATTTTAGTCAGCCCCCCCTACTTTCTAATCCTGGTTCCGCCCCTGATGGTCAAGTTTCTGAAAATTAAGGATAAGGGCCACATTGAGACAATTTTTCAAGTGGATGTGGTCAAATCGATATAATCGATAGTAGAAGGGGGTAAAGCGATACCGATCCAAAGTACAAGGGGTGATAGTGAAATTTGGCCAATTTTATTTAATGTTTTGGGTATGTGTGGGAGAGTGAATGAATGACTGGTAAATGGTAATCATTGCGATGCTCACGTAATTGATATATGTTCTGACGAATATAAATTAAAATTTAACTTTTAATTAATGACGAGGGAGATCTATGAAGGAATATTTTCAGTGTGCTTTTGGATTATTCTTGCAGGAATAATATTGATTATTTTTATTTTTTATTCTTATAAATGTCGTTATTATAATAGGTGTGGAGTTGGATTTTTTTTTTTTTAATTTCGCCGATTTTGTCTGAATATTTTCGATTATGGAACATTTTTTTTTTAATTTCGAGGAACCAATTTTTACGATTTCTTTGGAAAGAGTTAAATTGTATATTAGATCCCAATTTTCGATCTGATTTTAAGTTTTGTATATACTTTAAAGATTCTACTTTTTTATGAAAAAATGTACTTATAATATCAATAGTATCATAAAACAAAAACGACTTACAAATCGAGCTCAAATCAAACTTGTAGTTGAGTAATGTTTGATATGTGAGTAACAAATTATTACAACATCTATGTTAATTCATAGACAATGAAATAGCTAAAAGTTATTACAACATATCTACAAAATCAAAATATTCTTGTACTATATTTTTTTTGAATAATGACAATAATGAATTAACATATTTTGTAACAAGCAAAGAAGTTCTGATTTGCTACCTGTGAATATACATACAAAGCAAATATGGTTGGTTATTAATCATTCAAGTTGGACCAATCCACCCACAATATTTTACATTTTTGTGGGCCCCAACCTAATAAATTTGGTGATGTAATATATATATATATATATGTATTTATTTAATTTTATGCAATTTATTTTAATGTATAAATGAGATAAAAATTGACATAAGAATTGTGAATAGGAATAAAGAATGTGTTTCCAAGAATGGAAGGAAGAGGGTCTACAATTAGTAAGTTGTGGCCAAACATAGGGAACACGCACTCCTTAATTTCAACCAATTATTTTATGGGTTCGAATTTTATGGCATCTCCCAATTATTTTATTTTATTTTATTTTATTAATTAATTGTTTAATTAATTAATTAAACTTTTGTCTCTCTACCATCTCTCACTAGAGTGAGAAAAATGGAAAAGACATTTTTGAATTCTGTCGATTTCAATACGTATATTTTTGTTTTCGTAACAATATTTGTTAATAATCATAATTCTAGAAGTTTTGATTTTTTTCTAAATTGTTTTGGAACGAAATTTGACTAGATATTGGATTCCAATACGAAAACTAGAACAAAGTTTTCGAATTATGTCGGATTCAATACGAATATTTTCGATTTTGGAACAATTTTTGTAATCGTTCATAATTCCAGAAGTTACGAGTTTTGTGAATTGTCTTAGAAATATATATAATTTTTGACCGAATTTAAAAATTCGAACATGAAAAATTCCATTTTTATTTTTTAAAAGAATAAACTTCATTATTATTTTGTATTTCATATTTTACATGACTAAAAAAACCGAATTTCTGAATTTCATCAATTTTGATAAAAAAAAAATTATATTTTAAAAAAAAAATCATATCAATTTCTGAAATTTCGATTTCACGTTTTTTTTGTAATGGAATTAGAATTAATTATTCTCTTCCGAAAAAAAAAAAAGTGCATTTGTTTCCCAACAGTGCTAAATATGATCCGATCCGTCTAATTTCTACCCCTACATACATACCCTATTCCCATGTCTCTATATTTATCATCATCACCTATAAATCCCTCCTCACTGATCAGTCTTCTCTCTCTCTCTCTCTCTCTCTCTCTCTCTCTCTCTCTCACACACACACACAGTACACAGTACACACCCTGTCTCTATTCCCAGCTCTATATCATCATCATCACATATATCCCTCCTCTCCTCAGTCTTTCTTTGTACTCTCTCTCTCTCTCTCTTGGTTGTGTTGTGTTTCAGCACTTTCAACTTTCAAAATCACAAAACACACACACACACACACACACAATGGAGAAGAACAGTACAACTTTCTGCAGCAGCAAAAAGCAGCAGCGCGTGAATTACATCACCAGAAACGTGAAACAAACGTACGACTACTACAACCTCAACAAGGGTTCGTCTTCGTCTTCATCCTCATGGGATACTTTCGAACACACCACTTGTTTCTCACCTGACGGAGATTCCGCCGCCGCCGCCGCCGCAGGATTCTCATGGCCGCCGAGATGCTACACGTGCAGCTTCTGCAAAAGGGAATTCAAATCCGCCCAAGCCCTCGGCGGCCACATGAACGTCCACCGCAGAGATCGAGCCCGACTGCGGCAATATTCTCCGACAAGGGACTCCAACAACAACGGCGGCGGTGGTAATCAATTCTCTCTGCTAAACCTAAATCATAACCCTAACCCTAGTTCAAACCCTAACCCTACTTCCAACCCTAGTTTGTTTCCGTCTTCGCCACCGTCTCCGCCGCCTTTGTCGTCGCTTCTGACGAGGTTTCCTCAGTTCGCTTCCACATTGCCCCCACTTTGTCCCCCGCCTAACTACTCACCGGTAAAGAAAAATGATTTGACAAAGACAAAAAGTTCGAATAAAGGGTATTTTGGGAACGAAAAGTTCGACTCGTCTGTGAGTGAGAAAGGGTGTGGGGTTTTCAAGAAAGGTGAGTTTGTTAGATTGGATTTGGAGATTGGACTGATATCAACTCAGTGTAATAAGGAAGATCTTGATTTGGAGCTTCGACTTGGTTACATTTAATTAATTAGGTTCTATAATTGCCTAATTAGTGTCTAAATAGTTAATTAATTGTCTTGAATTGGGACATTGTTAACTGATTAATTAATTTCTTGTTTTTAATTATTAACTGTCATGTTTGCAAGAAATTAAAGCAGGGTTTTTTTTTTTTTTTTTTTTTTTTTTTGGGTTTATGTTGCTATATGTTAGGATTAATTAAGTATTAGTAGTTCTATTTAATTTTGTGTGTGTACTTCTGCAGCTAGGTTTATCTAATTACGTACGTTGGTCTTGTATTCCAACATTATATTATGTCTATATTATTACATTATTATTGCCAATATATTTGTTGTGCATATAATTCTTTCACTTTACACGGTTATACGCACCCGTGTTTGCGACGTTAGTAAGGAATCGTCGAACGTACGTCATTGCGACTGTGCTACTTTTTTTATATTATATTTTTTAAATTGTAATATCATTTTGCACATTTATATATATACTTGAACTAATACTATATATTCCTTACAACTATCTAAATTATGTTAGTTTTTTTTTTCATTTCTGCCGCAAAATTCCCACGACGTTGCAATGAAACAACAATCTTCGTTCACATCCGCTGCAACCCTTTCGGAAACATTTCGAGGTAAGACTAAATAACTTACGAATATCTGTGGTATATGTAATTACAAATTAAATACCCGACCCCTAAAGCTAACAACCCGTTACAAACCCTAACCGAATGAATGAAATGTTTAAATTTCCTTTTTTATTAAACAAACAAACTATGAGTAAATAACGACTAACCTCCTGATGTAAGATAAAATACTACATTTACCCCATGCGAGTATATATATTACATTTGCACCCCTAAGGTAGATTTCGAAATTCAGAATGAATATTCCATGGAATCTTCAAGATTACGTTACACATAACTCCGTAAGAGTATAATTATAAAACGTAAGAAATAATCGAGAGTTCGTAATTATCCGACGATGGTGCCCCCTAATTTACAAAAAAAAAAAAAAAAAATCATAAAATACGTTTAAAATGTATATATACCTGTAGTCTGTAGATACATAGATTTCCCTATCGTTCATGTATGTATATATATATATACTGTCTCTATAAACACACACACACACACAAAATATTGTACTAGATATGTTGAGAAATGATGACGTATGCATACAAAATGGTGTTAAATAAGGTGGGGTCCACTAGAGGTTGGGTTTTCCCAAAACTGAAGAGTGTTGCATGTTCCCGACAATGTCCAGGTGTCAAATACCATGATGACGTTTCCTTAATTGGGATATTTACGTCTTTTTGGTCACTTCCAAAAAGCATTACTCACAACTCAAACATGACCCCCCCCCCCACCCCCCCCCCCCCTCCTTTTTTTTTTTTTTTTTTTTTTTTTCCGAATTAGGAAAAATATGCTTTCTCTATATTCAAATCCTTCCAAACATGCCCTTACTATCTCTCACACTTCTTAAACCGTCAAAGTTGTGAGTTTTCAAGTGAAGTGATTTTTTTTATTTTTTTTTATTTAAATAATAACAATATGACAAGTATATACGAAAAATTCTTTAATTACAGTAGAACCTACCAAATTAGCAACTAGCAACTACCAAATTACAGTAGAACCTCGATAAATTAATTTTTTTTTTCGGCCCCCGATCGATAAAAACGTATTAAATTATTAGTGTAATAATATAATATTTCTCCAAATTAATAGAATTTTGTTAATTTCGACTGTAATAATCTATAAAGGTTTAACTGGGTGATTAAAAAAATCAACAAAAAATGGATTTTTTTATTTAAATTAATATTTTAAAATAATGATGAATAATTTGATATAGATTTGTGTTTGATACGTCCCCACCTTTTACTGCAGGGCACGTACCTCGTGGTCAATCATAATTGTCAATTCAAATTGACCAAAAACATGAGCTGGACAAACAATTGTCCTTGTTGAATTGAATTACTATGTATATATAGAAATATTCTTATCTACAATAAATACCCTCAAAACCATGTAAGGATTAATTGTATCATTAGCACTAATTAATGAAACAATTAAGATGGTGTTTGGAAAAACTTTTAGAAAAGCAGAAGTTGTAATAGTGAGTTACTCCCTCCGTTCCTAAATAATTGTCACTTTTCACTTTTCACAAAGATTAAGAAACTCAATAAATATATCTTGATTTTAGAAAAATCATATAAAAATGACTAAAACAACCTTTATTATTTAATGATTTATAAGAGAAAATTAATGAATAGAGTTTCATTAATAAGGTTAAAACATGAAAAATAAATTTAATGCAGTATTGGAAATCTTAAGTGACAGATAATATGGAACAAAAATATTTTTAAAAAGAGACAGTTATTGTGGAACAGAGGGAGTAAGTTAATAATAAGTGCTTACTAAAAGTTGGGAGTTTTTTGCAATTTTTTTTGTGAAAATCAATTTCCAACAATTTATTTTAAGAGAACTTGGCCCATAAATGCTTTTTATATTATAACTAAAGGCAACTTATTTTTAGAAAAGTAGAAACAAAAGTTACAAACAATTCAAAAGTGACTTTGAGTCGAAAAAAGCTGACAATCACTTTTTAAAAGTTTTTGCAACCACTACCTAAATCCTGTCCCGCTAATTTTAAAGTCGATAATGCAAATAAAAACTAGCACGTACATTTTTTAAGTTTCTCCTAAAACAATTGTTATCTTATGCTCCAATCGTTTCAAAATACTTGTCCCTTTCTTCTTTTTTTTTTTTTTCATATTATATATCGCTTTAAAGTTCTACGTATTAGTTATTATTTTCTATTTTCGCCCTAATTACTCGTAACTTATTTCAGTCATTAGCCCTCGTGTTTTAATGGAGAGAACATTGCTAGCGGCACAAGCATTTTAATCACGTTGCAAATTTTTTTTTCCTACGATCCATGCATATTTATTTGTTTTTCGTAATACTGTGTCGAAACCTTAAATGAAAATTATTAATTTGAAATGGATGAAAATACCCCGCTCTAATAGTTAATTAATAATTACTTATCATATTTCACATGAAATTCATAATTCATTGATTTAAAAATGTTGGATCCAATTATTGTACTAGTTGATGTATTTATTATTAGCAAATTCCCAATATATCAAACTCTGCAGGCCCCTTTGGGCCGTAAACTATAATAAAAATAAAGTTTTGCCATAAAGCCCAAACATTAATTTCATTTTCAAGAGTTATAGACTATCGTTTTCGGAGTTATTTTTATTTTATTTTGGAAAAAATATATTTTGCTTAAAAAAGAAAGTAATATTTGTTTATCAATTAAGATAATGAAATACATTGTAGCAGTCAAATCATGTTTAAATGTATTTTAGAAAAAGAATTTGAAAAAATAAAGTGATGTTTGTTTGATTTTTAACGAAGACATTTTTTTTTACTGTTGCAGTCAATTTTTTTTTACAGTAGCAATCATACCATGTCGGGAAGAGAGAAAAACTTTTAAACTTGTTTTGAATTTTTTATTTTTTGAAAAAACCTAAACAAACACGATGCAAATGCAACCAAAAAATTCTAAAAGTATTTTTGATAAAATATTAAAACGGTCCCAAATATATATATATATTTGTATATTCTCACTCAATACGAGACTTAAAATGCAATATGTAGAAATTAATTATCAGTTTACCGGAAATAAAACGGTAACCTAGTTGATAGAGTAAGAGTGCATGATATAAGCTGAACCCATTTTCGTATTCCCTTACCAAATAATAATAATTAAGGTTTTCTTTGTCACAATATTAAGTACAATGTATCAAATTAATATCACCAGGTGAACATTGGTATAATAAACTATTAGTAATTGTTTAATTTGCTCAAAAACCCAATCAAATTAATTAATTAACACCAAAAATATTGTAAAAAAAAATACAGCTCAGGAAGCCACTCCCACTTATGTTGTTTTCATTAATTCATCATGTTTAATTACAACTTTAATTTGTCCGAAACGCTGTCTCAACAAACAATGTACTAACTCTTTTTTTTTTTAATAATTAATTAATTTTCAAAATAAATAATTTAAATAAAATGGCCGTCTTGCAAGTACAGATTAGTTACATCCATCCATAGCAGGAAGACAGGGTCAAAAGTACAGTACTAATTAGTAATTAATTAGTCGTTAGCCTTAAACGCGTTATTTAGCCGTCTGTTTTTGTTTGTCCCTCACTGAACCGGCTAAACGGAATTTAGTACGTAACATTTATGTCGATTTGTTTCTGATAGGCGATGTTTGTAAAAACGAAAAAATACCAAAGTTTTACATATATCTTTCTTTTTTCGCATGCATTCTCTCGTTGATGGCCGATTTTTTTATTTTTTCTAAATAAGTCGAACAAATTAATTTGTAAACTTGCATATATAAAAGAATTTTTCTTTTTTTTTTTTGTAAATCTCACAAGCAACCGAATTACTAAGCTTTTTCAATGAAGTGGTCATTCAACATATATATTTCGTATAAAGTGTCATTATCGACTATTCAATACAATCGATAACAAAACGAGCATGTAACTTATAATTGAACCCAATAAAAGAAAAAGGGTTAATTTTCCTTTTTTGAAGATTGCTTCTTTGTATATATGCCTATATATATATATACCAAAATAATTATAGCATAAATTAAATGAGCACACGAGGCCTCTTAATTTGTATCTCATTTAATTTTTCTGTAATCTTTTAATAATGTGTAGGTTGGCTGAGATAAATAATTTCACAACCGTATTATTAAAATAAATAAATAAATTGCCCGAAATTGATAATAATACATCCTAGGAACTTGACTAAAAAAGGGATTAAAGTTAATGATCTTAGTGTCACAAATCACAATCAAACCCTTCTTTCTAACCAAGCTCAAATGTGTAAGAAAAAAATTTGTTTTTTATCCTATTTTAACCTTATTAATTTAACTTTAAGCGTTATTTCTTTCTTTTAAATCGTTAAAAGGTTATTTTGGTCTTTTTATGTATTTTTTCGTAAAATCAAGACACATTTATTAAATTTCTTAAGATCTATACAAAGGTAAAAGAAAACACGAAATACTATTAGGAACGGAGGGAGTATATTTATTTCTTTTTAATATATATATATATATATATATATATATATATATATATATATATATATATATATATATATATATATATATATATATATATATATGATCAAGACTAAGTCATATAATTTGCCTTGATTAGTGTTTTGTCTGATGATGAAATCAAATGAAGTATGTTTTCCAAGCCGGCCAGATAATCAAGACCAAGAAAAAAAAAATCACACACACACACACACCTATATATATATATATATATATATATATATATATATATATATATATATATATATATATATAATTTGTTGTTTTCCTTCAATCCTTTCACTATCTAGTTATAAAACCAATATTATTTAATTCCCCCACTCAAGAAATACTACCTTGCTCTTGTAAACTTCATTTCTTCAACCTAAGAGAGAAACTAAACACACATTTCATTTTCTTTGCTAAAGATGGAGACAGGAAAAAGCAGCAACTCCTCCGATAATTTCGTCCCGCTGGAAACCGATCACCGGCCGGAGAATTCCACCGGAGATAGCGCCGGAGTGGGCCGATCCTACGAGTGCACGTTCTGCAAGCGCGGTTTCACGAACGCGCAAGCTCTGGGGGGCCACATGAACATCCATCGAAGAGACAAGGCCAAGGCGAAGCAGAAGAATCGGGACGACGAAATTACGTCGAACGCCCCGAGCAACGTTAGTAAACCCCAAGAGAATATTCCGCATCATCAGTATCAAGTGTACTTGCCTCCACCGCCGCGAAACCCTAATTTCCAGACGGGGGATTATTTGCCGCCGTTTCGGAGACAGGAGAATTACGATCATCATCGGGTGGGACACGTGGCGGATCTTAGCCTTAGGATCGGATTGTCGACACCAACAACTGTTGAAGGTGGAGAAGTCAAGGAAAACGATGATGACGTGGATTTGGAGCTTCGCCTTTAGGCTTTCACAAAACCCTAATTGATGATCAAGATACACATATATCCATGGTGTACAGAAAGTGAGTTTATTATTATATTTATATGAAGGATATATAATTGATGGTTAATTATATTAATTAATTTATTGGGACTAATTTTATTATATATATAAATATATATATACAAGTGCATCAATTAAATTTGGCATTTTTATTATAACATGATGTTCATGTTAATTTTATTAATCATTAATTATTCTCCCCAACTTTATGTAATTACAAGAACAATTTGAAGCCCATTATTGTTTCATAATTAGTTCTATTGTACTATTAAGTATTATTTGTGAATTAATTAATTCTGATCTTTTAGTAATCGCACGTACGAATCTTTAACGGCGTTCTTCGTTTTCTATAAACTAATTAACTCGAACCGGGAAGCTGCATTTATCATCAATGTTTGGTGCGACGAGCCTTTCTTTGTCGTCTTTCCTTCTTTTTTTTTCTTATAATAGTTAGTTTCACGAATTAATGCAAACGAATAAATTTGATATGTTTTTAATCGGCATTCCTCTTGCTATTATCATCTTATCTTCTTGAGTGATTTTGTTGGGAAAGTATTTTAATTTGATATTTGAATAAAGTGATCAAAATGTGATGGATGGATGTGCTCATTTTTTATACGTTGTACTTTTAGTCGATACATCAGCGGAGCCAGTATTTTAAATTTGAGGGAGCCGTTAATTCTATTGTACACATACAAAATGTTTATATTTTAATATAATAGAGATTTAAAAGATGTTGGGAGGTCACGGCTCCTAACCCTATGTTGGCTCCAGCACTGGGTGCCGATCACAAAATCATTTACGATTTTTTGAAAGAAAAATATGAAGGTTAGAATTGCATCAAAAGATTTTTTTTTTTTGTTTTAAATGTGCTTTCTTGTTTGTGCATTTACATCTTCTTTGCAATTAGCTCCATTTAACAATTAAATTGAAATTATGACGGAGTACTCTGATTTTCAGAAACACGTGTACACCCCACGTGTGTTATATATGCACATGGACAACATTAATGGGTGCAATATTTTCTAAGTCTTTCCTTGCATAATAACCTTAGCATTGATTGCATTGATAGGAGCACAAAGTTGGTTCCCGTTATTTCTATGCTACATCAGGTGAAGACTACATTGGGTGTTTTTTTACTGTTGATCTACACACACCACATATTTTCATGCTACACGAAGACTACATCGGGTGATTTTTTACTGTTGATCTACACACATCAATATGAGTGTGTGTGTTTGTGTATATATAAATAGTAAATATCTACCAGCTGTATTTCACCCAGTGTAGCATAGATAGATACGAGTTCCTTGTCATGCATGTCACTAAAAAATACCTTCATTTAATTATCATTTTAGGAAAATATTTAGTCCATGGTATTTTTGCAGAAGTTTTTAATGGGAAAATTGGTATCTAAATTCATATAATTATTAGAAAATTAGAATCTTCTACACAAATAGTTTGAAAATTAAAATATATTTCCAAAATGTACAACTTTAAATTTAGCTGACAAAAACCGATTTTTTTTTTGTTTTGTTAATAACAAATGAACTCGCAGTCAACCATATATGTGCAAGTGCCAAGAGCACTTGGTAAACTCTCTCGTGCCATAACCTAAAAATTACACGAAATATATAATTCACATTACACATAAGTCACAATGTGTGATAAATTAGACCTAAAAGACGTTATCGAGGAATTCGAACTTGGAATATTTGACTCTGCATTTTTTTCGATATTTGTGTTAGTACCCAAATAAACATGCACCGCAAAAGGTTAAAAACATGGTTGGGCCCAATAATGTTTGGTCTAGTCCAATTGTAGTTCCCAATCCAACTTGATCCAATTCTATTTTAGACCAAATTTGTTTGGGCAACAACCCATTACTTTGCTTGTTGACCGTTGACTCCAAAAAGTTTCCAATGTGCACTTAATTTAATATTCTAAAATGATAAATACAGGACGAGTTTTAATTAGTGCATGTCAATTTTAATTATCTTTTAATCTCATTCTACGCATTTATCATCTAACTTTATTGTTCTAAATAAAATTCTTACACTTAACTCTCATATTTTTATTACATTTAGTGTTGAATTACTACATTTAACCTAGGTCTTTGAACTTTTAGAATCAAATTGAGGGAAAACCACTAAACTCATAATTTGTTCATAGATTTGTCATGAAATATAAAGTTTTTTACTTAGAGTGAAGAGTTTTTGCCGATATTTGAGGATTAAAAACACATAAAATAATGATGGAATAGTTCGACATAGGAAAGCTTTACAAATCCAGAAAAATGAGCGTATACATCTTCGATGGATACTAGTCTGAATTATGTTAAAATTTGATAAACTCGTGTTTTAATGATTAATAAATACGATACTCTGGCAAAAATAAAGGTTTTACAGAAAAAACAGAATTGGTCCTAAATTTTAATTTATTTAATAAAATATCCAACGTTTACTAAAAAACGTCCTGTATTTATCAAATCCCTTTAATAATTCAACAAGAAACAAAAAATGATGTTGTAGTCGAGGTATATAACTAGTGAAGAAATTGACCTGTTAATCAAACTTAGACGCAAACACTAACACACATTGCACATACTAAAGAGTAAAGTAAAGTGTGTGTAAATGTATGTACATATTGTTTAGAACACACTCAATTAGGTGTAATTGGGACAAAATTATTTCGAAAAATCGGTGAAATGAATGAACATTATTACATAACATGATTAATGAATATGTTTAAAAACAAAGTTAAGAGTCTCTAATTAGTATTTGAACATGACCACCTAACTACTTAACTAATCATTAATATTATCTCACTTAAAAGACT
Organism: Erythranthe guttata; assembly: GCF_056151865.1. NCBI lineage: Eukaryota > Viridiplantae > Streptophyta > Magnoliopsida > Lamiales > Phrymaceae > Erythranthe > Erythranthe guttata. The sequence continues at coordinate 2,438,408 of NC_142539.1, read as the reverse complement.
TGATTGCAAGAGATTAGCATTTAGCAATTTGCAATGGCAAAGGACCAAATTTATACGAAATATATAAATATTAATTTTTTTTAATAAAATACACTTAATAATTTAACTCAACAACTCGAATAGTCGTAACTATATTATTTGACATAGTTTAAACATTTGTTAAATAATTTATACTTATTCTTGCATTTGTCACAACATATAGTTTATATATTTGTTGAATCTTTATACTTATGCTTGATCAATTATATTAGTTTAGCTGTGCTCGTCAGGGCGAATTAATGTACACATTGTATAATATGCCCCGTTTTTAGTAAAATTTTAAACTCGCATTTGTTATATCCTAAAAATAAATTGTGGCCAAACAAAAAAAATATTGTACTCATAAAATAAGGCTTAATTCCACTATGCACCCCCGAAATGCACTATTTTGGCACTTTACACCCCGAAAAATTATTTATGGCACTTTGCACCCTCAAAATACATTTAATCATTCAAAATGCACACTGCTCTATTTTCCGGCGTTAGACAAATTTTCTTATTGTCAACCGGGGTACTTTGTTCTCTTCATCGACCTTTTCTTTGGGGTGCAAAGTGCTAATGTATTTTCAAGGGTATAAAGTGTCAAAACTAATTTTCGAGGGTGCAAAGTGAAATTAAGCCATGAAATAATCCTATGACATATGTTAATGATGACGTGTGAGTGAGACACAGTGCGACCAAAGTCAAATACCACTAGAAGAAATTTTGGTCCCAATCAAAAAATGTTTTGAAAATCCACAGATTTTGAGACATACATAAATAAATCTTAGGCATAAATATTTATTTAATTTAATTCAATTTAATTTAGTCGAACTACCTGAATCAGTACACTGCATCTAGGAACTAACGACTTTTCAAATATTTAATTAAATAGAGAATTAATCCCAAATGACAGTAGAAGACACGATTAATGATGTCACTAGTGACGTATGAAGTAAAATTTTGATTTAAAAAAGGCTGCAGATATTTGCAAGACGAAAATTACTAAGTTCAAGACCTTACTTCATGCAAGACCAAAATATAAATAAATTTACTAAGATCAAGACTGGAAATTACAAATATAACCCCAATAATAATTTAGATATTATTAATTTAAATTAAGCTAATTGCTATTGCAAGACCAAAAAAAAATATACAAAAAAAAGAATAAAAAAAAAGGAAAAAAAAGAGGGAACTCACTCCCCCAACAAAACACCAACATCTTCTTCTTCACCTTCATTTTACACATTTTTTTCCACAAAAAAATCTTCCATATTCTCCAAAACCCTTATCACATAAAACCCTCAAATCTTACTAAAACTTGAAAAGAAGGACATTATGGATACACAAGACATAAATATGAAGGATTCTAAGGTCGAAGAACACAAAGATGTAAGAAATATTCTACTTTGAGATCGTTTTTCTCGTTTTTCGCACCTCATTTCACGGACAAAAAATTCGACATGTACAGGTCGAAATATCCGCTTTATATCGACACAGTAGTGTCGAAATATCCGCTTTATATCGACACAGTAGTGTCGAAAATTTCAAAATAATTCGACACTCCTTAACTGTCGAATTATATTGAAATTTTCGACATTATGGTGTCGATATTAAGCGGATATTTCGACCTGTACATGTCGAATTTTTTGCGGATATTTCGACAACGGACTTCAACGGCGACGGGGAGGTGGTGGACTTCAACGGCGACGGCGACGGCGACGGGGCGACGACGACGGGGCGACGGCGACGGGGCGACGACGACGGGGCGACGGCGACGGGGCGACGACGACGGGGCGACGGCGACGGGGCGACGGCGACGGGGCGACGATGATTTTTTTTTTTTTCTTCTTCCCTTCTTCCCTCCTCGTTTTTCAATTCTCAATTCAATTTCTTTTTTCTTTCCTTTTTTATTAATTTTTCTTTTTTAAATTGGTCTTGCAAAAGGAAATTAATAAAATAATTTTTTTTTGTTTGTATTTTATTAAGGTTATTATAGTCTTTTTATACTGAATTTAATAAAAAAAATTAATTTGGTCTTGCCCTAAGTAATTTTCGTCTTGCAAATAGTCGCTGCCTTAAAAAAATATTAATTCAAATCATATTCTAGATATTATAGATTACCAAGTGGTATTAGAAAAAAAAAAATTCAAGTATATTGTACAATATTGGATCAATTTTTCTCAATATTATTTTAACTATACTCAATATAATCAATTTTGAAAAAGATAGATATTCTCTTATTTTGGTCACTAACACTACAAGTTACAACAAATAAACTTTAAATTCACAAAATTTACTAATAATCCCTACCAGGAGTGGTCTAGCGGTTGGAGTAAGTTAGTTTATATAAATTGACTTACATTCGATACCTCGTCGCACTTGCACTCGATATGGGCTATCTCACCTATATAGGTCTCGTCCAAGTGAAATAAGACCAATTATTTTTTCGTCGGGATTAACATCTATGAAGTTACGTTGTTTTCTAGAGGGTTGTTCAAATTATATTTGCCATCATTGTTACGAGAATTCACCTAGATTTTGCATTTTTCGGATGATTTCACTCACCATCTAATATTTTGTTCACAATATTTTTTCTTTTTTAAAATATATTTATTCAAAATAATAATAATAATAATAATAATAATAATAATAATAATAATAATAATAATAATAATAATAATAATAATAATAATAATAATAATAATAATAATAATAATAATAATAATAATAATAATAATAATAATAATAATAATAATTTCATAAATTAATATTAGTTTATTAATAAGTTAATATTTTGCTAAATTAAGTGAATTATGTCGCTCTTAACTGTATTAATTTATTAAAGTTTAATTATATTGTTGTAAATCTAATATTATAAATTATAAAATATATCAGATTTTTTTTATTTTTTTTTATTCTATATGTAACCACATGGAACAAGAGCATGAAGTGTACATATTGAACACCCAAAATAAATTGTATTGGCAAATTACGACCACCCCTGAGATAATGTCAAATTGCGAAAACACCATTCATGTTTGCATAATTACAAACACTCCATTAACTATGTATTATCTTATATAAAAACCCTTCCAATTGATAAATATAGGGGCGCTCATTCAGTAAAATTGTATAAAAATTGCCAAAATTTCACATAGTTCGGCCTTTTAGTTGGATAAATAACTGAATAACCAAAATTTCATTAAAACTAATTAAAATTTTGATTTTATTTTTTATTTTTTAAATTAATTTTAGTTTAAATACTAATATTACATATATAAAAAATAAAATAAAACTGAATACCACACCGAATTAACGGTTCGGTAATCGGCATATACGAATTTTCGTTCGGTTTGATTCGATCGATTTACCGACTAGATGACACTAAAAAAAATATTTTGACTGGCAACACTTACTTTTCACATAGTAAGGCAAAAAGTGTTGTCACTATGCTTGTCACTAATAGGGTGTCGCTAATGTTCTATAGTGACAATTAGGGCTGGAAAATAATTACCGCCTACCGAATACCACGGTATACCTACCAAACAATACCGAAAAATTACCGAAACTTCGGTAACCATTACATTTGGTACGGTATTAGTACCGTACCACTATTATACGGTACGGTAGCGGTATTGTATTTCAGTACCATGGGAATACCGTACCGTACCACAAATTTGAATTTTATAATTTAATTAATGTATATTTATTTTATATTGGTTAATAATTAACTAAAATTAAAATTACTACATAAAATAAATAGGTCGAAACTTAAAAAAGTTAAAATACAGTTCTTAAAAAAATATGAGAAAACATTGAAGCTTAGTGCAACAAAAAAACGTACATCCCATTTGGTTTTCACTGAAATAATAGAGCTGCAAATTGAGATTGGAAAAAAAGATCATGACTCTAGTAATCTTATTTTGCAAGGTGTCACTAAATCAATGAAGTTAAAGTTTGATAAATATTGAAGGAGCTTTGAAAAATTGAATAAGATCATATAAATAGCCAATGTTCTTGTTTAAAGTATTGTGTTTTTATAAAGATCGTCTTCAAAGTATAACAAATTAAAATTAACGGTAGAGTACCATATACCGATATACCGTACCGAAAGTAACGGTATACCGAATAACGGTATACCGCACTTGTTGGTACGGTAACGGTATCGAATTTTTCAATACCATATAATTTGGTAGGTACACGGTATTGATCAAAATATTCGGCAACCGTACCGAAACCACCCCTAGTGACAATAAATAAGGATTAAATGACAACAAAAAGAGCTATTAGTGACAACAACAAAAATATTGTCACTTAATGTATGCATAAGTGATGACAACTTTTGCATTTGTCACAATTGAGGTGTCGCTAATGTAACTTTTTCTTGTAGTGTGGACACCCCTGGGTAAATTTGACATTGTAAGGGTGGATGTGTAAGATAATCCATGATTGGAGGGGATAATTGTAAATATGCAAATAAGAGGGGTTTGTTCGTAATTATGCCTTAGCTTAGAGGTGGTCCTTGGCCTAAATTGTATATATATATTTTTCGAATAATAAATTGTATGAATTAGCGGACGATTTAATTAATTAATTTATTTATTTGAACAAAAGTGCGTCTATGTTCTGTTAATGTAAAACCCCTTTAGACCCCACCCCCCTACGACCACCCTACCCCCCTTAGATCTTCTCTCTCTCTACTCTCTCTCTACAGACTACAATACGTACAATTTATTATTCTCTCTCTCCATATATTTCTTCGAATTCTCTCTTCTCGTACCATTTCTTTCCTTTTTGCTTCTTCTTCTTCGCATTGCAAAACGACGACGTTCACTTCACTTCTCCCTCTCTCTACGATCGAGTTTCCAAACACTCTCTCTCTCTCTCTCTCTCTCTCTAGAGAAACACCATGAAAGCTCTGATTATTTATCATCTTTGCACACATTGCTTAGATAAAAGTACATATGAAGGATCTTAACCCTGATTTTTGCCTCTTTTGATTTTGGATTTTTTTTATTTTTTTATTTATGTAATATAGTTTAAATGTTTGTACTACGAATTCATGGATTCGTCATTGGATTTTGATTTTCTCGAGCAGCGGTGTCGGATTTTGCATTGGCCGATGATTTCTGCGCAGTTTTCGGATGCACATATGATCTGAAGAATTAGTTTGTCCGAATTTTATATATCAGGTACAATTTCTTTTTTTCCTGCTTCCATTTTTTTATTCGCTTTCAATTAATTTTCGTTTGTTGGGTTTTCTATTACTTTATTTGTTTGTTTATGAATTCTCGCATTCTTTGTGATTAAGATCAATCCGACGTCGTATTAGCTCAATTACAGCTAAGAAAGGCAGTAGTTGAATATTATATTGGCGGCGGGTTAACGGGTCGGGTCTTTTTGTTTCATACATTTTTCCGAACAAAGAAATCAACCAATGCCAAAGATTCTGTTGTGACATTATGCAATACAATGTCAATAAAAAACCATTGGCATCATCTACTCTGTTGCTCCTCCTAATATCACTCCTCCTTTCAATCTCGACCGCCGACGAAAACGGGCCCCGCTGCAACTGCGACGACGACGACGAAGAGGATCGTTTCTTCAGCATCGAGAATATCCTCGAATGCCAAAGAATCAGCGATTTATTGATTGCGGCAGCGTACTTCTCAATCCCAATCGAGCTGCTCTACTTTGTGAGCTGCTCGAACGTTCCTTTCAAATGGGTGCTTTTCGAGTTCATCGCATTCATAGTACTCTGCGGAATGACTCACTTGCTCAACGGGTGGACTTACGGGCCCCACTCGTTCCAGCTCATGCTTGCGCTCACCGTTTTCAAGTCGCTAACGGCTTTGGTTTCTTTCGCCACGGCTATAACACTCGGAACGCTAATCCCGTTATTGCTCAAGGTGAAGGTGAGGGAGTTCATGCTGAAGAAGAAGGCTTGTGATCTCGATCGAGAAGTAGGGCTTATCAAGAAGCAGACGGAAGCCGGGTTGCACGTGCGTATGCTTACGCAAGAGATACGTAAATCGCTCGATCGACACACTATTTTGCACACCACTTTGGTCGAGCTTTCGAAGACGCTCGGTTTGATGAATTGTGCGGTTTGGATGCCGAGCGAGGGTAAAACCGAAGTGAATCTAACCCACGAATTGAAAAATCTGAATTCGTCGAGCGTTTATAATTTAATTAAAAAAACCATCCCGACTAACGATCCCGATGTGAGAGAGATTGAAAGAAGTGACAGGGTGAAGATTCTTGATTCCGATTCTGCCCTTGCGGTTGCTAGCGGTGGTGGTGGTGGTGGTGGTGGTTCTGTGGCGGCGATTAGGATGCCGATCCTTCGTGTTTCGAATTTCAAAGGTGGGGCCCACGAGATGGTCCCCGAATGCTACGCTATACTCGTGTTGGTTAACGGACACGATAGAAATTGGAGCGATCAAGAACTCGAGATAGTGGAGGCGGTGGCCGACCAAGTCGCGGTGGCTCTGTTGCACGTGTCGATTCTCGAAGAATCTCAACTCATGAGAGAGAAACTCGCCGATCAAAATCAAGCCCTCCAACAAGCCAAAGAGGACGCAATAATGGCGAGTGGGGCCCGCAATGCGTTTCAGAAGGGAATGAGTAACGGGTTGAGAAAGCCCATGCACTCGATTGTCGGCTTGTTGTCGTTATTACAAGATGACGAGAACTTGAGTAACGAGCAACAGCTTCTGGTCGACACAACGGTTAAGACAAGCAATGTTCTCTCGACATTAATAACCAACAACGGAAGGCTATTATTCCCTTTGGATATAAAGTCTTTCCCGTTTCATTCTACGCTACGAGAAGTTGCTTGCCTATCAAAATGCCTATGTGGTTATCGGGGTTACGATTTCGCGGTCGAAGTCGATAAGTCGTTGCCGGATCATGTGAGTGGAGACGAGAGGAGGGTATTTCAGGTAATTTTGCATATGGTTGGTAATCTTTTGAACGGGGGCGAAGGGGGCGGCGGTTTTCTTGTGCTACGGGTTTCTTCGGGTGGTGGGAGCAAGGGGGGGTGGAACGAGCAAAGGTGGGGCCCGTGGAGATCGAACTCGTCATCCGACGGCTATGCTTACGTCAGGGTTGAAGTTTGTGTTCGTCGTGGTGGTGGTTTTAAGGCGGAGGAGATGCTTTCGATTGTTCCGCATGAGGAGAGCATGAGCTTTAGTGCATGCAAGAAGCTAGTTCAGGTTTGTCTGTGGATTTATTATTGCATTTAGTACCCCCTTTATTACACCTAATTGCTAAAAAGCTCCCTGTGTAATAGATATTAGCAAAATAACCCCTATGATGCATGTTTTTCAGAACACAACCCCCTAAATGGTGCGTTTGTGATCTAGCATCTTCATTTATTTATTTATCCTAGAAATAATGTGATGCTATGTGCTAAGGTCTCGAATCTCGATTGATTGCCGAGATAAGATCATACAATTTTATGGTGATCGAAGACACGATTTTTCAATAATCGGTTTCGCAATAAATAAAATATCCGACACGATCCAATTATTTGATTTAATTTTATAAAGCTAGAAATTTGATGTCGTCGTAAACTGTGGAACTTAACGTTGTCTTTTTCCCATAGCTAATGCATGGCCACATTTGGGAAACATCAAATCCGGAGTGCTTCGACAAAAGCATGGCTCTCGTACTCCGATTTCAGATCAGGCGATCCAGTATTATAACCGGAATATCCTCCTCCGACCAACACGGGGAATATTCTTCTTCCGATCAGCATTCGTACTCAATCTTGAGAGGCCTCAAAGTTATTCTTGCCGACGCGAGCGATGTGAATAGAGCCGTCACTCGAAAACTGCTCGAGAAACTGGGGTGCGTTGTCGTGTGTGCAGTCTCGTCGGGAAACGAGTGCGTGGGCGCTCTAATTAGTGGCGCCAATCCCGTTATTTCTTCGTGCGAGATCGTGATCGTCGATCTCGACTTGCCCGATTTGGACGGCTATGATGTGGCCGCGAGGATTCGAAAGTATCGGAGCGGTTCTAATTGGCCGTTGACTGTGGCGTTGACCGCGAGTGGAGATGGAGAGACGAGGGAGAGATGTTTGCGGGTCGGAATGAATGGGTTTATTGAAAAACCCGGTTCGTTTCGAGATTTTGGCTGTGAGCTCAAGAGGGTCTTGATGCAGGCAAATAGACTATTGCCCTGTTAATTTGAATAACATTTACAAAGGCAAATTTCATACACAAACAATAAATCAAACAATTAATCAAAATGGTATATAGAAATTGTTCATCTTCTTCCTTCATTTCATTTCTTTTTATGCTATATATATATATATATATATATATATATATATATATATATATATATATATATATATATATATATATATATATATATATTCTCAGGGTTGTTTTATTTATTTTAGAATTAATATAACATCAATTATTAGTAAATAACAACAAAATAAAAAATATTATTTTAAATTTGAAGGTTGTATCGTTGTTAATTTCGAAGGTCTTTTATGAAATACACCGGATATATTTTTATCATTCAATATACACATAAATACGCACATAATTTGTGTGCATATATATATATATATATATATATATATATATATATATATATATATATATATATATATATATATGCATGTTGTTGGGAGAAATGTGACTTTTTGTTGAAGATTTTTTTTTAATACATATCATGTTTTCTATAATTTATTTTTGTGAATAAAGTATTACAAATGTATAAGCATGCATGAATAGGAGTACAATTTTTTTTTTCTTCCCTTTATTTTTCTTTGACATATAGTCCATGTGGGGACCACTTATAGCTTATCTCCATAACCCCATTATTCCATAATTTAAGAGATGATATTTATCGTCGTAAAAGATAGTCCGGCGATTAGAGAAAATGAGTTTGTATCAAGTGACTCAAGTTCGATTCGTGTTACTAATGAGCTTTTGTCACACCTAAACAGTCTAATATAATTTACGTCTGTAGTATATGATTTACAATTGTAGTAAGATCGATATTTCAAGATTTTGAACTCGATTCTTCTTAATAATACAAGACTTATATAGTACATTTTTTTGCAATTGAATTTACTTGAGAAAAAAATTTGCAAAATGAATTGGATCTTGATCATTTATCAATGTACTAAGGAATACATATCTTCTTGTAATATGGGCAACTCTTCCTAGGCACGTTTAATTATTTTTTTCATCTAATTTCCAACCACCACTTCTTGTCAATGCATAGTAAATTTATTTGTCTACTTGTCAAAAAAATATTAATTGTGACGAGGTTGGTGACTTCTTTGTCTATGATTGATGACATTTCAATTTTCATCATATATATATAGTAATAATATATTGCACACATTTGGAGAAGATATTTTTTTTATCAAGAGATTCAAATTTTCATTTCAAAAGATGATTTAAATTAGACTTTATTATAATTAATTAGTACTCCTGAATCATATCAAATTGCGAAAATATTACTCCGTATTATTTTATTAACAAAAAATTCATTATAGTTTAATATTTTTAGCAATCGATACCCCGGTTTAGGGGTTAAAAAAAAATGGGAGTTTTTTTGCCAATAAAATAAGGGTTAACTGCAAAAAATCTCCTAAACTTTGGAAATTTTAGCATTTTATCATCTGAACGGAAAAAGTTGCACAAGTATACCTGAACAGTGAACTCTATTATTTGTAGCACCGACGTCAAAATCGTCCAATTTTAGCCAAATTATTTCCTGAATTGCACACGTGCTACAAATTAGTAAGTTGAGGTATGGTCGTACAACTTTTTTCCGTTCAAGGGTAAACTGCAAAAAATTCCAAAGTTTAGGGGCCTTTTTGCAGTTAACCCATAAAATAATTGCAAGAAACCCTATAAATTATTCATTATTCTTGATATGGACTTACATACCATAGTAAGCAACTAAATGGTACCTGTCTAAAAAAATGAAATTAGAGAATAATTATTGAACCTTTAATAATTAGTAATAATTAATATTTTTTTTTGTACATAGAAAAACATTCTAGAAATTGAAGAATTAGGATCCACTTTTGTGCAAGGGGATCTGTATTCTGAAATTAAAATAATATTCTTTGATGGACAATGATTAATTTATTCAATATTATATCTATATTTTAATTTTTAATTTGTTTTAAACTGTAAACTAATCCAACTTGAGAGGGAGCATACTTTGAATCCAATCCAAAGTTGATTTATTTTTTACTTTTGGCTTTTAATGTAAAAAAATTGTGACCAAGGGCTCTGCATTTGGCCTCATAATTTAAATAATATACATTAAAAAAGTGCAATTGTTATATGAAAATTTGGAAGATTTCTACCCAACTTGGTAAAAAATAATAACATATTTGTGTCACTTAATAATGCAAATGTTGAATATCAAGATATGTTATGAATTTTTTGTTTTTTTTTTTTTCGACAAAAAATCCGTGGCTACAAATTATTATACAATTAATAGTTTCAATTTTAAGTGGAAATTTTATTTATCTGTTAAAATTAACCCTTTTGGTATAATATGGATAAATTAAAAAAAATTAAAATATATATTTTTTTAAATAAAGGAATTAAAGGAGTAACAAGGTGGTGGCTACAATGCAAGAATAATAGTTAATTGCTCCTCAAAGGTGATTCTTTCTTCTATTTTATTTGGTGGGATAAAAGACAAAAAATTCAAAGTTACAAACTAAGCACAATAAATATTTATTTATTTATTTAAAGAAAAAATCATGTGGATTTATATAAAATATGAGAGACAGAATAATACTCTTGGATTCTATAAGGATTAATTATTATTTTATAGTCAACATGCATCCCGGTCAGAAATTGACCATGCATTTGCATTTTTGTGTAATTGCATAATTACTTTCTTGTCTTATATGATTAAATATGATAAAGTGCTTAATCCGATAACAGTCAAATCAAATTTAAATGTGTTAGAAGGAAATAAAATAATGTTTGTTTGGTTTCTCGTGAATATATTTTATTTAGAACTGAAATCATGTTTGGAGGATAGATAAACTTTTGAAATTATTTTGTGAAAATCATGTTCTACACTTGAGTAATATTCAAATTTGCTGTTTGCAAACGCTTTTTGAAAGTGATTATGAGCATTTTTTGCTCATAATCTGTTTTCAGGTGTTTGCAAAATCAACTTATATTTTTTGCTTCTCTTAAAATAATCTGCTTTAAGCTATTTTTTTAAAAGCACTCCTAGCCCTGCTTTTCTCTTTAAGTTCATTTTCCAGAATATTTGCAAACACCCCTAACTATTAGAAATAAGACTTAAAGCTAACTTAACTCATTATCACTAACTTCTGTTTTTAAATAATCATTTGGAAACACCATCTTAATTATATATAACCATTAACTAAAATATATGAAAATGGAGCCCAACAAATTCGTGTTCGATGATACAAATAAAAAGTGATCCATCAGCAGGAATTTATTCAATTGGGCCGAACTACTTCATCCAAATTGGGTGATCACTGCCCCAAATTCTGATTGGGGGCGTTGACCCCCATTTTATTACAGCAGCCTTTTTTTTTCTTTATAAAATTTAAAAAATGTGATTTTATTGTTCATTTAAAAAGTTAAATATTGACAGTACTAGTATCCAAATCAATTAGCACCAGTGGTCTAGTGGTAGAATAGTACCCTGCCACGGTACAGACCCGGGTTCGATTCCCGGCTGGTGCATTTGTTTTGTAAACACTTTCAACTTTTTTAATTAATTTCTTGCAACACGCTTCTTTTTAATTGCACTTTCTTGTTAAACACGCTTCTTGAATTGCAATTTATTTACAGTTTTGCCATCATTAATCAACACACAATAAACCAATGTCAATTTTTTTCACAAAAGACATTTTTCATTTACAAAGAACAAGTGAACAACTATAATCTGCATTATCATTTCAATGCAGAAAGTTAAGATGAAGAAATAAATAAAAAATCAAATCAACACCAACACCAATAAATCAAAGTAATTAAAAAAATATTAAATATCAACATTTAAACCGTGGCCCCGAATCGATCTTCAGAGTCAAAACTACTCGAACAATCGATCATCGCATTTTGCTGCTGCTCGTACCGGCACATATAATTCAGACCAACAAGCACATCACACACAACCGCCTCCGTCTTTTCCCGATCCGCGAAATACAACGTTTGAACCAAAAGAACGTTAGTCCTCGTCACAATCTGCTGCTGCTCAAAGTTACGCTCGTTCTGCCACCTCATCGTATTGTACGCCAGCGGGGCGAGCCATCTCATCATAGAATCGAGCCTCCCCCTCCAATGGTGGGCCATAGGAGCCTCGTATATAAACAAGTCCGTGACATATGATCCCAAACTCGTCTTCAGTTTCGCCCTCAGACTGGTCGGGAGCATCTGGTATAAGTCGTCCCTAGCCTCGTCACCGACCAGGTGAGGGTATTTTAGTAATTTCTCCAAGACGATGATGATGTTGGCGTAGTGCAACGCTAAAGCCGATCCTCCTAGTGTTGTAGGAGGCAAACTACTACTCGGGCCGAACTTTTGATAATTTACCAAATTGCCCCTGGACTTGATCATGTGGTCTCGGATTGAACGATCACTATCGATGGCATCAATGAAGCTTGAAATTTGAACGCTTTCATCGTCGTCATCATCATAAGTAACATCATCATTATCATCATCGTCATCAACTTTGGAAGCCGAATTACAACACGAGAAATTGAAATCTCGTGGACGAAAAGAGCCTCGTCCGTTCTTGTGAAATTCCTCTTTTTCCCCTAAACGATGACTACAACCGTTTTTCGTAGATGAATGGGACTTTCTCAAGCTAGCATCCATTCGAAAACTCCCTCGGCCAACACTACTAACTCGAGACCTCGAAAGCGAAACCCTAGAAAAGTGTCCCCTCGACGAGCCACGAGCGTTATAATCTCCAACCACAACGTACAACCGCGCGTACACCGTACACACGGTTCTCGCCATAAGCTCGACAACCTTATCGTACGTGCGGTTCCAAAGCGAGACGCTCTTGAAATGGCGAACGTCTTGTTTCTGCCACGTCAGCTTCTGCTCGAGAGCCCTCCGGCTCTCGTCGAGGCCGTTCCGCTCGAACTTCTCGATAGCCGACTCGAGCTCGTTCACAACCTCCATCTCCGCGTACAAGGCGACGGTGGACCCCACGTACCGCTCCATTTTCTTGATCATAGAATCCATGTCCTTAACCAAGAAAGACAGCTCATCGATGCCGATAACGCCGGAGATGACGTCAGCATACACGTGCTCGAACCGCTGCAGCGCCGGGATCGTGCATTTCTTGCCTAACCGGGAGACGACGCCGGAGATTCTGGTCAAGTCGTCGAGTTTTTCTCGGAGGGATAGATTGAGGAGGTGGTGCTCGTCGTCGGAGATTAGGGTTTTGATCCCGTCGTCGGAGATTAGGGTTTGGTTCTTGAGTTTGAGGATTTCGTTTTCGGACAGGGATTTGTGGAGGTGGATGATTTTGGACATGGCGTTGGCGGCTTCGAAAGAGAGTATGCCGATGGTTTCATGAATCCCTTTTTTCTTGTTGGCTTTTTTTGAATTTCCCCTCACCTGATTACCCATCGATCTTCAGTAACCGCCGCCGCCGCCGCCGCCGGAATCTGGAATACTTGGTGTTTCTCTTCAGATTGGGTAGCGGTTTTCAGCCAGCTGAGACAAAGATTGTAACTTTAACTTGGTATACTGCGAAAATATAAATGGGAGTTTTGTGTGTGTATATGTGTGTGTGTGTGTGTGTGTGTGAGAGAGATTTGTAGTGATTTTTTTTCAAAAAAGTGGAGGGGCAGTTTGAAGAAGATGGGCCTCTCTTTTTTTTACGGTAAATTACGAAAAAACCCTATGAACTTCTGTTAAATTATGAAAAATACCATCATGTATTCGTAATTATCAAAATCCCCACGATGTTTATTTTCGTCTTGCACCGACTTTTGTAGACTGTAATTTTCACATAATTTTTTTGAGTCTATGGAATGTTGTCTGAAAAAATGTCGATTTTAACCATGTAGACGTGGCATCTATTTATGCTAATTTTCTAAAGCCAAAAGTTGCCCTTAGAGGGCGGGACATTTACACGGAATCTTTATTTTCCTTAAATAACATTTTTATAATTTTTTAATATTATTGTTACCACTCTGAGGGTAATTTTTGTCTTTAAAAAGTAGCATAAAGAAATGGCACGTCTGTGGAGGTAGAACTGGCATTTTTCGGGGCAATATTCAATGAACTCAAAAAGATTATGTGAAAAATTACACGGAAACAAATGTGGGATGATTTTGGTAATTACGGTTAGGTGGGGTGTTTTCATAATTTAGCATAACTTCATAGGGTTTTTATAATTTACTATTTTTAATTTTTTTTTTTTTCTTATTTGAATTTCATTGTGTGAGTCTTCTAATTTGTTTGGGGAGATACCATTTTGACATTTCTTGATCTTCTTTTCTCATGATTTAGCCACATGTTCAAATTTGAAACTAGTCTAAACATTTCAAGAAAAAAAGTTATTTTTATTATCCATATATTAAGATTAATTTGGCATTTGATTTGTTATATTTTGTATTTTCTCAAAGTTATATATGACATTGATAACCATAAAAAAAATGTTTGACTTTCGTTATTTGAATCAATATTAGGATTTAAATAAAATTTTATTTTTTAACAATAAGACAAAATTAGTTGGATCCCTTCTGCTCCATTTTGTTATGATTGAATCCACTGTCCATATATGGGGTTGCTCTACCTGCAAGTTTGACTTTTATAGAGTCAAAGTCAACTTATTTTATTCAAGGACAAAAGAAATGTTGCAATAAACAACAAGAGAATGAATAGTAGTTAAGTTAAACTAAAGGTCCTAACTTTAATCAAATTTACTTTTGTGGTGGAAAGTACTAAAGGTTCAAATTTTTAAGGTGTGTGGTGCAAATAAAGTATAATTAAAGGGTACAAGACAAACAATTATCCATTTCATAACTCTACTAATTTGTAAAATGTGTCTATGGATTAGATTGCTATTGAATGATTTAATAAATAAATAAATAAAAGGGACAAACTTTGCAAATAGGGACTACTCTAAATTATGAGTGGTGTTGTCAAAAAGTAATCCTCTATAGTTGGAGTAGTTGACTTTTGTTGTGGTAACAAACGAATCATCTTTATAACATTTGACCTTAAAGAGATCCCAAAGACAAGAACAAATGACAAAAGGACAATCTCTAACACCAAATCGATAGTTGCAGGTAACGTTTGGTTATCAAGTTAAGATTTTTATGAAGAAATGATTATTTTATCGGACTCTGAGATGTCCAATAAAAGTTTCCTAAAAAGCAAGATAAAGCGAGATAAGTCATAATAACATAGTAGGTTGACCCGACAAGTTATTCAAATACTAACCATCAAAGTCATATTATTTAGAGAATGACAATCATTTTAGAAGATGATTCACGTGAGATTATTGCAGCCATCAAAAGAAGATCAAAACTCACAAGCCGAATATAGAAATATCATTGAGGATATTAAACATATGGGTGAGACTCTTGCCGCTTTTAAAGTCCAACATATTGGGTAGATCACGAAGTATCGTCATTGTCTAAGAAATGTCTGTATAATTTGGGTGTTCTTCCTGTCTAGATTCAGTCAATCCTCTACTCTGAACATACATTACCAAGTGAACTTAAGCATAGAAAATGGACAAATTACGGCCATCCTCCGAGGTAAGGTCAAATTACGAAAAAAACTGCTCTTATTTGGGTAATTACAATCACCCCTCTCAACTATGTATTTTCTTACGGAAAAACTACTCTTTCAGTAGCTAAATTTGACATTATAAGAATGAACGTGTAAGAATATACATAGTTAAGAGAGGTGATTGTAATTACCCAAACATAAGGAGTTTATTCATAAATTGGGCCGTAATTGACCCTAGAATAATTGATAATTCACAAATTTTCATCATAGGTTGATTTTCTGTATATAAACAAACAAATTATTAGAATTTTTAGTATTTAATGTTGAAATTACGTTAGTCTCACAGTTCAGCATATATAATAGCATATCCTTGGAATCTTTATTTTCTTCTTTTTTGTTCCAATATATTCTTGGAATCATGAAGCAAATTCAAAGAGAGATTAATTTTCCAACAGTAGGGATGGCAATTTGATCCGCCCTGATGGATCCTCGCCTCGACCCACCTCGAAAAAAAAATGAGACGAGTATGGAGATAGATTTTCTTTTTATCGGGTACAAGGATGGGTTTGCCTAAACCCGCCCCGTACGCGCCCCGCATTATTTATATATATAATATATATTTATTAATTATTATATTAAATATAAATAATTAAATAGTAGTAATATATTAAATATTAGCTACAAATGGGGATTTTTAGGTTTCGATTTTATAATTAAATATTGGTTTGTTTTGAAATAAGCCTTTAAATTATAAGTAGATTGCATATTTATTTATTAAAAAAGAAAAAGAAAAAAAATAGACGGAGATTATTATCCGCCCCGGTACCTGTGGTTTTTAACCCGCCTCGATACTTGTGGGGATTTTATGGGGCAGGTATTGGGATTGCAAAACCCATCCCATACCCGCACCATTGCCATCCCTATCCAAGAGGCAAATACTTAAGAGAGATTAGCCTCAAACTAAATAGATACAAGTGTAAATAAATCGAGCTCGAACTTTAAACATCATTTTTGAGTCTCATTAGCAGAAGCGAATGGAGCTCAAATAAATTAATTTTCATTTGTATTTAGGGTAAATTACAATCACCCCTGAAGTCAGTTTTATTTACAAAACAATCCTCATTTTTCCATAATTACATTTATTCCCTTGTAATTTGTAAATTTCTTACATTAACACCCTGTTATAGGGGTGGTGGATGTAAGACATTATAAACCACATAGGGTTGGATGTAATTTCCCAAATGGAAGGGTTTTTTTTGTAATTGCACTTTAACTTCAGGGAGAATGTTGTAATTTACCCTTGTATTTATCATCAATTCTGAGATAAATAAGATATAATCGACTCGATTAAATTCGACTCCGTTGCTAATTAATTTACGTAGTGTTTGCAAATGATTTTTTAAAGTGATTATGAACTTTTTTTAGTTCAAATTCTATTTTTTTCAAACATTAAAAAGCTCATAATTATTTTGAAAAACGTTTACAATCAACGCCTTAAACTCAAACACAATTTTTAAATCTCCATACAAGTTCAAACAAATCTTGGTAGTATATATATATATATATATATATATATATATATATATATATATATATATATATATATATATATATATATATATATATAGCATGTGCTCAAAATTTTGCAAAAAAGCATGAGAATAATATATATCAACAAAAAAGGCTCCGGAAATTGTCATCTGTCTAAACTTCCTATACATACAAAGGGCAGAAACGGCGTCGGCTCGTAGCAGAACGGCGCCGCCGGGTGCTGCCACTTCTTCATAACCACCACCGGCTTCTCCGCCGCTGCCGCCGTCGACTCCTTAACCTCAGCTGTCGGATTATTGGAGGAGGGCGACTGAACCAACGGCGACAAAAGCGGTATCGCCACGTTCCAATCCGTCACCGGAGAGATCTGCAACGAAGCCGGCGCCCTCCTCTGCAGCCTGTTCGGCTGCCCACGCGCCGCCGAATTTCTACATCCAATATCCGCCATATATATATATATCAGATACAGATTTCTTCAGAAGAAAAAAAAAAGTAAAGAAAAATTGGACGAGAAAATTGCCCTAATTTTTCATTTGATGCTAGAAAAAGGGGGGAATTGGGGTGAGAAAAAGGTAGCATGGGGCGAGTGTATATATATATGTAAGGGGCGCGTGGATTACACGATTGGGACAAAAGAGTAATTACCAATTAAGAATCATAATTTTTCAGTCAAAGGCTATTTTCCTTTGACTCGGCTTGCCTAATCACAAGTGTTTTACTTGTTTTGCGGATACTTCTCTCTTTTTTTATTCTTTTTAATAACTCAAAAGATTCATAAATCATAGCTACTAATATAATAAGATAAACAATTAACTAATTTAATTGATTTAATTACAACCCCATATAATAAAATTGATTTTATGGCAAAAACAATATCTCAAAAAACAATTATTTAGCACTTTTGATAATTGGTAGCACTAGGGCTGGGACTGGGTTGGGTCGGTCGATTACCAGCCTAAAAACCGACCCATCCGTCAAACCATTTTTGCTCAAATTTGAAAACCGTTGCCGACCCAACCTTTGTGGGTCGGTTGATGGTTGGCAACCGAATATTTGGTTCCGGAATGGGTCGGTTGATGGTTTATACCCGCCACCTAGTTCATTTAAAAAAAATCAAATTTTGGAGTAAAAATATCCAAATTTTGCGTAATGCCACGGTGCGATCATCATTTATCAGTTCAAAATAATTAATAACAATTTAACGAAAAAATATAATTAAGAAATTCAAAGTAATTTCAAACATGCACAAGAGATTTAGTGAAGTTTTGTGGGCTTTTTGTTTAAGCTTGGACATAAAGAAATTGGTTGAAGATTTAGATCAATTTTTTTTCCTTTGTTGATTGTTTTAAAATTTAGAAGACTAATTATTTTGATAATTTCAATAACCACTTAAGAAAACACGACCTTTATTTTATATTTTTAATAAAAATTAATAGTATAGTTGGATAACCGATAATTATCGGTCAACCAACTTTTGATAATATTAGAAACCACCAACCGACCCATTATAGATGGGTTGGTTGAAATTTTCGACCCGATCCAATGGGTCGGTTAAAAATTGATTATCCGCCTAAAAATATGGTCGGTAATGGGTCGGTTGGTGGATAAAAACCAACCCAGTCCCAGCCCTAGGTAGCACCGCCACAAAGAATCCAGCCCCAAAGGCTAAAATTGCTTTGACCATAACAAAATCTGTTATCCCTCCGTTTTTTTTAACAGAATCTCCGCAAAGATACTCACGGCGTTAGCACATGATATCATATATACTGAATTTTGCATTAAATCGATTTTTTTTTATTTTTTTTTTAATTCGGGCTATTTTTAAGCTAATAATCACTAAACAAAAGTTTGGAGCTGTACAAAAGTTGCAGTCACCAAGGGCTATAGATACAACGAATTCACATTGTGTACAAAATTGCCCTTACCCCTCAAAAGCATGATAAATTAATCGAAACAAAAAAGGATAATTTATGCAATTAAAATTATCGGAAAAGCATTTTAAGTTCTTCGAGCCTAGCCGATCGGACTTCTTCGTCGGTTAAGGCTCCGGCTATCATTCGTTGCTTTCGTGCTTGGACTTGTTGCATGCGCTCTTCTACCGTGTCCTATAACATATACACAATTACATCAATATAAAATCTCTCCCACATAAATATTCGTTAACGACAAAGGGCAAAATTGGTATAAGAAAAATTGGTTACAAATAAACCCGAAACCCAAAAACTCGAAAACCCGAAAATTAAAAATAAACGGAGGGATTATCAAATAAATTCGTGACACCTCAATTAATTAATTATTTATCAAAAAATATAAAGATTTTTTTATTGGGGGTAAATATAACCAAATGTGGGGGAACAAGATTATCAATCAATGTGCTGGAATATGAAAATGTACAAGCAATTCACATGTGCTATAAAAATGTGAGTTTAATAATCACATGCCAGAATTCCAGAAAATTCTTGACTGGTCAACGGTCACATATTGATTATTTATTTATTTCTTAAAAATAAAAATAAAATAATTGAAACTTGCCAAATCAGACTAGTACCAAGTCTAAGAAGGATTAAGAGTTAAGACCAATACTAGGGCTGACTTTTTAAACCCAAAGAACAAGTTATTTGCCTAGATCAAAAGTTGACTTTTTTCTTCTTTTTTTATGATAAGAGATCAAAAGTTGACTTGAAATAGTTATTTTAAGTAACATTTTTCAAAAAAAAAAAAAGAAAAAAAAAAGGTTTTTTTTTTAAAATAAGCCACATTTTCAAGAAACGTTGATTACCTTGACAATGAATCTTCTAACACGAACCGTTCGTTTTTGTCCGATCCGATGAATTCTCATAATTGCTTGCTCCTCCACCGCAGGGTTCCACCATGGATCCTACATCGAAAATATTTTCAGTATTTAAAAAAAGTTAAAAAAAAAAGATTAATTAAAGATTATCGGAAAAAAATTCTTATATTGTATTACCATTAGAAAAACATTAGAAGCTGCAGTCAAATTCAACCCCACACCACCTGTTTTAAGTGACATCAATAGTACCTAAGCCATGCAAAAATTAAATCAATAAAATGTAGTTTAATATCTATAATAGAGCAAATGGAAAATTATCATTATTATTTATTTTATTTTATTTTACCGTTTTCTCAGTTGTCTCGGCAAACTCATGCAAGACTTTCTCTCGATTTTTCTGCGACAATTTCCCGTCGAATCTCAAGAATCCAAATTTCTTCATCTTGAGTGGAATTTCAAGAAGATCCAAAAACGAAGTCCATTGGCTAAACACGATGCTCTTTTCGCCACCGCCCGATTCGCGTATTTTCTCCAAGCACTCCATAAGTTTCGTTACCTTTGAAGATTCTTTCCAGTTCTTTTTAACGTCGATTCTGAACCTGCTTTCGGTTGGACAAGTGATGAGTTCGGTTTTTCTGAGCACTTGTCTGCAGATAGGACATAGCCCGCCAGCTGGCGTATGCCAGCTGGACAGGAGGCACTCCCTGCACATCCTATGCGCGCATGGCGTCAGGACAGGATCATCTGCCGACTCGAGACAAATGGGGCACTCTGTGTTTTCGTTGTTGCGAATATTTTCGACTACTTCTTCAACGTAGGCTCGTGAAGGGCCTGTTTGGCTGGTTGTTTCTGATTCGAGGAATCTCTTTGTGAGTTTGCTCAAATCGGAATACCTTTCTGTATCTCCTCGACTGTCGACAAAAGTTCGAGACAGGGTATGAGGAAAAAAAAAAGGTTTATTTTTGTTTAACTGCTCATTAAATAGAATGATTAATATCTAGGGGTGGAAATGAGAAGGGTCGGATCGGAATTAGCAGTGTCAGAAATATTCCGATTTTTTCAAAAGTGAAAAATCAATACCAATTCCGTTAAAAAAACAAAAATCGGAAAAATCGGAATTTTGGAATGGAAAAGAAAAAACTCATTCTAAAATCGAAAGTTGTTGGAGTGTAATCAGCGGAATTCGGAATATTCCAAATTTTCAGTCACCAATAATATCAAATGCATAATAATATTGATCTTGTAAGTGTAATTTTCGGGGAAAAAAATCAATTTTTTTTGAATATTTTTTGGAAAATAAAATTGCATTGGGAATCGGAATCTCATGAGCATTCCAATCCCGATCCAAAGTTTCTGAAAAAATCGGAGTCCGGAATGGAAATTCCATTCCAATTTCCACCCGTAATAATATTGTTCTTTACCTCATAACAAGGAAAGGATGGTTGCAGCATTGCCTAAGTCGGAGTAGCAGTTCGAGAATATTTGCGTAGTTATGAAGAACTTTGCCTTGAGCAACGAATTGGTCGAATTGTACCTATATATAAATTCACGTCCATTAACAACACATGCTTTTGAATACATCGTCTCAAAAAAAAAGAACGAACTTTTTTAATAATAAACTTACTTTAGATCTCTTGAAAAGGGCATCATAAAAGTCGTGCTCGGCTTCCGACTGTTCACACTCGATGACTTGGATATCGGTCGGTGGGAGAACAAGTATTGCCCTACATTAAAAAATATGTTAGAGAAATCAACAAACTTTACGACAGTTCGAAAAACGATGCAAGAAAATGCGATTACCTTCCTTCTTTGTCCTTGGACTCTTTTGTTCTCCTCAGCATTAGAGGTCGAAGAATTGCCTTAACCAATTTCAGACCTCTCTGGTCGCCGTTTTCGTAAGGTCTCTGTATAAGCTTGTTCCACCTATTCGTATTTTTTTCAAGAAATAAATTAATAAATAAAATTCACCTTATTTAATATTATTGAATATTTATCCTACGTTAAAAATGTCGTACATACCATGCCCAGTTGCACCATGGTTCAACATGCAAGAAGCACAAAAGGCTATAGAGATCTTCCAAATTATTCTGCAGCAACAAATGCACGACGTAATATTAACAAAACTGTGAGTTTATTGCAATTAGTACCCCTATATTATATCAAATTGCTGAAAAACTACCGCATGTTACTTTATTGCCAATAAACCCCCTATGGTTTTATTTTTTTTAGCAATTAGTACCCTTGATTCGGTGCAATAAACCCACTCGGTGTAATTACCTGAAGAGGAGTGCCAGTGAGACACCATCTACAATACGAAGACAATGCGAATGCAGCTTGAGCGCCTTGTGTCTTTGATGATTTAATCGTGTGAGCTTCGTCGAGCACCACTCGATGCCATTCCACTCTGTTGAAAATGCTGTTCGTAGAATCCTGTAAAAAAATAGAATAAAAAGAATCGCTCGTCCAAATAAGCATAATAAACCCTACTAACAAGACACATGTTCGATTTAAACTTTTTCCTTACGGTTTTATACGCTGAAGTGAGCACACCGTATGTTGTTAAGACAACATCAGGTTCTGCTATCATACTAGGATCATTTGTTCTGTCCCCACCGTAATGAACAAAGACCGAAATACTATCTTTCTTCGAATGTGTTTCGAGTTCATCCTGGCAAAGACATAACATCAAGAATTTCAATGAGGAGTTTATAGCAAATAGTACCCATGTGTTATATCGAATTGCTAAAAAAATACTCCATGTTATTTTATTGGCAAAAACCCCCCTGTGACTTAATTTTTTTTAGCAATTAGTACACCTGTTTAGGGATTGTGTACTAAAAAAATTGAATTGTAGGGGGGTTTTCTGCCGATAAAAGAACATGGGGAGATATTGAAACACGTTTTTCGTAGGGCCCGTTTCGAGGGTTTTACCTTCCATTGGCTAAGCAAAGCCATCGGACAAATAATGAGGGTCCCACCTTTCGGTTTACTTTCATTAGTCAACCGTCTGTTCTCGATATTGTCACTGCCATTGATGATAACTTGTTCATCAACGTCCTGTCCACCTCGGCCTCTATTTGCCAGTATCAAAGCAATAGTCATCACCGTTTTTCCAAGTCCCATTGCATCTGCCAAAATCTGCATATACCATCACCAAATTGCAGAAAAAAAAAATTAAAAATTCAATCTTTATACTCAAAACAATTAAAACTATTATCCACTAATTAATACTTACCCCTCCTCTTGCCATCTGTGTTGCAGTCGGGAACTGCGTCGTTGCTTCACCAGAAAAAACATTCACGTACATTGCCGGTGCATTCCTGTAAAGAATTAACAATCAGTTGTATTATAACCAAAACTGAAATAAAACATTTTTTTAATAATAAAAAAGGTTTTGAGTTCGTACTCGTCGCACACACGATAAGCTGCCCAGCATGGATGAAGGGTCTTCTCGGTTTCTTCTCCGTTTGCACCTCTCTCCAATTCGGTCATCCAGTAAAGAGCCTGTTTCTGGTATGGCCTTAATTCACACGTAAGTGTCTCGGGTGGCTCCATTTCCTACGATGTTCGAAAAAAATATAAACATTAACGACTTTTATTACAAGTGAGAGAATTTTAAGGTTCCGTTTATTAATTACACACCTCTAAATTGTAGACATCTACAGCACCGACAAGCTTATTCAACGATGATTCCGAAATAGCTTGCTCGTCTTTGTTCTGTTCTTGAATTTGGCAGCCCTTTCTTCTCTTCGCCGAAGCCAACACACATGCAATCTCCTCCGCATCGTCCTGATTATTTTTTGTTCGAAAATAAAAATATCAAGATTTTTTTTTTTTGGGGTTTTCATGCAATATGTCTAAGAAATTTAGTTTCATACACATACATCTAATTTCAGTGAGCGCTTTCGAGAATCGAGTTCTTCTGGCGTGAACTCCGCCTGTTGAAACGGCTTCACTTTGAGCAATTTAAACAGCGTCATGAGAGGATTTGCGGTGCTATCGATATTCGTTGCCTCAAGCTTCCATGATGATTTATTGTCTTTCGTGAAAACGGAGCTATGAATATAAAAACTGCAATCGCCGAATAATACGACAAGATGCGCAAATTTGTAAATCACCATTACACAAATAAAGCAATTGGAGCAGTGTATAAATAAAGTAATTTTCAAACACATTACCTCACATACAACATAACCTCTTGCATCAACTGAAGGTTAATCGGAGCAGCCACACAACGACCAAGAACTTTCACCTTCGACGAATTCACAAGCGGAATAAGACATTTCGCCCATTCCATTGGCAATCGGCCAATCTGAAAAAAAATACATCAAATTCAATTCATTAATATCCTAAATTCGTTCAAAAATAATGTTTTTAACATTTAAAATGAATCGAGATTCGGTTATGTTCTCGAAATACCTCTCCAAATCTTTTCGTCGAGAAACGGACAATACTGGAAGCAGCATTAACAGCTCTGGCACTAGCAAAATAAGTACTACTCTTAAAACTCTTTGCTTCGACACCCGGAAAATTAAAATGCACAATCTCATTATTCTCCAATTTTCTCCCTTTCGTAGTCGAGAGCCCCGTAATTACCGTTCTACCCACCAAAGACCATCCGGGCTCCTCTTCAAAATCCCCATCCTCAATCACCAAAGTACTTAGCATCATTCCATCGGCCTTTTCCCTTTTAGACTTCTCGATATTTCCTTCTTTTCGAAACCCTCTGTGTGGATCGACGGCCAATTTTACCGCACGAAGCGGCTTCACGCATACCAACTCTCGTACTTCTTCCTCGTCGTAATTGTCTCCTTTTCCGAACCCTCTATGTGCATCGACCGTCAATTTTCTTGCACTCGGTGGCTGAGCCGATATAACCTCCCTCACGTTAGCCTCTTTTTTCGGTTCTAACTTTTCGGGATGATTTAACTTAAGCCACTCTTCGTAACTCAGATCACTATTTTCCTCCAATTTTTTTTCGGGACGTAAAACTTTCTTTTCTTCTCCGAAAACCTCACCTCTCGAAAAATCAACGTCACATTCTTCTTTCACTTTCACAATCTCCATCGATCCAATCGTGGACTCTTCGACTACACTCAACGCATCAAAGGATTTCACTTTGGATTCCTCCACCCCTTCTCCAAACACTTCACACTCTTCTTTCACTTTCACAATCTCATTCTGAACAACACGATTTTCTCTCTCACCTACTAAAACTCCAGCAACCTCACCGTTTTCCACACTCATAGACTCTTCCACCACACTCAACAAATCGAACAATGTCCCCTCGGATTCCTCCATTTCTTCTTTAACAACATTCTTCAACATCCCCATTAAAACATTATTTTCTTCTCCAAAAACCTCACCTTTAACGAAATCGACATCGCATTCTTCCTTCACTTTCACAAAACAAAAATCCATATCGCAGTTTCTCAAAACACAATCTTCTCTCTCACCTACTAAAACCCCACCATTTTCTACACACTGAGACTCCTCCACTACACTCAACTCACTAAAAGACTCCCCATCAGATTCCTCCGCCCCTTTTTCGACGCTCCTCGATGAATTAATCTGGACGGCGGAGATTCTCGCCCCACCGGTGGAAGTGGTGGTCCTGTGAGCAGTCAAATGGCGCGTGAGCGAAAACGAGGTACGAGAATCGAGTTTCGGATCGATGGAATGCGGTAGGGTTTCGATGTTAGTCTCCATGGAATCTGATTCCATGGATTCTCTCTTTTATGCGAAACAATGAACGAGAAGGTATAAAAATTGATGGATCGAAAAATTAAGTAATCTAGGGTTTACAGGAAATTTTCTGGAATTGAAAGAGCTAGTTGTGGAAGGGGGGAGGTGTGGGGAGGGAGTATAAGAGGAGGGTAAAAAAATGAGTATTGGCGCCAAGCATTTCGAAGTATGTGAACTTTTTCGCGGTTTATTTATTTGTTCTGTTTTGGCGCGAAAGAGAGCTTTTCACTTTTCACCGCCGCCGTTAATTTGGCCGGTAAAATAGGGCGTCGTTCAGTCTACCCAATCATGGGCTTTTGAATTAATAAACAAAAATTAATAGTTTTCTTTTTTTGGAAAAATAAATAAAATTTCTAATGAAATCATATGTTGACAAAACAAAAATTAATAGTTCTAAATGAAAAAAATGTTGACAAATGAAACTACCCTACGAATTATTTATGCTTGAATATCAATACCTTATGGAATGAAATGTATTTCATAAACCCCTATTTTATTAAAAAAAAAAATCCGGAAATATTCGATAGCAATGTTATTGTTTTATGAGATATATTCGATACCGGTAGGTATTTTGTTGTTTTTTGAACTGGATGATTGATCACATGAGAATAACAACTAACTGTCTTACTGAGGTGGAGCTCGAAACACGCATGCTCAAGACTTGGGGATGAAGCTTACTTATGAGAGGATATGTTGGAACCACGGCTGCACTTTGACGAACGATCACGAAACTTGTGGATTGAGGCTTGGACTCCATTTGTTCTCTAATTTTATAGGTAACAAGTTGTTGCAATAAAAAACTACGATAATATGGAGATAGGCAAGGTGAGGCGCGGACTAGGTCGCTTTCTTAAGACGAATTTCACGACCCCTTCTCTAATGAGGTGCAAAAAGGTTCCGATCGTGTCGCCTATGGGATACAACAGCCCAGCCTATCTCTCCGCTGTAACTTCACCGAAATTGCACGTTCGAGTGAAGTAGAAGATTACACCCGACACACAACAAGAGCTCAAAGTAGTATAGATGAAAGGTGTTTCTTTTTCTCTTCACACTCACCCTTGTAAAACCACAAAGTCCCCTTTTTATAGTATAAAATATGACCACCATAAAACCTCTATTTAATATAGAATTAAAGGAAAATATTGAGGTTTTATGAGACAAAATAATGCATTTGGAAGTTTCAAAATTTTGCTCTAAATGACCTCATAAATTGGTCAAATAAAATATTTAATAAAATATTATTTTTATTAAAAAAACCCAACAATCCCCCACTATTTTAATAAAAATAAGAATAAGAATAATACTTGAGCTCTTGCGGAATATTATGCATAATGAAAGTGGACAATGCCTTCAAACCTTCACTTAGTACAATATGTTTCACGTACTAGAATCAAAGTGGACTTAGCCTTCAAACAGTGACCCTTGGGGCACGTAGAATCATATTGCACACATAATACTCAAAGTGTCCCAATCGAAGCTTCTAAAGCCAGCACATTAACGGCCATGTGCTTTACCCCATTTCTCGTGAGAGCTCTAGAGAACAACCTATAATTCTCATAGGAAGCGGCCCCACTTCCACACTCACAAGGTGAATTCTATCAAGGATGTTTACGTAACTCCAACACCCCACTCATTCGGGCTATAGAACTCATTAAGAGATCAAAGTCTCAACCTCACAATTCGTTACGAGCTTTATTAGTGCACACGCACCATAGGGATGGATAATAAAAGTGTGCACTTTTATCACTATCAAGTTGCTTTCAGATTCGTTTTTCTTCGCCTAGTTCGTAGGATCTCTAGCCCCTAGGCGGTAGTATCCTCATCAACAACTTTACAAAATATATTAGGCTTTAATCCAATCCCCCTCGATGCATTTCAGATTATTTCTGAAATAATGTGAAATATAATTTCACAAATTTAGTAGTGCTTATCCGACATTTAGTCTCGAAAACTCAATGGTTTATTAACCATTCTCAAATAATTTTACATGTAATATCTCATAGATTTTCACGTGAATATTCACATAGATTCACAGTACTGTATTTTCTTTTAATGGTTCCGGATTCCATTAAAAGATTCTCGCAATATGCCAACTGCATTTTTCAATCACATCTATCAATGCACAAATCATTGATTTTTCGCAATCTCATTAATCAAAGAACCAAGCATTTGATTTATCACACATTAGAATTTTATATATCACATTCGCTATCAACCGGCCTCTTCACAGGCTAATGTCAAAACAATCAATCAAAATTGATATGAATTTTGACTTATAAATTTTCGATATAGCTCATTCACACAAGAAAACATGTAATCAAGTAGGAATATAATTCCTCTTATTTAAATTTTCAATAACCAACAATATTGAAAACTTTCAAAAATGTTTTACTTCACATATCACAAATCACAAATTTACAATCATAAAATGAGCAATTAAATACAGATCACATCAAAATCAATTATAACATGCTCAATTAGATAGGTACTAGAACCCCCACTAATTCTCAATATTAAAAGCTTGTATATCTCTTCCTAATGATCATGAATTAAAATCAAGATAGAATATATCAACTACGATCATGCTCATTTTCATAATTAAAGAAAACTACAACACCCCCACTATTTCTTCATTTTATATATTTCATGAATAATTAATCGAAGTTATTCGCTATATCATAAGCATTAAAGAATCAAAATTCATTATGAAAATAGTGTCACTCAAGAACCATAAATGATTCTACCATGATAATGAAATTTCGGTATGCATTCAATTACTCAATCTTCTTTCAAATAATATATTTTAAAAAATTTGGATTTATAACTTACTGAATATGCAAATGGGAATTGCTAATCGGCACTACCCAACGTTAACTAAATAATAAATGTCATATAAATGCTCCAAATTCTTAATACCATGAAAACGTTTTATTCTAACGCTTTAGCTTTTAATTCTCTACTAAATGAATTTGAATGATCAAATATATATATTCTACTAGTCATGTAAGTCATCTCGAGTACAAGACACCCGCATAAAATAATAAAAAATAATCCACTTAGGTATACCACCCAACATGTTCAGCAATATAATATTTGCTATTAATTTTTATTTTTAAATGTTCCATTCATCGTAGAAGTCTACGCCTAAATCATAACAGTCAATACAAATTTTCAGCAAATAGTATAATTTGAAATCATTTAAGTCATATAAACGACCGTATATTATATTGAAATTCAAATCAATATATCTGACATATTAGATAAGTTACGCATACGTTCATGAATATAAACAATATAATGCAATGCAATAAAATTGTTCATGACAACAATTAAATGAACATGCATTTTGATTCTTCTTTTTAACATACTCTTAGAAATGTTATTTTATATGCAATTATTCTTCAACAACTATCAAAAATTTATTATTGTATTGCAAGACATCATATTTAATTTGGAATCGAAGAACGTACCAGATTTAATGAATATCAATTAGAAATTCTTTCGATACCTCAAAAACGCGCACAATTTGGCAGCTGCAGCAGTGCTCGGTATTTGGCTCATATCTCTCTCGTTCGACGTCCGATTTCAGTGATTCAAGATGTTTTGAACAGCCAACAAAAATGCCTACAACTTTCGTGTTTTACACATTCTCAGAATATGGTTATATCAGGTCCGAAATTTAACTCAAAGTCTGCCCTCGTGAATTGTACGAAAATTCACCTATACAAAAAATAAGATCGTTAATTTTTTTTTTCGTCAAATCAAAATACAATAAAATATAATTTATCATCTCCCTTTTTATCATCAAGAGCCTGTTTTGGATCATCGTCAAAACTCATCTTCATGGGATCAAAAATTCGTCTTAAATTGTTGGAACCACGGCTGCAATTTGACGATTGATCACGAAACTTTGTAGATGAGGCTTGGACTCCATTTGTTCTCTAATTTTATAGGTAACAAGTTGTTGCAATAAAAAACTACGATAATATGGAGATAGGCAAGGTGAGGCGCGGACTAGGTCGCTTTCTTAAGACGAATTTCACGACCCCTTCTCTAATGAGGTGCAAAAAGGTTCCGATCGTGTCGCCTATGGGATACAACAGCCCAGCCTATCTCTCCGCTGTAACTTCACCGAAATTGCACGTTCGAGTGAAGTAGAAGCTTACACCCGACACACAAGAAGAGCTCAAAGTAGTATAGATGAAAGGTGTTTCTTTTTCTCTTCACACTCACCCTTGTAAAACCACAAAGTCCCCTTTTTATAGTATAAAATATGACCACCATAAAACCTCTATTTAATATAGAATTAAAGGAAAATATTGAGGTTTTATGAGACAAAATAATGCATTTGGAAGTTTCAAAATTTTGCTCTAAATGACCTCATAAATTGGTCAAATAAAATATTTAATAAAATATTATTTTTATTAAAAAAACCCAACAGGATATAAAAGGAGGAATATAGCTAGGGTTATGAGAGAGAAAAAACGTTGTATTTAGAGAGAAAGAGAGAGGAAAGAAATCAAAGACAGGGAAGAAGGAAAAACAGTATAGATTGATGAAGAAAATCTCTATAGATTGATCTTGTTGATTGTTTTGTAAACTGATTGAATAAAAATCTCGTTCATGCAAAATTAGGGTTTTCTTGTTTGATCTGATTATGTGCATGAATTGATCTCGGTTGTGGTTTGTTCTGATCGAATATTTGTGCTGAATTGAGCTTGATTCTCAACATATATGATATTTGATTAGTATTTAGTACAATAATTCGTTGGGGACAAGAGTTAATAGACTAACCAAATATCAAATAAAGTTCAATAATATTGCCTATCAAAACGGCATTAAAATAAGTCACCAACTAACTAGATTGAGCATAGCAAATTTCTCACTCTCTATATACGTAACAAAAACAATCTAGACTAACAAAAATAATTACATCTTACAACAGAAATTTTGAATCGATAAAATCCACGTCCGGTCACACTGCATAGTGCAATGACTTCGGACAAGAAGAAACCAAGTAAATTTACAACTTCAGAGCAAACTAATATATAAATAAAACTAACTGCAGGAATCAGTGCGAAAACCGAAATGAAAAATTCCATTCGATATTGGAGAGTTGTTTTTTAGAAAATTGATATTCATTGTAGTATTATCTAGTCTTCTTTCAGTTCGCTGTCGAAGTACAGATTCTTAATAAAAGTTCAGCAATTATAAAATATGACATGTCTTTATAAATGATGATATATTTTCACCAAATCAACCACATTTGTTCCTTTGGTGATTAATACACTTCCAGTTATACGATGCACCGTTAGAAAAAAGTGAAGTACAAAGCGGTCGTACCTAGGAATTCGTAAAGCACATAGTTTGTGCTTGAAGGAAATAAGAATCTTTGTATTTTCTTCCGCTTCCGATATGAATCCCGTTTTTTATCCAATCCTCACGGTGTATCCATGCATCGCGTGTAAAATCAAGGATGCCAAGTACCTGCATCAAGATTTCATCGATTATTGAATTCTATTTCCATAACCTTATAATAAAATTATGATCTTTTTTTGGACTTTGGCAGGAAAAATACTTACTGCTCCACCTTTCCATGTTACAGAGGCTGGATTTGTTCTAGATTGCAAAACCTGTAATTAGTGGAAAAAACAACTTATTAAAGTATATATATTACTGCCAGTCGAAAACAAAGGGAAGTGCGAACGTAGAACAATAACCAGAGACGAGGAAATATTGAAAAAAGAAGTGAAAAAAAAAATCAATCAGGGAGCCGAGGCAGTAATGAATATGTTACGTATGAACAAAATGATAAAGAAATGATCGGAAAAACCAGCTGGTTCGGGATAACGAGCTAAGAAAATATAGCTTTAAGTATAAAATTGTGATTAAAGATAGAAATATTCCAGTTTAAGTTAGCAAGATCCAGTTATTTCGCTAAACTGGTTTTATGTACAAAATATAAAAAATTCAAATAGTCAAAAATTATATACTGGCCGAAAGAATCTGACCTCCACAGTATCAATGGCTTCATGAGACGGAATGGCATGCAATACCCTGCGAGAGAAAACGTTGGGAAAACAAAGACATTACCACGTAATTCACATAATTTAAATAATAATTAATGCTGCTTAAAATAAACACTTTGCTTTGATTTTTTATGCATATTCATTAGATAGAAGCCTAGATTGTAACCTCTCCTCTATGGCAGAAATAAGACCCTCGGTTAAAGCCGTTCCACCTATCTGAAGCATTGAGTCATGTAAACCTCGATTTGAAGATAACTCAATTATAATTATGAAAAGCTTGAATGGAGACTAGAACTCACCAGTTGCATGCTACAGAACAATTTTCTCTGCAGGTCAATGCGCCCTGACAAAAAAAAAATAATTCAAAAATGTGAAGTGGAAACAATCAAATGTATAACCGGAAATGAAAAAACTGATTCCAATGCTGATACAAAAATTTCCGCAAAAAATGGGAATTGGAATGAAAAAACTTGTTCCAAAAAATTGGTCGATTTAAAAAATTCCCTTTCTTTATCCACCTAAAATACAATACATAATAATTTAGATATTATAAACATATTTGAAATTATTTTTGAAAATTAAAGTTGGATAGGAAATCGGAATCTAATATATAATTTCAACCCCAAATCCTAGCCGAAAGGAATATAAAATATACCTGCGGAAAGAATACTTTTTGCAATAGCATCAGCAAGACCAATAGTATCCTGTTTTTTCGGTTTTGACTGAAATATAGGGTAGTTTTCCCACATAGGATAAAATCCACTAGCACCACCAGCCAAGTAACCATCTGACATGTCGGGTCTTCTAGGGAAGTCCCAAGTTTCTTCCAGCATATCCTCACTATCACTAAACCTGAAAATAACGAACCCTTTTATCTTTGTATGTTTATTTTTGTTAAAATTATTTACCCAAAACAATAAAACTGAACCTGCAAAACTGAAAAAAACCTTATAACTCACCAACTCCGTGGTGGTGGAGGGTAAACATCTGGAACCAAAAGCATTGGATAGAATAAACCCATAGGAGGAACCTGTTTCCAAGTTAAGGAATCATCAAAATTTAATGATTTATGTTCTCGTTAGGAATAAAAGATAAAGATATTTTGAATTTCAAATTCCTTGTTTTCGCAATTATCAGTTAAGATCCACATACATTGAGAGCGGTAAGTCTTGTCTTGTGGGAACCAGGTGGTGCACCTTCTTCATATGAGTGAACTATGGCGACGGCTTCAACTTCTCCTTCCTGAACATACAATACAAGATAAAACATATTTTTTCCGTAAATGAATATAAAGAATTTCTGTGAAATAAATATTTCCAAAATTCGCCACAAAATAAACAATCCGTCTTCAAATATATACTGTATTCCAAAAAATTATGAGTATTTCAATATTATAATAAATCCTACATATACAGTAAATAGTTTTCCAAAAATAAATAATTAAGAATTTTTAAAATATGCGCAAAATAATAATATTTTTGAAATTCTGCGAAAACATATTCTAGTGAACTCACTCTGATATGGCAGTGAGACTCTTTAAGTCTATTCAGCATCAATAAGTCAATGGGTTTCGTCAGACCATCAGTTCGAATTGGTGGCCATGTTTGGTGATGTCTCTGAGTCCAAAGCAGACATCTTGAAATATCCTGGAACAGTATTCAAATTTCTTACGGACAAAGAATTCCACTGTAATGTAATTTACCAGAGACTATAAGGCTACAAATGTAATTCAAGCTAACTGGGAGGGTAAAACCAAGAACTGACAGGTCAAATTAGTCAGCTAAAATGTACCGCAATCACATGTAATTCTTCATCCAAATATCAAATTACAAAGAACTCCGCAATTGGTGAATGAAAACCAAGAAAAGCACCAGAGAAAACCAGAAAAGTGGTCTTTACTTGGAGTTAAAAAGCATGCACAGCCATGAAACAACAAGATTTAATCATGCATGAGAATGCTGAAATACGTATATTTAGCTATTTCGATTAACAATGCTCTTTCGGAATAAAAGGAATAACTGAAAATCTGCAGCCTAATACTCACCTCTCCACCGTATCGTAGAGTAATCTGAGTAGTAGGTAGAGTCACTCCATCCTAAATCATCAAGAGTATGTAATCAGGATAAAGTACAGAGTATCTGTTGTAATTACAACAAAAGATAACCAGTATAAAGTGCAGAGTACTTAAATTTCTAGAAAGAATTTCCTTCTGCATTGGAAGAGACAAGCAAGCAAAACATATATATAAGCAACCATGTCCTAATTATAATCAACGATATATATAAACTAGCAATGTAAAATATCTAACGATGTAAATAAGAACACACCTCGATGCACATAACTGACGTCGATTGAGCACCGATATTCACAACACATGCAGTAGATAAGCCATTTCCAAAAACTGCAGCAAGCCCTTCCTACATTATGTGTCGAAAAGAAGAGCGAGACAAAAGAAAGGTAGAATGTAACTACAAAAGAAAAATAATTAAAAAAGTGTGATAACACAAGTAAATAAGCATAAATTAGCTTCTGATAAGTAAAGTGGTCCGTATGAGCAAATATATCAAGAGTTTTAGCTAAGAGTTCAAAACGCTATGAGAGTCTTGAAGGAAAGTACTACCTGGTGGATTACTGCTGTGGTGAAACACAAATCTCGAAGTACGATCGATAAAAGTTCTTTTATTTCTGCATACCAAACACGAAATGCAGCAAATGTCTCAAGCTCATATCATTTATCCAGAGACTTGGTCAGTATGACATTAAAATCTCAATCAAGAATGAAAAGGTCCAAATTTTGAAATTATATCAAGCATTCGAAGTCGCCATGCAGCTCATTAGATACATGAACATTAGCATTGGTTCAACGTGTGTAATGGAACGTGTCATCCCATGAACATAGAATAGATATAGCGTGACATTTACGGTGACCTTTTTGGTTCTGATTTCTGTTAAATATATCTTTAATGTTAGGGAGGCAAATGACAATGCATGAAGCAATGTGAGAAAGGTTTGACTTCTTCAAGTAAAAGTAGATGTACCTACCATGGAACAATTCATAATGATTACATAAGGAATTTAGAAAATAAGCCAAACGAGATCTTTTAGTTTATTCCCATCTACGAAATTACGAGAGTTTCCTGCTCCATATGGGTTCTTTCTACTCTAACTTCAACATATCCATTTAGATTTCATATATGTATGGGTGTTTACAAAGTATAGTTATATTCTAATCATTTGAAAATGTATTTAGGAAACTTCGTGTGTTTACTGCACTATATTGAACTATTTGTTGAAGATCAGTGGCAAAATCTCGTATAGGTTCGATTTACAACGAGTTTTTTCTTCGTGTAACTTATCTAATTTGAATCACATAAAGCAAGGAAACTCTTGATGAACATTTTGCAATAAAATCGTCCATATCCTCTGGCATTTAGGATCTGATAGTAATAGAATATTAAGAATTTCAGGTTAAACTAAGACATAAGCAGCAATCTTTTGAGCTCAATCAAAGAGAGCAATTTGTGCAAAAATAAGCCATAACTATAGGAGGAGGTCAAGTATATGCTCATAGATAGACGGTGTATAGTCTTAAGCCCATGGCAGTTTTTGTTTTGCAATTCACTAAGAATAAAAGTAACAAAGATTGAGCGGATTTGCCATTGATCAGCAAGGTGGAATAAAAAAGTGAGAGCAATATATCACAATTACCACGATTATCGAAAGTCTCAGGAACAACAAGAACAGCAGAATATGTATGTCTTTGATTACGGGGAATGCGCAGTATTTCAGTCAAAACCCAATCCCAGATAGCATGCATATCTTCAATTACCTGAGGAATAAAAATAAAATTAAAAAAATGGCATTTTGTGATGCTCGGAGCTTGTTCTCAATCATGAGCAACTACAAATCAATATTCTTCAAAAGATTAAAATAAAATTACAGATGTTCTTTAGCGTGGATTGGGAACAAAATTCAACAAATGCATAAATGAGCTGAAAATTGCTAAAATGGAAAGGCAAATGTGAGAAAGCCTGATATTCTAACAGGCCCTAATGAACACATCAACAATTCCATAAAGAAACGAGATCTTTCATAGTGCCCAAAAAAGAGTTCACATAGTAGCATATGATGATCTTAGTACCTGTTGCATAGGATAATGCAGAGAAATATTGAAGTGGCCTCTGCGAATAGGTCGGCGCAAGCAATATGGTTCAGCTGGAGATATTCTGAGAGCTTCCTCACCAAAAATATGCTCCCTGTATTTAGGTTCGGTCAAATTGGTTTCCTCATTGGCATTACCTTCCTTTTCGATTGAAAATTCTCCAGATTTCAGTGAATTTCCTGTAACAATGCTGTTAATGTGCTGATTCTTTTTAAGAGAATTTGTCAGCAACTCCAGGTTATTGAGATACGGTAAAAAAAAAAACCATTAAATTGCACCGTTTGTTATTGCAGAACAACACAAAGCGAGATCAAATTAGTGTCAAACATGGAGCCAATAGACTAGTGCATAACCTCCATAAGGAAACAATCATACGAATTGGCCACTGACTTGGAAATTATCTACACTACCCCAATAATTAAGAGTATCAAACAATGAAAGAGGCTTAACCATAGATATAAGGCTCTAATTTTCTTCACCAAAAAGGATAATTTAAAAAAAAAAATAGGAAGTGAAGCACACTAAAATCGAACTATTAGATTATAATTATCATACAGGACATTATACGGCAATATGAAAGTG
Source organism: Erythranthe guttata (assembly GCF_056151865.1). Classification (NCBI taxonomy): domain Eukaryota; kingdom Viridiplantae; phylum Streptophyta; class Magnoliopsida; order Lamiales; family Phrymaceae; genus Erythranthe; species Erythranthe guttata. Next base: position 2,401,784 of record NC_142539.1, on the reverse strand, counting down.
AAGCAACCTAAAATCATATATATACCTTCTTCAGAAGATGAAGATGTGCTTTTCTCAAACACATTAGTCCATGGAATAACTGTCTCTTTTTTGTTGTTACTTTGAGGAGGAAACGCATCCACACGGCCCATCTGCAAAAAAACCAAACCCCCAACTATTGCAACAATCAAGCAATTGAAACAAAAACCTTTGAAGTGAAGTATTTCCCATTCTTTATATTCCTCTCCACTCACGACACAAAACATTACCTTTTGTGGGTATTGATTGTTCGTTGCCTCTTCATCTAAAAACCGAATTTTCAACAATGACGCAATCTGATAATTCAAGAATACGCAAAGAAATCAGGAAATCAGCTCTATATTCAATCAATTTCGAATCAACATTTATAAGTTTCTTAACTAACAATGTCATAAGCCCTTTCACGCTCCATGTGCTGCGCTGTCGTAACCTGAGAATTAAGCAACTGCACGAAGAAATGAAAACGAACTAATCAGAAAATGAATTAAATATATAATAATAACCCAAAACTTCAAAAGTTGAAAATTGTGGGAAAATTGAGAGAATACGCAGAAAACCTGGTCCTGAACATTCTTCTTCGGCACTTGAGAAGTGCGTCTCGCAATGCAATGGGGAACACTAACCGGAGCATCATGCTGAGCTAGTCCAATTCTTATATTCGCCGAACCTAAATTACACCCACAAAAATCGAAACAAAGCAAAATTTAAGCAAACCTAGAAATTGTGCGATAATTCAATTGAAGATGTGAAAACAATAAAATTGATTTGGGGGTGTATTAGCAAAAAACCTGGGTTGATGACGACGAGGTTGGATCCGCGCTCGGCGAGGAGCTGAGAGGGGACGACTGTTTTGAGATAATCCTGTGTGGAATCAAAGTAAAACAGAAATAATGAATCGAGAATTTATTTAATTGCATAATATTTTAAGTGTGTGCGATTGTGTGTGATTTTCGCGCTCACCATGGGAGAGGTTTTTGGAGCTCTGAAGTTGCAGTGGTCTGCAGTCTGCAACACGCGCTTTTGTTGCTACGAATAAATTGAAGTCGTGTTTTGTTGTTGGATTATATACGTTGTGACGACTCTTGTTTGATTTATTTTTTAAATTCTTTAAAGTTACATATTTATTTATTGAGTTAATTGCATTTACTACCCCTGTGAAAATCGCAACTGCGCGATTCCCCCCTGTCATAAAAAAATTAGCAAATACCCCCCTATGTTTATTAGTCAAAGGCAAAACCCCCTGAGGGCAGATCGTGAGACTCACTCGCTCCCTGTGCGAGTTTTTCTTTTCTTTTGCCTATGAAATGACAAAAATACCCACGGATTTTGCAATAAAAACACTCCTGTCCTTGAATAGATAGTTTTTAAAGTTAAGGGACAAAATTGATTTTTTTAAAAAAGATTGCAGAAACTTAAGGGGGTTGAATTGCAATTTTTTAGAACTTAATTAAAATCCAATCAAAAAAGATAAATATTAAAAAAAAAAAAAAAAAAAAAAGTGTTAGGTGGGTAAAGCAACGAAGATCATCATCTTCATAGTCACAGTTGTTGTTGTCACAGGTGTTTAGGTTGCTCAGGGTCATTCCGGGTGAGCAGATTGAAGCCGCCGGTGAAGAGGGAGTTGGAGACGAACTGCTCCTCCACTTTTTGGGCGGCGTCGGGGTTGTTGGTGGCAGTGGCGAATCTAGGATTTTTGCCAAGGGTGTTCGAAATTAAATATAGTGAAAAATATAATGATTGGCTAATAGTTTACAGGGGTTCAAGGGCAGCGGCCCCGATTTTATTTTTTTTTGAATACTATACACATTAAATAATAAAAAATCTTTAAACTTTTTAAATTTAAAGGGATTATTTTACCATTTTTGGGCAAATTTAAGAAATATTTAGACATAAAATTGGTGAAAATATTAAAGGAGTGGTAAACATATTAAAGTTGCAAGTGACAAAATGTACATTTCATTAGCAGATTTTGAATTTTCAAAAAGAAAAAAAAAACCCACATAGTTGTAAATTTAGAAAAAAATTTGAAATAATACATATATATACAATATTTAGAATTTTGGAATAATTTATATTATATTTAATATTAAAGAAATGGTAAATAAATTATAGTTACAAATAGCAAAATATATGTTATATTAGGAGATTTTAAAAATACCCACATATTCAACATTTTTTAAAACAATTGAAATATTGTATGTAATGGGAAAATTGGGAATAAAAAAGAAAAAATGGGAAAATTAGGAATAAAAAGAAAACTAATAGAGAGGTTTGGACTCTCGGTCTCGAACACTGCACCTCTGCAGAATGCTATAAAGCACTTATCCTTAACCAGGTCAGCTACAGCATTGCATTGGCCAGGTTCTACATTTGCAGTTATATATTAGTAAATATATAGGATTTTTTTTTTTTTAAATCAAGGGTGTGCAGTAGCACACCCTTGGACCACACTAGATACGCCACTGGTTGGTGATGTTGTTGTTGGGCTGGTTGTCCGGTGTGGGCGGCATCTGGACGGTGTAGTTGAGGAAGTCGTTGCTGCCGAGTTCGCTGTCCAGGTCGTCGCGTGAGTAGCTGATGTAACGGCCGGAGGAAGTCCGGCGGGCGAACGTGACAGTTTTTGTGTATTTAATTTCTATAAAATTGAAATAGAATTAAAATTAAACATAATGAAAACATTTTCTAACATGTAATATAACAAATCTCTTTGGGGTATTTTGGTCTTTTTATGACTGGTTAAAGGGGAAAAGATAAATGGGTTGAGTGTGCAATCTAAATGTAAGCATAAGGGGGTATTTGCTAATTTTTTTATGATAAGGAGGAATTACGCAGTTGCAATTTTCATAGGGGTAGTAAATGCAATTAACTCTTTATTTATTTTTAAGTTAATCGGGTTATTTATTTCTTTCAATAGTATCCTCTCTTCATATAAAAGAAATACCATAATTAAATACACAAATTTGCTGAGTGGCAATTTTGTAGTTATTGAGAAGTGGTAGTTTTGTAATTATTGACGAGTGGTAGTTCTGTAATTATGCGTTGAGTGGCAGTCATGTATTGGTGAGCGACAGTTTTGTAATTACTTAATTAGTGGTTCTTCTGTAATTATTTGGGGAGTGGCAATTTTGTAATTAACTATTGACATTTGGAGAGTGACAATTCAGTGGTAGTTCTCTAATTACCTCGGCCAGTGGCAGTTTTGTAATTACTTAATTAGTGAGTGACAATTTGTAATTATTTAGAGAGTGACAATTTTGTAATTACCAAATTGACATTTGGAGAGTGACAATTGTGTAATTACATACCGACAGTTCCGTATGTATCCGGTGGTAGTCCTCGAATTACCCGGGTGGAATGGCAGTTTTGTAATTACCGCGGAATGGCAGTTTTGTAAATAAGAAATTGAGTGCTCAATTGATAACAAAAACATATGAACAATTCCAAACAAAAATTGGACAAAAAATAAAAACAGAATCCAACACCAAATATTGGGTGCATCAATTGGAAAAAAAGCTGATAAATAAAAACTAGGGTTCTAAATAACCAAAAAATTGCCTAAATTTAATATCCTAATTTGATCCCTTCAACTTAATTTGCTCTCATTTTGTTTTGTTTTCAGTTTCACATGAATCAAGCCGCCTTCGATTTAAGGCTCTTTCTCTTGGGTTGCTTCCTTGTAATAGAGTTCTTCATCCCCAAGAAAAATAGCAATGCACCGAAAAGTGCAGCACACTATCAAGAAAATTTCAACACGGAGTTACTCGATTTTTTTTTTTTTTATTCAAATGCAAAACAACGTGAATTTAAAATATTTTCATGGAAAATAGACATTTGCGTGTATAAGTTTTGTACCTGTAGAAACTCTTGCAACAGTCGGAAAAATTCTGGCTCGCCGAAATTGTAGTTGTAGAAGTTGTACAACAACGGAGTTGTGAATGTCAGGTAATAAATCTGCAGGCATTATTATTATTATTGATTTTATTTTATTTTTAATTTAGAAAAATCGAAATAAATGGCAGATATTGAATGATATGGGAGGATACGAGTTCTTACCAGAAGATGAGCACCGAAACTGCTGCCAAGGACGAATAGTAGACCACCCAAGCCCTTCAAAAATATACAGGCAGCAACAAAGGACCTTGCCTGTGAAATTCATATATCAAACCATCAGTATAATTCAATATTTCATAAAACGGAAGATAAACGGAGACTGTTATTCGAGTTTACATCAATTTGGACATTATTTTTTCCAACTATTCCGTCGATGGACTTCTTGAGAAGGGCCAATTTGGGAGCCCATTGTTTTGCTGCTGGTCCACCATCCTCTCCAAATTCATTGAAACTAAAAAGAGGAAGCAGATTCTTATCAATCGAAAAAAATAATCGAACAATTGTATTCTCAATCAACAGGTATAATTGTATATATGGAAAAATAATCAAAATGAAATCCTCGGATTGCATAATCAGTAAGAGAGATTGTAGGCCTATAACTTGAGCTACGTTTTAGACATTTACTAGAGCATTAAAAATGTTTCGGCATATATATATATATATACAAGCTATCATATCAATTCCAATTAAGTATAAGCAACGGGTTTCTTGATATCGTACATTGAGTTGGGTTGGGCCATATGCGCTACAGCACATTAACTACGGTTCTAAATGTCTCGTTGCTTTTGAATTAGTCAACTGATTATGAATGCTTCTTATACAAGCTCTTGAAGGATAACTTGTCAAAGTATACAGAGATAAATTATCAATATTTTACTATGTAGAAGCTCGAAAGAATATCGTACGAGTTTATAGGAAAAACCGAACACCACATAAATTCGTCTTTCTTAGACACGGTCCTGCGTCACATGAACATCTCAAAATGCCATCTACTTCAAGTATCAATGTCTATTTTTAGAGCTATTAAATATAACTGATCTAGTTTCCACAAAATGAGCTTTGAACAGTTAATTTAAATTACAAATGTTCGGTCACATCAAATCCACTCCCACGTATCCCTCACAGCCTATTATACTACGGGCAAGTGAAGAACCTCGACATTTCCTCGGTAAGGTAAATTCGTAATAAAACTGAAATTCATTATAATCCTTAGTTCACAAAAAGAAAATAAGCACTCGAGCAATGTCAACTGTTACAATTTGCCTTGAGAAACATGTCACTACTTTACAACATATAGATTGCGTATTTTGGTCGGAATTTAGATTGAGCCCTCATTTTAAAGAAATTATCTTTTTAGAAAGGCAAAAACCCGCAAGAGCGTTCGACGAGTGGAATCAAATAGAAAGCCGAATCTCCATTCAGCAGAGACACAAGCTTATACAAAATCGGGGATTCCTTAAAAAAGTTAAACTAGTAGCAAAATATGTACAAAAATAAGCTTCAAGTCCAAGTTCGATCCATTCGAAGTGTGCTTACAACGAAGATTGAAACAAAAAAAGTACTTCCCCAGATTAAAAAAAATCACAGATAAATAAAAATTCCACATAGCCCCCAAATTACAGATTCGAGACATTAGGTTTCAGTTAATTAAATAGCAATAAAAACAAACTAATGCAAAATCAAAACTCCCAATACCACTGAAATTCATGTTCATGACATAACCTCCAACAATCAAATCACCAGAAAAAAAAAAAAAAAAACATGCAAAATTTAAATATCACAATCGGCAACACGAAAAAGGCTAGATCTGAAATTGGTAACAAAATTTCTACACAGGGAGCGACGAATCACATACGGAAGCATCATAATCAATCTTCACATACAGAAGTAAAATTACCCAACAGATCTGATACAATAAAAAAAAAACGCGAATAAATTAGAGAGAGAGAGTGTACATTTTCCATGCAGAGAGGATGAAGATGGAAGCGAACAGCACTCTGCCGAGAAAGGAAAAGAAACCCATTCTTCTTTCGTCACCTCCACTGCGTGTTTGTGCGTGTTTCTGAGAGATCGATTGCACTCTGTGGCAGAAAAGGTGTAAATTGAATTTCAATACTACTGTTTGTTAATAGCCAATAGGAGAGAGAGTATCTCTTTGGTAAATTTTGGGATTAGGTTTAATTAATGTTTAATGAGTTTTAAATCGTTTGAATGACTTTTTTAGTGTTTACGGTCCGGTGCTTTTCCCTACAGTTATGTGCGGTGGGGGTTGTCGTTTTATTTTGGGTTAAATACACTTTGCACCCTTTATTGAGGGTAAATTACAACCACCTCCTTTAGATAAAGTGTAATTACAAAAGGAGACCTTTTTTTATAACTTACTTACATACAGACCCTTAAATTTTGTAAATTTCTTACATACATCCCCTTATAAAATGGTGTCAATGTAAGAAATCTATATGTTGCAGGCGGTGGATGTAATTATGAAAAAATAAGGGGATCTTCGTAAATAGACATTGTTTAAAAAAAAGGGGGACGTTGTTTACCCTTTAAGTTTATTAAATTAAAGGTTTTGTAGACAAATCACATATAACACCACACTTTAACAAAATCTAATCTTACTTATCGAACATCACACCAGCTAAATAAATTAATTAGTGGGAAGTAATCCAATCTCATCTAAAGGGTGATATTTTTTTCGTGGAAATTACAGTTTTCATCCCTGAAGTTTGCACCGATTTCACATTTGGTCCTCCATTTAAAAAAACACATTTAACACTTTTAGTCATTTCCGTCAATTTTCCGTTAGTATTAACGAAAGTTGACGGAAATGACTAAAAATGTTGAAATTTTGAAACATGATGGATTAAATGTGTTTTTTGTGAACATGAGGGGCCAAGTATGAAATATGTGCAAAGTTTAGGGATGAAAATTGAATATTTCCTATTTTAGAACTTAGAAGAAGCGTGGGCCCCAATTTAATTTTATTTAATTACAAAAAAGCCCCATTCCTTCTACTTCTATATAAGGTGCTAAAGCTTCATATTGTTTCTTCTGTAAAACTCTAATCAGTAATCATGGCGTTCAAATTCGCTCTCAACATCATTAACGAAATCGAAAAAAACCTTAATCATGAAACCTTCTGTCAATTCACGTCAATTCTCGAAGACTTCGGCACGAGGATGATCCCTTCCTCGTACGCTGTGGTCGCGATTAACAGGCTGCTCCAGAACCACCCGGATCTGCTTCTCGGTTTCGAACCTTTCGTGCCGGCGAGCTACTCCCCCGCCGCCGCAGTCGCCGCCGCGGACGAGGCGGATTCACTCGATTTCTTGGATAGGGTTTCGGAGATCTTCGGCACCGGCGGCGACAACAACAATGGCGGCGTGTACAGGGAATTTTTGGATTCCATGGCTTCTTACTCAAAGGGAGAATACACCGTTTCACAGGTTCGCGAAAAAGTTGTCAGATTGTTCGGCGAGAAGTGCCCAGATTTGACGGCGGAGTTCATCTCCTTCTTGCCGGAGTTGGAATCGGAATCGGAAACGGAATCCGGATCCGGATCGGGATCTTCAAATTTGAAATCCGCCGCCGACATTGATTTTGGCGGGAAAATTAGGGTTCCGGGAGCTGACATTGATTTTGGCGGGAAAATTAGGGTTCCGGGAGCCGACAATGATTTTGGCGGGAAAATTAGGGTTCCGGGAAGAAGAAAGAGGGGAAGAAGAGAAGGAGGAGTAGATGATGATGATGATAAAGTGACAGGGCGGTCACCGAAGAAGGTGAAAGTCAATTTCGAGTTGCTGGAAGACTCTCTGTGCTACGTGGACGTCCAGATCAGCAGGTTGGGCTCGACTTACGAGACCGCCGTGAAAATCGCGCGGAGGATCATTGACGGCGGTCTAACGCAGTCAGATGTGCGCACCGAGGAGGAGTTCACGCCGTTACATATGGCGTGCGTGAGGGAAGTGTGCAAGGAGGCTCGCCTGAACGAGGGGAATATTCTGTCAAAGATTCCATTGTTGCTGAATCTTTTGAAGAAGAAGAAAGAAGCGTTGGAGAAAACCAGATGCAGATTTGTGATGAAGATGAAACACTATCACAATCACAGTTGATTTCTTGAATTTATCAATTTATTATTATTAATTTGTTTTTCTATTTGTTTATATTATATTTTTATTTATCTTTTTCCTGTTAATGAATTTTTGTTTGAAGAATGTTGTTATATATGGTTAAATTAACAAATTAGAACCACCATAAATATTTCCCATTAATTATTTAATTTAAAATCTTCACAACTAGGAATTACATATTGATTTAATTATCCAGATTATATATATATATATATATATATATATATATATATATATATATAGTTTTTCATTTGCCAATTTTTGGCACCAAACCTTCAAGAATAGGAAAACTCAGACAAAGAACATAGAAAGACAAAAGTCCCTGTCCAAACATCTCCTCCGCCGCCGCCACTCCACCACCGTCGCCGCCCATCAGCCCCTTAACGCCGCCAACAAAACACCCCAAATTAAGCAGAACTAGCAATGTCAAAGGTATCATGAACATTTTGGCTCCCTGAAAATCGAATATTCCCTTCTCGTATTTATCGAGCTTTCGTCGATCGACGGCTTTATTCGTGAGGCGGAAATTCGATTTGGCAATCCCGATGTACTTCATTAGAACATCGAGGCATCCGAAAAGACAGGCTGTCACTGATTTGATCATCCAGATTCTTTGTTCGTTCCACATTGTTCGCATCGTACCGCCGCTCGAGAAAACTTCGTACACGTGTTGCCCCATCGAAGAGAGAAACACTGCTGCGAATACCGCGAACCATGGATTTGTCACCTGGAAAAATAATTAAAAGAAAAAAAAAAGATTATTATTTAATAAATTCAACCGACGAATCGCAATATACGAGCTTTTTGCATGCACGAAAAAAGGGTTAAAATAATTCAAATAATTATTTACCTTCGGATACAAAGGGACTCCATAGAGGAAGCATAGTTGAGGAACTACTCCGTACAAAAAGCACGCAACCGACAAAAAGTGCGATAACGCAAAGTACCCGTAGCACATGCTTTGAAGCACGGACATATTGTACATCCCGTAAGTGAGCGGGCTGAATTTTGAAAGCCCGACTTGAACGAGGCCCGAAGCCCATTTCATGAGCTGAACAAGCGCGTCTTTCATGTCGATTGTGGTGCATCCAAGGAAACACGGCCTGTCGGGGTAGAGATACACGGATTTCCACCCTTTGCAGTGTAATAGATATCCGGTGAACGTGCTCTCCAACAAACAATCGTATGAATAACCAATCTGTCGAATTAATAGTTATTTTCTTGATTAATTATAAGAGGGAAAAAAAAAAACAACACTAGGGGGCGGCACTATAATAGGGGTTGTGGCCCCCCCTGCGGCACTATGGTGGCTCCACCACTGATTAATTAGCCATATAAGATTGTCTTAAGACGCTAATTACCTCTTTTCCCCATTTGGTGTTTTGTTCGTACGTGCAAGATGCTAGTTTCTTGGCTTCATCGACGGTTGCATCGTCTAATAAAGTTTCCCTTTGATTATTATTCACACTTTTGTGGGTAAGTGTTGATACTGAATAGATCAACTTTGTCGAGTAGCCGAAGTTCTTTTGTGGCTCTCGAAGGAACTCATCTGTCGGAAACAAAAGAAATTAAAAATAAAATGTCTCTTAGGCGCTTCATTTGGGTCGAAAATTCGTTAATTTGAATGAATCCATTTTACGATGAATTTCAAATTCTCTACTCTCGTTCCGAGTATACCTTCTTGATTAGGGCTACAATACAAGGCCTTTTTCTTGATGTAGTAACCGGTACCGGCGCAAACTGTGCCGCTTATCCCATCCATGCCTTGATACTTGGTCTATCAAATAAAATTCAAGAATTAACAAATTAATAATAATAATACCAAACTAATTAATTAGAACTGGAAAAAAAAAAGCAAAAAATGGGAAAATAGTTATAAATGCACCTTATAAGCAGCTCTTGCTTGGCCATCGTAAATGTCGTTTTTACTAACATTATAGAAGATTTGAGGAAATTGTGCGTACGAGAGCGAATCCGATAATTTAGGGTCGAGATGAAAGCACATTGCTTGCTTGGCCGATGTGGGGTCGTTGCAATACATGTCGCAATCCAACACTAGTGCATATGGAGCATTGCTCATTACCCCCGAAACTCGAAGCTACAAAAATAAGACTTTTGTATAAAATACGAGAATAAATTAAACACCTAATTGAGAAGAAGAAAAAAAAGTTGAAGTGAGTTGGCAACTTACGAGAGCATTAAGTGCTCCGGCTTTGAAGCGATGAGGGCGAGACGGTCTTTTCTCGCGGGATACGTAAACGAGAAGTGGCAGTTTGGAGATATCATTCATTGTGCCTTCATTGTTTTTGTTGTCATATATCACCTGCAACACAAATGGAGATTTAAAAAATGGAAATCTAAAATCTAATTTTTTTGTATATGCATTAAAAACACATTTTTATTAATATTAAGAAGATTAAAAAAAATAAAAAAAATTGAAAATGAAAACGTTTACCTCGACGTGAGGAGGGCGGTCGTCGTTTACGTCGTTTTCCAACTCAGCCGCCTTCTCCACATTTCGCTTGAAATGTTCATATTTTGTCTGCAAAAAAAATTGCAATATTGTATAATAATTACAATATTCTTTAATTAGAAAGGGGAATAATTGATTTTTTTTGTCTATGGAAAATAGTAAGCGAAAATATTTTCTATTTTCCATGGTTTTTTTTTTGGCTTTTCATCTTCGTTTGAGCTATCGATGATAATTTTTCTTGTGTGGTATGATTATGGGGTTGCAATCGAACCGATTTAGATCTGATCGAGTCGGAATTAACGCGAACAAATTTTAGATTATTGCGTAAACGACATAAACTAATTCCAATTATGTACGAGAAATATTAAAAAAAAAAATCGAAAATTGGAATGAAAAAATTTGCTCCATAAAACATTAAGGTTATGTTTGTTAGCATTTCCAAATTCTTTCCACACTTTCCCCAAAATGAAAATTATCTTTTCACACTATTTTCAAAATCTTTCCCCAAAACAAATTCAAATATTTCTCTCTCTAACAAACATGATTTGACCGCTACAGTGAAAATTGTCTTCACTAAAATACAAAATCAAATCACTTTATCTTTTAAATTCTTCTTCCAAAATACCTTTTCCCAACACCTTTCAGACATGATTTGACTTGCTACAGTACAAATTGTCTCCTCCCAAAACACAAACAAACTTTATTTAATTTTCAAATTCTTCTCCCAAAACATCTTTCCCCAAAATATAATGGAAATGTAAGCCCAAAAGCTTACCAAACAGAGCCTAAGTTTTCCGATCATAGAATCGGCAAGATTCCAAAGTTTTATATTTTTTATTCACTAATGTTTTGTATACACAATAATATTAATGTTATAAATATCATTTTCGAAGAAAAAAAAATCGAAATTAAATTTGTGAAATCAAAATCGAATCAGAAATTGGAAAAAGTATGTAGTAAAAAACTTGGGATTCAAAATGAAAAAAGTCGAATTCTTTTGGATCGAAATCGAAATCGGCGTAATTCAGAAACTTATTTCCGATCGTCACACTCATGCGTATAATATAAAGGGTTAACTGCAAAAAATCCCCTAAACTTTGGACGTTTTTGCGTTTTACCCCCTGAACGGAAAAAAGTTGCACGAGCATACCTGAACTCCATTTTTCTTAGCAACGACTTCCAAAATAGTCATTTTTAGCCAAAATTGATCGGAATTTAAATCACGTGACTTACACGTGAGTATAGCTGGGGTGAATGAGTCTTTTCCTCTCACCCATTTTCTTTTTCTTTTTAATAAATATAAATAAATCTTAAAAAGATAAAAACAAAAGAAAAAAGAAAATTCTTCTTCAGTCACGGGCATCTTCTCCAACCAAACTTCTCCGTCACCACCGGCCCAACCAAATTACTCTTCATCCATTTCAGCCCTCAAACCGCCGTCTGCCGCCTCTGCTTTACCTCCCTCCGCCGCCTCTGTTTCGCCGCCCTCCGCTTGCCCAACTCTGCTTCGTCGCCCTCCGCCGCCTGCCGCCTCTGCTTCATCGTCCATCGAAAATTAAGGACTATAACCCGAAAGCACATCACACCGAAACACCAAATTAATCAATCTTTCTCTCTACCGAAAAAAAAAACAACCGCCGACAAGCTGCCGCGAAACTCCACCACCGCCATCCACCGTCCACCACAACCGCCGCCGTTAACAGACATCGAAATCATTTCTCTCGCCCAACACCACGGCCACACATCCTCCCAGCTCCCACCCTTCCTCCTCTCCGAATCCTCACACCCAACCCTTCTCTCCTTCCTCCACTCACGCGCCACCGCGGCCACACCCAACTCCTCCTCATCCGTCTCCGACTACGTCTCCTCCCTCCTTTCCCTCATCTCCCGCCACCCCTCCTCCGCCCTATCGTCCCTCCTTCCGCCCCTGCTCCACTCATACCTCTCCCTCTTCACTCCAGCAACTCGTGGGCTACATCGACTCAGTCGAAATTAGCGAGTTACCTAAACTCATCGACTCAATCACATCGTACCTCCCCCAAATCAACGATTTGGAAGATGCCCATCTGTTGATTCTCCTCCCAAAGTGCGTCGAATTGGTTAGAATATCGAACGAAATCGATAAGCCCGTCGAATACATTAACTCAATCATCGACGCTCTCCTTAATTGCGACTGGAGCAAGGTCTTGCTGATCAAAATGGTGGTTGGTGTTTGATTTGTGAGAGGTTATGGTTGCCTGGTTTGTGTTTGGTGGTGTGTCTGATATGTGGTGGACCTGGTGGTGGACGAAGAAGAGGAAGAAGATGAATGTGCAATTTTTATTTTTTTTCTTTTCTTATTTATTTCAGTTTTCCTTTTTCATTTATTTATATTTATTAGAGAAAAAGAAGAAGAAAAGGGGTGTAAAAGGAAAAGACCAATCTACCCCAATTATATTCACGTGTAAGGCACGTGATTTAAATTCCGGTCAATTTTTGCCAAAAATGGATATTTTGGAAGTCGCTGCTCAGAAAAATAGAGTTCAGGTATGTCGGTGCAACTTTTTTCCGTTCAGGGGGTAAAGCGCAAAAACGTCCAAAGTTTAGGGGATTTTTTGCAATTAACTCTAATATAAATAGTGTAAATTGCATTTAGGCCCTCAGAAAAATAAATATTTAATAAGAGGACACCCTTAAAAAAATAATAATAATAAAATTAATTACCTGGATTTGATCTTCCTCCGCCGTGAATTCATCACCGCCGCCGTGGAGAAGAAGCTCCCTTTCGGAATCACCGAAAGAAGAAAAGAAAGCCTCAGGGCAGCGAGTCTTCACCCCATATTTCCTGCAGAACGGCACCCAAACCCTAGCAAACCCACGCGCCTCCTTCATCGCGTACGCCGTCACGGCGGCGCCGCCGTCGTCCGACAAGTACACCGCCAGCTTCTCCGCCGGATAGTCCAGCGCCATCGCCGACAGGACCGTGTTCATCACCTCCACCACCGGCTCCTTCTTCGGATCGGCCGTACATATGAACACGTCCACCCCGGGAAGCTCTTCCTCCCGGGGGAGATTCTCCGGCGCCACCGCGCGCACCACCGGCCGCCACCGGAAGGCCTGAGTCAGGGTCCAGACGAAGGTGAAAATCAGCTCGGAGAGAGTGATCAAACCCCAGGAGAGCAGCGGGACGTCGCCGCGGACGAAGTTGGAGATTCTGTAGTAGAGGAGAGCGGAGACGGCGGCGGAGTGGAGGAGCGCGTGGAGGCGGCTGAGGGCGGCGCGTGGATGCTGGACCGTGCATGTGTTGAGAGTGGGGGACGCTGTTGAGCTAGAGTGGAGAGAATAGGCTGCCATTTGTTTTTTTTTTTTTATTATTATTATTATTTTTAAATCATAATTAATAAAATGATTAGTTTGATATTTAAATAGAGATAATTTTCATGGTAGAAAACAAATTGGGGCACATTTTGGAATTAAAAAAAGGTTGGATAAATACTTTGGTTTGTTCTTTGATCCTTTCGTTGGCCGAATAGAAAAGACAAAATATAGTATTTTCGTAAGGTGTACAAAAAATCGATCGTTACTATAGTGTGCAGCATGGAAACTTCAACTTTTAAATATTTTCGCGTTTCGGACATGTTTCGTGTCGGAAATTCAAAAATACATGCCGGACGCCTTTTGTATCATTTCACAATTTCTAAAAAGCTGGAAACATGTTTGGATCCAAAATTTCTGAATTATTTTCATAATTTAATGATTAATTGCAAATTGATAGTTGATACAAACATTTATTTTGAAGTGCCTTAGATCAACTATAAGTAATTAGCTATTGAGCTCTTCTATAAATTTTTTATCTATTTCAATAAGATTTTAAACTTTTCTTTATACAGCAATGGTTGCATTTTTTTCTTTTTTAATAGTCTACATTGTCTAACTCCAACTTCAACGAGTTTCGGCAAGTTGATATATTAAATTTTAGGGCGAATGACAAAAGGGTCCATCACATGGTACTTAAATGCACATTGGTCCACAAAAAATACAATCTCTCAAATAAATACATCCACATGTTTTTAATCTAAAATACCCTCTATAATATAATTCTTATCAATTCCATCAATTATGCTCTAACTTTCTTAATATTACACATTGAACCCGGATTTAAACAAATATATCACATTAACCCTCAAAATAATATTTTTTTGAAATTTTTTTTTATGAATTTTTTTTTTCCAGCCAGATTCCGGCGTTGACCGCCGGTCTCCGGCATTGATATTTTTTTTTATTTTTTTTTTTTCTGAAATTTTTTTCCGGCCGATCAACCACCGTTGACCGTCGGTCTCCGACGTTGACTTTTTTTTTTCTTAGAAAAAATATTTTAATTAATATTACTGTCTTGGCTAATAAATTACTGTCTCAGACAGTAATATTACTATTTGGGACAGTAATATTATGAATATAATTTTTCCGAACAATAATATTATTAATATTACTGTCTAAGACAGTTAAATTACTGTTGGAGACAGTAATTTAGCAGTCAAGGCAGTAATATTAATTTAAATAATTTTTTTTGAGAAACAAAAAATTCAAAAAAATAAAATAAAGTCAATTAACAGTTAAATTACTGTCTTCGACAGTTTAATAACTGCTGGAGACAGTAGTATAGCAGCCAATAAGTAATATTAATTAAAAATATTTTCTTTAAGAATAAAAAAAAAGTCAATTAACAGTTAAATTACTGTCTCCGACAGTTAAATAAATGTTGGAGACGGTAATTTAGCAACGAATACAGTAATATTAATTAAAATATTTATAAAAAAAATCAATTAACAGTCAAATTACTGTATCCGACAGTTAAATAACTGCTGGAGATAGTAATTTAGCAGCCAAGACAGTAATATTAATTAAAATATTTTTGAAGAAAAAAAAAGTCAATTAACATTTAAATTACTGTCTCCGACAGTTAAATAACTGTTGGAGACAGTATTTTAGTAGCCACGACAGTAATATTAATTAAAATATTTTTTAAAGAAAAAACAAAATTAAAAAAAAAAAAAAAAGTTCAACGCCGGAGACCCGGCGGTTGACCTACCGGAAAAAAAAAGTTTTCAAAAAAAAAATGTCAATGCCTGAGACCGGCGGTCTCCGGTGGTGGCGGGTCAAAATTGAGGTCAAAATTGGTTAATTGATGAAATTGGGCTAAATTGGGGGTGTAAATCATGAAATTGGAGTTGAATTGAGTTTCAATGAATTAGGGGTAATTTTGGTATATATAAAAATATTTTCATTATTTGCAAATAAGTTTGAACGAGTTGGATTTATTTGAAAGACAAAAAAGTTGGATGTCCCTCTTTTAATTAAATGCCCTTGTCATGGGCATATTTGCCATTTGCCCTATATTTTATTCATTATATTTAAACAAATTTTATTTATATTTACTTGTTTAATAATATTTCTATGATTATTTAAAAAAAAAACTTCAGGACCCGTAAACTTTTAATTTATCTTAACTTCGTCGATATTTATTTATTTTTCTCCAAAAATCTTAAATGCTAATCAAAATTTCTTATACAATCGTGCTCTTTAATGAATTAATGTGTAATTGTGTACATTATACAATACAAATAGGAGGGCATTTTTACAAATTCTTAAAACTCGACTAGGGCCTCCAATTTCTCAAGAACAGAACGACGACCATGTTAAAGATATGAGTTCCAAATTAAAATATGCAAACAATATTTCATCGAATTTGGTTTCTCTCTTCTTCTTTTTTTTTTTTAAAAACAAAATTAAAACAAATTGAACATTCATATGAACTCATGACATAAATCCAGTTGACCAAATTATCAAACAGAAAAACATAAATGTCAGTCAACTAAAAACTGAGCCACAATTAACTAATTCAATACTATCTTTCTATCAGAAAATTATAATTTTGTACAGAAATGGAGCCAAGAACCATTCTATGTATTTTTTTTTTTTTAAAGGCTCCCGGAATATCACCTCCAAAATCGAAGAGTTACACATTTACTTGGTAGTAGTATCCACAAACTCCCACCGAGACCTTCTAGAAGCATCATCACTAGAAGACGAAATCCCGTTATGTAGAATATTCTTTAGCCATTTAACCTTGTTTACACATTCCTCCAAATCCATAACTGCCGCCTCAAGTGTGTCTGAACGAGCAGAATTCAGAGTTGCTCTTTCGCTTTCTATATTCTTATTCTTTTTCTTTAGAGAACAACCTGAGTTAAGGTCTTCTGCAACTTCAGTGGTGACAGGTTCGGTCGTAGTCTGTGCAGAATCAGTATTGGCCCTCGTGCTATTTTCTCCATTATTATTTCCTCGGTTATCACTTTTCTCTTTTGTACACTTCACTTCCTCGGTTATCGCTTTTCTCTTCGCTTCACCTGAAAAAGCTGAGCTGGACGAAATGGGAGGAGGCGAAGACAGCCTAAATGATGATCCAGCTGTGCATTGACTAGGATCGGTTTCTTCTTCTTCTTCATGCTTGTCGAGAATTGCAGGTTCTCTAATGTCAGCAGTGTCTGGAAAAAATACAAGGACTTAAGTAAGAAATAAATAAAATTACCACATTTCTAAAATCAGATATACAAAAAAATTTTAGGTTTTTTATTGAATGAGGATTTGGAATGTCGATTGTACCTTGATTTATTGGTTTGATAAGACGAGCAGAAGGTGTGCTATCAGTGTCACCTTCCTGCAGTGAATTTTGCATAAATGATTTATATAATCTTGGATTAAAGAGAAGGCATAAATGAATTTTGCATGAAAGTATATGCGAGTTGATCTTTTGGACTAAGTTGTGAGAGTATATATATATATATATATATATATATATATATATATATATATATATATATATATATATATATATATATTGACTGCAGGACAGAAACAAACACATTATTAATACTTTAGAACTTGGAAGATAATAACAAACCTCGGTTCGCATTGTCCAACCATGTTCTAGAGACCAATCTAAAGATGGGCGTATATCCTTGAGCAAAATTTCATAAAATGAACCCTCGCCAAAAGGTGGTCGCGTCAGCTCAATCTAAAGAAACAACGTAAAAAAAAAAAGATATACATTAATCATCACGGTACCTTATGTTAGCATAGCCATACCACAGTTGAAGATTCTAATAAAACATAAGATTGTAACATTTTAGCATTTGCATCGTTAATATGCTTGCATAAATTCACAACAATAGAAACAAAAAAAAATCTAACTGCACCGAAGCAAACGTAAAGCAGTAATTGCATGTGTCAAACTTTGAAAAACGAAGACCGATTTTTCTTCAATTTACCAGTACAACAGTAGAAATTATTTTCTCAACAGAAAAGCCAAAGAAAGAATAACTAAAATGATGTTATCATTTCCATCCTCTGTTACATCTTATCCAGCTTTCAATCAGCTCTAAGAGAAAACGACAGCAACAACACACGCATGTGTGTTTTGATGCAATCGTGAAAGAACTAGTACAGTAAAATTAAATATTTCTATAAGTTACATATTTAAAATTCAAAATAAGGTCAATTTGCAACCTCGTATTCATAAATGTGGCCCGAGTCTGGTTAAATTTGAAGTGTACTGTGTACATAACACGTGTACGATTCAGCGACTCTTACTAGACAGTAAAACTTCCCGTATAATTTTATAATGTTTACTTAGTGTAGTTGTCCCTGAATTAGGAATATTTATTAACTAACTGCACAGTCACCAAAAGAATAAACATCGAGGAAAATGATTAATTACCTGGGCCTTGTCATTACCCAATAACTGCGTGATTTTTCCAGACCAGTAACAACCAGTAGTCCACCAGTCCACCAAATCACCCACCTTCCACGTGTCATTAACGACTACTGTTACTTCTGAAATCACACTAGGAATTTGCTTTTCAGTAGAAATAGGTGGGTAGGCTGGCCTTAGCATCAATTCTCTATGTTCTTTTGCCTTCGCCACATTGTAAGGAGGAACCTGAAAGAACTTCGTCCATTTCACTTCTGCAGAAACCAACAAGTAGAAACTGAAAGAAGTTGCTAAAAACAAAACAACTTAAAATAAATTACATCTCTGATGATATTACGCAATGTATATCTAATTACAGGTTACATCCGTACAATGTGCTCTCAAGAAAAGAAGACGAGAAGATCCCTCGTTCATAATAGGATTCTTTCAGCTTAAGAGGGAAGAATAATTCTGAACTGCATCTCACTATTTCCTATAGCACAGTCCCAAATCTCAATGAACATGACAACGGAAAAAGATATTATAGTTTGTCTAATCAACTCCTGATATAACCTGAATTGCTGCCATACCTTTCAAATCGAGATAAAGCATAGTTTCAAATTTACTTCGCTAAACATAGTCAATCTCAAATTCATTTGGTTGGCCGCACTTTCAGTGAAGCATAGCTGTTTCATTAGCAACAATTACTGCTTAACGTTGGGAGTACGAATGCTCTCACTACAGGATGTGATTCAGTACTATGGTCTCAAATAGTTGTCAGTAAATTCCTCAATCAATGGCTTTTAGAAAGAAAAAAAATCGAAGATTTTTCCTAGATGAATCTGTTCAAAACATAGTAAGGTGGAGCTATTGTCTCGTCACTAACTACATTTACTAATTAACTGCTGTAAAAAAAGGTAATGGATAATAACTTAGAGTAGCTCTATCACACATTCTGAAACCAAAGAGAAATATATCAATAATCAACTAACGCAAGCTGCAGAGACTTACTTTCATCAGGGAAGTCGTAATATTCTGATACATATCCAAGGTTTCGATTTCTCTTTGTAATCTCTTTAATCTGACAGAAAACAATAATATTTGTGTCAATACCCTAAAAAAATCAATTGCAGCTTTGCAGAACTAGGCACTACTCAGAGAAAATACGAACACCTTAAGAAATTTTAAGCAGGAAACCTAAAATGTACGTAAAACAACATCAAAACCAAATGTAACCAGAGTTCCAATCTTAAGAAAAGTGAAATTCCAGTTCCAGATAATTTTCGAACCAACATTATCAACCTGTTACGAGTTTTAACTTTAACGCATTTCTAATTACTAACCATTCCAACAGATCTTAGCTATAAAACATCAGCCATAAATAATTGAAGCTCCAAGATATGTAATGTATTTACAAAACACGAGAAATTTCAAATTCTTCATTACCCTGCATCGGAACCACGCACCACGATAACCTTTCTCGAAAGACCTTGCTTCAGCCAACTCTCCAGCTTTAAAACATCGTTTAATTTTGTTCTCCATGAAAAACTAATGCCCAAATTATATCCCTGCGAATACATCCCACCAAAAACACACATCACCCCACATACAGATACCACTAATTAATTCCTACTGCCACATGCAACTAGAGCAGAGTAGAACAGAGTAATATACGACTATAAATAACACAAAAAAGAAACAAAAAAATTAAATTAAATTAAAATTAAAATTACCCAAACCCCAGCTAACCATCTCCAACGAAATCATACTATGGCTGTATATTTAATTTTAAATAGGGAAACCCTCCGATAAACCTCTTTCCCGCCTGGATACAATAATAATAAATAAAATAAAATAAAATAAAATAAATCCTGCAAAATGATTGTACAATATACACAGACTTCTAATATTGAACAATGATCAAACAACATTGAATCCGATTCCTACATTTATTCAGTAATAATTTTCAATAACAATCGTGTTTCTCTACTATACCTAATTATTAAATTAAATGCGCGAAAAAAGCTGAAATTGAAGAAAACCTGAATTCCGTTCTACGCCAGTAGATTTCACATCGGCAATTTACACTCCATGGAATCGAAACAAAAGCTTCGAAGATTTATTGTCATGAATTCGAACAGAAAAATGCCTAATCTGGAAAAAGAAAGAAGAAGAAGAATATATAAACCGTGGAAATATAACGCAGCAGTAATCAGAAATTAGATTCAGTATAAATCCCGAAGAAGAAGAAGAAGAATATTATATTGAAATATGAGTCGCTAATCGCTATAAAAGGGTGTTTTGAATTTATTTATAACAAATTGGGTAAATTACAACCACCCCTGATACATGGTCAAATTACGAAAATCCCCCTCCTGTTTGGGTAATTACAACCACCCCTCAATTATAAATCTTCTTACACGTCCACCACTGTGGTTTCAAATTTGGTGGAATCTTCTTGATTATATGGAATATTATCACTTTTGTACCCAATTTATCCCATTCGAGCTCTACATTTTGAAGCAGGATGATCATAAGATGTGTTTTTTGGCTTGTATATATCAGATTTTAGTGCATCAGAAAACTGTATTTTTGCACAAAATGAGCACAAACTAGAGAACATTCCACGTAATCTAGATGATTATGTTTAATTTGACACCATAAGAATGGAGCTGTAAGAAGATTCATAGTTGAGGGGGATAGCTGTAATTATCCAAACATGAGGGTTTTTTTTTTGTATTTGACCATAACTCATGGGATTGGTTGTAATTTAACCTTTTAATAGTAGATCTGGTCAACGTTAGCATGAGATTTCGAAAATCTTGTTGACTTTACAAAATGTTAGTTGTTACTTATTAGTACAATTTAATTAAAAAAATAGAAATTGAAAACACATGTAGTATTTATATATTAGTATAGAATTTTAATTGGTATATATTAAGGTAGTTCATACAGTAGAACTGTACCAAAATTTCGGCACTTCAAAAATTTAAACCGTTTAACGAACGGTTTTTTACCGAATTATTTGGTACCGGTAAAATCAAAATATATTTTCTTATTTATTGAATTCGACGTTCAAATTTCAATAGTCAGACCTAAAAAAAAAGTGATTATCAATAGAATAGAGTATAATTTGTAAATAATGGAAAAAATTATCAATCTATAAGTATTTTATAATTTTGTTGTAACCTTAAAGGATTTAAAATAAAATAAAAATATATTTGTTAAATATTTCGGTGTTCGGTACAGTGGTGATGTTTGCAAATGATTTTTCAAAGTGATTATGAGCTTTTTTGGGTTCAAAATCAGTTTTTTTAAAACATTAAAAAGCTCATAATCACTTTACAAAAACGTTTGCAAACACCACTACAATATGATATATCGAACATCAATGTTGTATACCGTAGTGAATACCATAATGCAAAAAAAAAAAAATTAGCAAATAACGAACCAAATTTTCGATCTAGTTCAATTGGTTCACCGATCGAGTAAACACCCCTATAATATGCTAGCCCACTACCCACTATCTAAATTCTGTTAATGGGGGCCCATTATTGTCAAGCCCATTGAAAAATAAAATAACATATTTTCATTTAATTTTTGGTAATTATATTTTTAGAGTTACTCACTTTTATTGAATATTATTATTTGATTGCGGACTTCAACTTTTAATTATGAATTTAAATTAGTTTGAATCTTCGTTATTACCAACCGAAAATATTACTAGCTACTGCTATATTTAGTTAATATAACTTAATACTTAGCAAATAATTGCTTAAATTTAAAAGTTGAGGGGTGTTCTCTAATATCACTAAAAATCAACTTTAAGAAGATAATTTGTAAGTTGATGTGTTTATAAAAACAAACTTTAAATTTGAGCTTATTTGAAAAACATAAATAGAAGTTAGTAATTTTGAGTTGAATTTAGGATCAACATTTGTTTGTAAAAGTGGAGGATATTCGTAAATAGTATGAAAATCAACTTTAAGTAACCAATAGAGAAATTACAGCGTCAGTAAAGTAAAATTTAATTTCGAGCTTATTGATTAAACATATAAATTGTCCTAACAACTAGAATTTTAATAAGGGAAATAATGGTGATAACCAAATGCATATTTAGTTGGTTACAAAAGTGATTTTAAATTGGAACAGTCCTTCTTAGGCTATGACTTAAAACTGCTTAATTTAAGAGAAATATAATTAGAAATTAGCGTTACAAACATTTAAAAAATTGACGAGTACGAGTAAAAAAAAAAAAAGAAACTCATAATCACTTTCCAAAATCTTTTGCAAAAATACGATCTTAACTGGCGACAAAAATCGGATATTATCATATATAAATAACAAGGACATAAATGCCAAATAAAATTCGAGTCCGAAGAATCGATCTACAGATAATTTTGTAATTACGGCTTAAAACGACACATTTTAATCGAAACATAGGCAAAAGTTATATTTACAAAACTTAGAAAAACTATTACAAAATAATAATATCTTTCCTAAAGTTTAACAAAAAACACTTAAATATGAATTCGTACAAATATAATAAGTTTTTGGGAAGTTATTCAAAAAAATGACGTCATTATATAAATAAATTATATATAAATATATATATATATATATATATTAAATAAATATTAGGTAAATATTTTTTATGCCCTCCGCCTCTGCTCTTCTTGTGCTGCTCTCCCCTATTATTTCCCAATCCGTCTCTCAAATCTCTCTCTCTCTTTCTAATTTTTTCTCTTTCCGTTAAAATTATTATCTAATAAAAAGCTTCATTTTTTCTGCTTGTATTAAGGTCTGTTCACTCTACGCCCTTCGATCTGAATTGAACTGTTTTCTTTAATCATTTTTTCATTTTCCATTTCCGATATCAGTTTCTTGATTTGCTAATTTGTTTTCTTTTTTATTTTTGATTTAATTTTCAATTTTTTGTTTGGGTTTTATGAATTAGGGTTTCTGTTTGTGAATTGGAGTAATTTGGGAATTAAGCGGGATTATGTGTGGTCTGTGATTAGATTGCTGGTTTGGAGTTTTAAGTCAGAATAATCAATTGATTTTTTTATTTTGGGGTAGATTACATAAAGAGGTTTAATTCCGATGGAATGGATATTCGTTACAACGGATGAAGGTGTTTGTGTGAGATTTTTATTTTTTCAATCTTTTATTGATCAATCTGGGATATAGGAACTAGGGTTTAATTGGGATTTTGTGGTTTCTGAAATGGGTTTTGATTAAGAACTTCTTGAGGTATTCAATTTGTTTAAATTCTTGAAAAATTATTCTGGTCTTGCATTTCATTTGTTTTTAATTTATTCAGCTTGAATTTATTTTGAAAATCGAAGTTATCCTTACCCCAACAATGCATAATTTTTTGATTTATTTAATTAAACCTACATGCTCAAACTGTTCGGATTTCAAGAATTGTCTTTTTTTTGGATAATATTTTCTTAGATTTATTTTTTATTTTGCGAAGCGCAGGGTGAAGTGGCGGGAGTTGAGGACTGGGGGAAATGGCTGGGGTTGCAAGTGATGACTCTGGGGGAGGAAGGTCATTTGACGGGGGTTCGAGTGAGCAATATCAAGCCGGGGAAGCATTGGCCGAATGGAGGTCTTCGGAGCAAGTCGAAAACGGGATACCGTCAACTTCACCCCCGTATTGGGACAGTGACGACGACGATGACGGAGGTGTGCCCATTTGTTACCGTATACTGATTACACAACGGCGTGATATTTTTTTGAGGATTGCGTAAATGTGTTTGACATGTGTCGAAACAGTATCGCCGTATTTATTATCTTTACTAGTAACTATTTTAGAAATATAGGTATCATTTAATGTCAGATGGGTTATAGAAGACGAACTACCGCCCACTTGCCAAAAGATGGGAAAAGAAAATGGAATGTAAGGAAAATCGAAACACCAGAGCTAATCCACGAGTATTTGGTAGGCTCGTATACTGGACAAGTGAGATTGTAGCATTTATATAGCTAGCGACTCTTAATTTCACCACTTTGGTCGGTATTTTGTGTAGCTGCGAAGAAAGTTTACAAGTACTAATGCCGCAGGTTGTCTTAACAGAAATCAACTTAAGTTGTAACTGTTTTCTATGATCTCATTGAGCTGTTCAATAGTTAGGGAATTTTGTGGTTATGTTTTTGGATCCAAAAACAGTAAATTAATCATAAAATTCTGCTCATTTACAATTTAGCTTTACATCATTATTCATGGCTCAATTAGTGAAGTATTGAAGTTTGTAGTCTAGTCGCCTATCTCTCTCCTTTTTGTTCCCTTAAAGTTGAAATTGACCATGTTTGAAGAAAACGCGTATTCGTGAAATTTTCTGGACTTTGAAAATCTCTGTTCCAACAAGGATTTATATAACTTTTGTCATATTTATTTCACTTTATTGCCTTAATCCTGGTGCAATTTTATTTGGTGCTGGCATCGTTGTTCATTTTGGTTTCTGTCATTTTGCAGGGCCGAAACCTTCCGACTTGTATGGAAAGTATACATGGAAGATTGATAAGTTCAACCAAGTTAATAAAAGAGAATTACGGAGCAATGCATTTGAGGTTGGCGGCTATAAATGGTATTGTCTTCTATTTCCTTCTGAGTAATTGTTTGGTCATTTTGCACTATCGGTTGCCTGGTCTTTCTACACTAGACCCGATGACTTGATATTTTGACTTATTTCGGTCTTCTTCAGTACTGCCCATGTTTTTTTTCCCTTTCATATTCTGTGTATATTATACAAGAAAAATAAATTTACAATTTTCTTATAAAATTGATCAAACTCAAACTGTGGATTCTAGGTATATATTGATATATCCTCAAGGCTGTGATGTTTGCAATCACATCTCTTTGTTTCTTTGCGTTGCCAATCATGACAAGCTTCTGCCAGGTATGATAACATTGACCGGAATGACTCGTTACCGAAAAAAAAAGAATGTATGTTAACTTGGAAATTTTTATGATGATATGCTTTTTCCTTATGAATAGGGTGGAGTCACTTTGCGCAATTCACTATCGCTGTGGTGAACAAAGATCCGAAAAAATCAAAATATTCAGGTAGTTCTTCACTTACTATCATTATAATACGGATTTTTGCAATTGGAGCTTAACTCCCGCTCGTACACCAGGCCCTTTTACACATTCTCTAAATATACAGATACGTTACACCGTTTCTGGAAAAAAGAGCACGACTGGGGATGGAAAAAATTTATGGAGCTGACAAAGGTGAAGGATGGATTTATTGATGCTGAAAATACCTTGATTATTAAAGCTCAAGTGCAAGTTATAAGGTACTCTTTGTTAACTTGTAATGGTTTATGCAGTTGACTGGGAAGATTAAGACAGAAAACAATATAAAATATATACACAAAACACCTAAGTGCATAGGGAAATTGCCTTGGATGGTTTAGTCTGGATTCGGTAGTCCTTTAGTTTTTAAGGAACTATACTCGGCATACCGCATTTACCTCCATTTGATTGAGCTTGTTACCGTTGGTTTCGTTCCAAATTAAACGCTAACTGTTGGCTTTGTAGGGAGAGAGCAGAGCGGCCATTCCGTTGTCTTGACTGTCAGTATAGAAGAGAGCTTGTACGAGTATATTTGACGAATGTGGAGCAAATTTGCCGGCGTTTTGTGGAAGAGCGACGTTCCAAACTTCTCAAGCTGATAGACGATAAAGCTAGATGGTCCAGGTATTCTATGTGCATGTCTGATTTTATTGGTTTCATTATTTTTCCCTTTTTGAGTAATCTGTTGCAGCAATTTATGACCCAGGGCTTCCTATTGTAAAGCAAAAGAAACTAGTTTTAATTAAATATTATTATATTATCGGAATTTGCTTAATCTGTTTAGAGATACTTTTGTTTCGTATTTATTAAGAGAAGATAATATTTTTTGAAATTTTATGTAGACTGAAAAAAGGTCCCACCTTTTGTTCTACCAAATGGTTGATGGTAGTTGATATGTATATTTACAGTGGCATATGATCAGATACGTATGAATTCTAATATTATATACTTGCAAATTGGACTTTATTTTCAGCTTTAGTGCTTTCTGGGGGGATATGGATGAAAGTTCGAAATTCCGCATGGCTCGAGAGAAATCAGAGTCAATACTGAAAGTAGTTGTGAAACATTTTTTCATTGAAAAAGAGGTCACGTCTACCCTTGTAATGGATTCCTTGTATAGTGGTCTCAAGGCTCTTGTAGGGCAGTATAAGGAAACGACGAAGGTCAAGCAATTGGGAAACGAAGAGTATTCGGCTCCGATTGTTCGCATGGATGAAGATATGTTTGTGCTGGATAAGGATGTGCTTCTGTTGCTTAAGAGAGCTGCCACGGCACCCTTGCCTCCAAAGGATGATAAGGGCCCTCAAAATCGTACAAAGGTATGAACACGAATTAATTTGTTTATAAAGTATATCAAGTGGAGCTACGATCACACTAAGAATCTTTGGGAACTGTATGCGCTTATTTATTGTCGACAAAATTGTGCATGAACAAAACCTAGCTGATTTTACTTTATTTTTGTATCCTACCCGGTTCTTGAAATTTTATTGATGAACGATTGCTGTGATTCTACTTGGCACGATTATTGATTTTCCTATTTGGGGATAGCATCTAAATTTTGTATGCATTAATGCATTATTCTATTGTTAATTTTTGATTCCATTTGTTTGTTTGGGTTGTTTCGCATCTCAACTGGCCAAATTTCTTGTTTTGCGTGTCTGGTTCTAAGATTCTTTGTTATTAGGATGGGACTCCTGGAGAGGAGTTTAACAGAGATTCTATTGAACGTGACGAGAGGAGACTTACTGAATTAGGTCGCCGGACTATCGAGATATTCATTTTAGCTCATATTTTCAGGTAATGCAAGTTAGATACTACATGTTTGTTTTGAAGCACTTTTTGTATTACGTACAATTTTTATGGCAAGTTGGTCTCGTTGATTCTTCATCCCTTTTACTTATTTTCTGCTCCAAACATAGACTGTAAAAATTGTGGTCTCTAATGTTTTTATTTGCAAATTTATGCACAACTTTGCCCTTTGTCCTTCTATCAATCGATATTGTTTTCATTTTCCATAATTTTTGGCTTTTTTTTTGGTGCTGCTGCTACGGCAGTAAAATTGAAGTTGCGTACCAGGAGGCCGTTGCTTTAAAGAGGCAAGAAGAGCTCATACGTGAAGAGGAGGCCGCTTGGCTTGCCGATATCGAGCACAAAGCGAGGCGTGGTGTAGCGGATAAAGAAAAGAAGTCTAAAAAGAAGCAGGTTTGTCAAAATCATCTTCTTACCTTCTCGAGTCTTCCAGCTGGTCGATATAGTGATTGTATATTTATTTTAAGTTCGATTAGTTAAATATTAAAAAGTCAGTAACGATAGACTTAAATTATAGGGCTATTTTGACACTGGTGCATATGCAAAAGAACCCTATGTTAAAAATATGAGTTTGAAATATTTTATCGAGAGCAATTCACTTCTCGATTCTTGTATGCACACCTTCGGTTTGAAAATTGTTATGCCAATTCTTGAATCATAACTTCGTGTTTTTATTATAGGAGGAGATGAAAGATCTTTCCCTTAGACAGGGTAAAGTACAAAACATAGTATCATTAAAATTTACGTTTTTCAGGGCAAACAGAAACGAAATAATCGCAAAGGAAAAGACAAGAGCAGAGACGACAAGTCCAACAGTGTTGCACGAGACAAGATCGAGGAAGAAGAAGATATCATAGACGCCGAACCAGAAAGGGTTGTAATCGAAACACCCGAAGCTGTTGAAGATGATTCCGATGTATCGGATTCTATAGACCGTGTTCCGGAAATACTTCCGCCAGATTCGGAAGACACTGATACCTCGGAAGTGCATCCTCCAACAGAAGCTAGTTCGAGCGTGCAAAACGGAACAGAAGGTAGGAGTTCGTCTGTAGTGGACGACAGCTCGTCCACTTGTTCCTCCGACTCGGTTCCTTCTGTGGCAATACCCGTCTCTCAAAAAGTTAACTCCCGAAACCACAAAAATAAAAAGTCTCCTATCAGGTAGTAATCATCTCCTCCCTACACTGAGTTGAGGATTTTACTGCGTTGATTTTATGGTAATTTGTTTTTACAGCTCGTCTGTTCAATTTCCTAGGGGGAGGAACTATCAAAGCAAGGTGATGGCTTCTGAAACAGCTGAGTTGGTTAACGAAGAACCTAGTCAACTGTCTGAAGCTGCGCCAAATGGCGGGCGTACAGTCGATGCTTCTCGGAGCTCCAAGGTTGTTGAATCTTTATCTCGGGTACCCGATCGTTCGTTTCAGGAGAGGATGGTTAATGGAGCTAAGCGGCATGTGGGAAAGAAGGTGTTTCTCTTCATAAATTTGATGCACTATATATGCATGGACGACGATGAACACTTCTGCTATCGTTTTTTTTTCTGGACTTACTCGAATAATCGTCGCTATGCCACGTTTTATGGGCAAAAGAGCTAATTTTTTCTGGCTTCTTTGTTATAGGAGGAAGAAAGTGCTCCGGTGAACGTAAATATCAGGGCTAAAGACGCAGATGTCGAAGTACCTGTGGTTAGATCAGCTCGTGTAACGTCTCCGCCAAGAAGTCGTTCGGAAAACGTTCCATCTATTGCTGCTGTAAATTTGGAGTCGAAGCTTAACAATGTTGGCAGTGATCTGCCCACAGTTAAGAAACCTTCTTCCAACAGCCCTAAACAAGCTAATAGATCAGCCGTTGCGTCAAATTCAGCTGAAAATACAGCCGCATCGAAACCAGAAACGCCGAAGCTCGCAACTCCAAAAATGACAGAAAAGCCCTCCACTCACAAATCACACACTGTAAGTGAAAAGCCTCCCCCGACAACACAGCATGTGACGACGACTGCCTCCACAGCAGAAAAGCCGACCATTCCGCCAATTCCTGTTATGTCGAGACCCTTGAGCGCTCCTCTAATTCCGGGCCCCAGGCCCAGTGTGTCTGTTGTTTCTGGGCCCCACACGCAAACAGCACCCGTATTGGCCCGTTCGGTCAGTGCCATCGGCAGGCTCGGCCCGGAGCCCACTGCTGGTGCTGCTGGTGCTGGTGCACCTTCGTTTCAGAGCTACGTACCGCAGTCTTACCGTAACGCAATCGTGGGCAGCCCTTCGCCCGCCTACACACAGAATTATGCGCCGAGTTCGTCAATTTCATATCCGCAGTTGTACCCAGATAGGGTCGACCCGAATCAGATGAAACCGGGTTTCTCGTTCGGGATGCTGAGTCATCACCACCACCACGAAATGCTGCAGAACGCCGCACCTCCTCCCCCTCAGCCTGCTCCTCCACTCTGGATGGAGATGCCGAGCTTCGACTCGTACGTTCCGGTACATTCCAGAATAAACCACGAGGACCAACTGCCAGCTGGCGCCTCCACGGACGAGTTCTTCC
This sequence comes from Erythranthe guttata, assembly GCF_056151865.1. NCBI lineage: Eukaryota > Viridiplantae > Streptophyta > Magnoliopsida > Lamiales > Phrymaceae > Erythranthe > Erythranthe guttata. The sequence goes on along the minus strand of NC_142539.1, from coordinate 2,372,106 downwards.
CCCACCTTGACATCATCAACGACCTGCTCGACGACGAGAGCGGGAGCTCGAGCTACCAAGCCTTCGGCGGACCCCACTACCTGAACCGGCATTATAGCTTCCCAGGTGGCGGCGATCCACCCGGCATGCCAGGTGGCGCGGGATCCTCGTGTAGGTTCGAGAGGACAAGGAGTTATCCGGACGAGGGTGTGTTCCAGCATAGCTACGGTGCACCTGTGGGGACCACGTACGACGCGTTGAGGGATGGGATTGTTCCTCCACAGGCGGCTGGCCCGCCACGTGGAGGGTATATGAACGGAGGCCAGATTGGGGGGTTTTATCCAAACCAGTGGCAGGTGGCGGGTTCGGATTCGCCGTATGTAAGTGTAAGGAACGCGGATAATAACAACGATGGTGGATATCCGTATCATCATCACCATCATCATGTAACAGACTATCAAAATGTTGCCGGCGGGGTCAACGGCTACACAGTGTTTCGACTGTCGAGCGGACTCTAGAGAGAGAAAGAGGGTTTGATTCTGTGGTAAGAGAGATGTTCTGTAAAGAGTTATTTCTGGTATAATTTGGCCCCTTTTTTTAGTTTTAATTTGAAAATGTTGGGGGAAGGTGTTTCTTGGGCCTTGTTAGATTTCAAACAAATGTTTGCCCATGATTTTTAATATTTAATAACTAACTTGAATTTTTATTATGATTTGCTGGTATCAGTAGGTTCACTTTTTTCTTTTTTTTGTATTTGTGCATTTAACCCATTTGTATTTTTTGTAGACATCAATAATACAATTAAATCTCTATAAATTGATACAGTTTGAATTAACAAAATTATATTAACTCAAATATTGAATTATTGAACCAACAATTTAGTACATTATATCGAGTCGGGATTGAAAGCAGTATTAAAGCGATGTTATTAATTTATCGAGATTCTACTGTATATATCAAGCGATGTTATTAATTTATCGAGATTCTACTATATTTGTACAAGACAATGAGACGTGACGTCGAAAAAGATACTGGTAATTTGTAAGGGTAAAGTGGGAAAATCAGTCACAATTGTTTGACACAAAAATAAATAAAAAAATTTCAAAGTTCAAAGTTGTGAAATCAAGGGACCAAGTGTTGGTGCCAAGAGACTTCCTTGTCAAGAAATCCCACTAGTCCAAGACTAGTTTTGGTCAACTCATTGACTTTTTCAAATCAGCTTATAACTTATAAGTTTATTTTTATTTATTTATTATATTTTCCCACATAAACAAAAATCATGACTTTTTTTTTTTTTTTTTTTTTTAAATAAATAACTATTTGGGGTTGTTAAACAACCAAAGTCAAGTTTCACATTAAGGAGGCTGCTATTTGAACTTGAATTGATTTGAATGAATATTCTTTTCAATTTTAATTTATTACTTGACCTTGATTTTTTTTTTTCTCGTCCGCGTATCGAATTTGAATAGTTTGATTTAAAAAAAATACATATTTTATTTACTCTAACGATGTTCGAACACCATGTCGCGCACCGTAAATAAAACTTTGTTCATCAGTCATAAATTTCAAGCGTAATTTTATTTATTTATAATAATAATAACAAAAAATAATAATTATAATATTCAAACTTAAACTCCCAACTTCTAACCCAAACAACTTATGACTCATTCAAATAATCAAAGCCCATGAATTTCTTTTGGTCAATGTTCAAAACCTATCAACATATAAAAAAGAAAAAAAAAAAGAAAAAAAAAATCCCCTCCACTATATAAATACATACATAATACTCTACCTTAAAACATTCCACAAACAAAATATTTTTTTTGCTTGCAAAATGAGGCACCATAACATTGTCTTAGTTTTGGTACTTAGTATTTTTTTATTATGTCTTCAATTAGGCAAAAGCAGCAGATTATTATTATTACATGATCAAGGTGAAGAAGCTTTATTAAAAGACAAGTCTCTTTTCCTTAATTCACTTCAAAAGGGTCCCGTCCCTCCCTCCGGCCCGTCGGGCTGCACGAACATCCCCGGAAGTGGCGGCGGTGCCTGCCCGATCAACGAAATGCACTTTGCCGGTGGTGCACCGCCTCGTCGTGGTGGTCGCGGTCGCAGCTCAACCGCAGTCAATCGCTTCCTTTGGGGTGGCCACTCAACCGAAGAAATGAACGAAATATCTTATTATTGATTATTTTTTTATTTTTTTTATTTTTTAATTTGTAATACTCTTGTGATATTTTTGTAAATAATACAACCCTTGAAGCAAATTCACGGGATCGAAAATTATTATATAAGTATCGATTTTTCTTTTTATTTTTTTGGTAAGTAAAATGATAGTAAATTCAATATTTGTTTTCCCACGCCCGATTATTCGAGCAACAAATGATCTCGAAACGAGATAGGTATGATTGAAAGCCATCGCTACAAAACATAATCGTTTTTTTTTATTAAATGTATTTGTTTATTCTTCCGAAAATCTGTCGAAAATTATTAGCGAATGTATAGTCAGCTAATACGAGCACCTAATTTTTGACAAATTTTTGTACTTTAATATGTGTTCCGTTTACTCAATCTAGGAAGTTTGGCCAATTTAGACAATTGAGCAATTTTAATAATTTAATGCACAATGACTAATTACGTGTTTATAATTAATCATCTGGTATTCGTTTTTCTTCTATAAAAAGATTGGGTCAATTTTTGGTGGTTACAAAACAAAAGATCCTCCTTATTTGCATAATTACATGATGAATTTTCTGTATGATGAATTTACCCTAACAGAGTTAACAATATTGAAATCAAATGAATATCTATTTTGTAATGACCAAAATACCCCTAGGAATCTAATTGTAAAAATGATTCTAATTTTAATTTTTTGAATTTTTTTTAAACCTTTTCTTGTTTACAATTAATTAGGCGTCTTTGTGTTAGAAGGGGTTCTGTGTAATACTTTACAGTGCACGACGGACCAAATGTAAGAAAATCCGAAAATTGATTTCTTCCTTTCATTTAATTATTTTAACACATGGATATTTTAGACAATTACTACGATATCTTATGATTTTCTGTCTCGTTATTATATAAACAAGGAGGTTTTTTTTTTTTTTTTTTTTTTTTTTTTTTTTTTTTGTAATTTGACCTTATCGTGAATTCTCGTAATTTGTTCTTATATTTAAATTTTAAGTGACTAACTGTAAAAATATTAAATGATTTTAATAGAGATATATTTGATACAAATTGAAAAATAGGAAAATAACGAACAAGTAGATTCGAACATCTCACATTTCTCCTTCCCTCCGGTCTCCCCATATCTCAGCTGGACCCAAACGGGCAAACCCGACCCGGTACCCAAAGACGGCGGGTGTTTCCTCGATTCTCAGTCGCCGGAGATTTTCCGATTACAGGTTAGCCCCCTCTGTATCATAAGTTATGAGAAATTGGAGCTTAATTAGGGCTTAGGGCTATAGTTCCAGATAATGTGTGGAATTCGTGAGATTAGCGTTGTGATTAGGGCTTAATTATCGAGTTCCTACACCCGAGTTGTAATTTGTAAATCACTAACCTAACGTATCCTACTTTTGCTTACTGAATTTTAGGAAATTCAGTAATTTGGGGAAAGAAGAAAATATGCTTTCAGGACTGAAGTTCATACCGCGGGATCAAATTGATAAAGTAAGTCCCGCATTTTTTTTCAATTTGATGTTCTGAAGTATGGTATGATTGCTCAGGTTGTATGCCTGCTTCAGTAGCAAACTCTGTTAGAATACCCTTATACCGTGTACTGTTTCGATTATCAGTTTTGTTTATGTGAGTTAAGGGTTTCCTTATTCTATTCACCAATCATTACCTGGTTACATGAAACTTTGCTTTTCGATATGCTACGTTAGTCGAAGTTGGGATTTTAAAGTAAATTATGAGGATACTGTGAAACTGTAATTGTAAAATAGTAGGATTTTGCATATCATTTGAATTTGAAAAGCATGCCAGATGGTATATGTTTCATACATGTATAGAGCATATACAGATATAAATGAAGAATGATCGGAAGAAAATAACCATTTCTCACCATGAATAAAACTCGTGAATAAAATATGTGTTATTGGTTTTTGTTGATTAATAGATAGTCCTTGGTCAATGTTGTTTGATGTTTGTGCTAGGTTCGGTCTTTTTCACAAATTTTAGGATTAGTCATGTTTCTTGAATGGACAAAACTTCAGTGGAAGGCTGAAAAATGTTCCGGCATTACTTGGGATTTCACTTGTTTTGAGAATAAACAATCGAGTCTGGCTTAACAAACTGAATGTTAAAATCATAGATCTTAAAGATTGTAAGGATTTTACTTTCAATCTTGAAAGATTTTGCTTTAGATTAGGATTCTACTAGGTTTTAACAAGGTATAGGAATTTTAGGATTTCAATCGAAATTTTAACTATCATTATTGGTTCTGTCTTTTAGGAAAAAGATGATACAGTCAGTGATTCTAGAAGAGGGACGAAAAAATCAGCACATAGAAAGGAAAAGATTGGGGGGAAAACCAAACGATCCCAGTATAGTAGTTCTGACGATGAAGGTCTTGAAAGAATAAAAACTGGGTCCAGAAAGAAAAATAAGTGGTATGATTCAGAAGAGGATTTGTCATCACTTTCAGAAAACAGTGGTAGCCAGAGTGAATCCGAAAGCGATCGGAAGAAACACAAAAGTTGGAAAAGAGAAAAGAAAAGGCATGATGAAGATCTGGATAAAAGTCGGTCAAAGAAGAAAGAAAGAAGTAAAAGAAAAGACTATTCATCAGAAGAGAAGGAGAAACGGCGCGCAAGCAATGTGGAAACTGACTTGATTGGTATGCACTATATAAAATTTATTCTTTATATTTTGTCTAGTATTTACAAATTTACCTTATTCTCATATGTCATTGTTAAATCAGATGATAGTAAAGGATCTCAATCACAAAAATCCAACATTGTGAGGAAAGAAATGGGAATGGAATGGATGCTTCGGCCAAAGGATAATATGGAGAAGATTTACGATATTGAACCAGAGGAAGCTTCAGCTGAAGAAGTATACTCACATACTTTTCTTATATCTCTCTTCTGGCACATAAGCAAACATCCGTTTTTTATTTTATTTATTTTTTGTCAGGATGTGACCTTTATCGTCATCATGTTCATTGATTTGTAGCTTTGTTTTGAAATTCTTGTTGATAATAATTTCTTATAACCTCTTTGTTTTGTGACTTTTGCGTTTATAAAGTTCCTGGTATTCTAACCATAGTTTTTTCTGCCCAGAAGATAAAGAAGGATAACCCGAGAGAACTAAATCCATATCTGAAAGATAATGGGGTTGGTTATCCAGAAGAGTCTGATGGAGTGAACGCCAGAGACAAACGACCTTTATCTAATACAGTTGTTGGTGATGGAGGCGCCAGCTGGAGGCTGAAAGCTTTGAAAAGAGCACAAGAGCAAGCAGCTCGTGATGGACGGAACCTTCAGGAGGTATGAATACATGACACTGTGTCACTGTGATTTAGCTGTTAAGGCCTCGTTTGGTTTCCAAGATAGGATTAGCCAAGATAAGATTATATAATCTAATGAAACCCATTTGTATTTTTGGAAGGTCCATTAAAAAAACTCCTTAAAAGGCAACATAAGCCATGATTACATAATATTTCCGGGTCGACCCGGGAAGTTATTGGTTATACCAAACGTCAAACAAACTCCAAATATTTAGTTAATCATGGCTAATCTCCCCAACCAAACGGGGCCTAAGTCAACTATTTTATATTTAACTAATGCAGTAGTTCCTTATCAGGTTGTTGAAGAGCGTTGGGGTTCAATGGGTCAACTTGCAGCTTCTGTGGCTTCTCGTAATGTCGCGCCCACTCATGCCCATCTTCATGCCATACAAAACAGGAGAAAGGGGTGGAAAAAGGAAGACAAGACTAATATAGATGAAGACAATGATAGCACTGAAAAGGTAATAGTTCTACTTGTATGTCACCGCATCTGAAGCAATATTACATTCCTGCAGAATAAACATCCAAATATCTTTCAGTAAATTTCTCACTAGTCAAGTTTTTACAACCTGTACAAATCTTTTTGTTTTTGGCCTTGCTGAGGGTTTTTACCTTGAATTAGTTTATTTGTACTTTCTGAAGTTACATTAAAATTGATTGTATTCAGCAAGATTACATGATGGTCGTCTTGTTCATGCTGACCTTGTATTTTGACTATACCAGGAATCTGGTAAAAAAAGCAATAAAGAAGTACTACCACGAAATCCCAAAATGAGAGTGCCCAAAGTTCATGATTCTTTATCTTGGGGGAAGCGGGGAAGTAAGAAATTGTCAACTGAGGATTCTGCTCTCGTCGCTGCTGCTATGTCCAATTTAAATAAGTTTTCCAATGATGGAAACTTCATGGACGGATTTATCCCTAAGGGGGGTAATTCTGGCGATCCCAGCAATTCGTCAAAGTCTGAAGCTAGAGCAGAACCTAAATCAGCTGAATTTGCATCAAGGGAAAGCAAAGAAGATTCTGGAACAGTTAACCCAGCCATGAGTGCAAATCAGTTGGCTGCCAAAGTGTTGCAACTTCGTATGAAAGGAAAGCACGAGGAAGCTGAAAAACTGTTGGTAAGTTATTATTGTCAGTGGAATGTTTTTCTTTCCTTATGTTTTTTCATAGATTGGTCGTACTCCCTGCTTTGTCCTAAAAATGTTTCTCTTTACTTCTTTCTTTTTGATATTTTAAAAACTGGAGTATTGCTTTTAGTATTACTCTCAGTTTTATCAAGACGACGATTAGCAAGATCTTTTTCTCTGTTTTGCTTCCTGTGATCTGATCTATTTTTTCCTTTGTTAATTCAGAAGGAATCTGAGAATATTAAAGAAAGAGACAATGCTGGTAATGAATCAAGTAGAGTAAAAGTTGATGGGACCACAAGCAGGTGCTTTTTCATCTCATTTCTCACCCCTAAATTCGACTCTTTTTACTCGGCCATTCGGTCGTTTGAGTCCGCGTATTATCTGATTGTGTTGGATTATGTGTTCTTTGTAGGCTTATTATGCATGATGTCTCTGCGAGGCAAAAGAGGAAAGAGGATGATGCTGATATGCATCTAGCTCAAAATATAATGCAAAATCACAAGTACAGTGTATCTACTCAGGCAGATGAAGAATATGATTACGACGAGGGTCCAAAGAGAAAGGCTCGAAAAAAAGGAGGGGATGGTAATTTCAAGTCTCAGATAACAACTTCTGCAAACCGCTTCATGACTCAGCAAGACCGCTGTCAATTCTGTTTCGAAAATCCAGCAAGACCCAAACATCTCGTCATTGCCATAGCCAACTTTACGTACTTGTCACTACCTCAACAACAGGCTGTTGTCCCTGGCCACTGTGGCATTTTAACCTTGCAGGTGACTTCTTAGTTTTTTTCGGTCTCTGTTTTCTAGTTCAGATGAGAAGGCTATTTGTTCATATTGAATGAATTCTGGTCAATGCAAATATTTTATTCTGGTTAACAAAATTGAATCATAGGGGGAGGTTTGCTAATATCTATAATACGACAATTATCTGTCTATATCATGCTGGGCATTTTTTGTTTTCTGGCTGTGAATATCTAATTTGTGTATTTTTCATTTGACAGCACGAGTCCTCGACGAGAAACGTGGATGAAAATGTGTGGGATGAAATTCGAAACTTCAAGAAATGCTTGATAATGATGTTTGCAAAGCAAGACAAGGACGTGTTGTTTTTTGAGACCGTAATGGGATTGGCACGACAGAGGCGCCATTGTATGGTTGAGTGCGTCCCTTTGCCCCGAGACGTTGCGAAGCAGGCTCCTGTTTACTTCAAGAAGGTCAGTTCATCTGAAATACTAACTCTCATTATTGAGCTTTACAGAATACATATTGGCTAAACGTCTCTATATACATCGACTGCAGGCGATCGATGAAGCTGAAAATGAATGGAGTCAGCACAATGCAAAGAAGCTAATCGACACGAGTGAAAAGGGTCTACGAGGTTCGATCCCCAAAAACTTCCCTTACTTCCACGTCGAGTTTGGTCTGAACAGAGGATTCGTTCATGTAATAGACGACGAGAAAGAATTTAAAAGCAGCTTTGGTCTGAACGTAATTAGGGGTATGCTGCAACTGCCCGCTGAGGATATGCATAGGCGCAGGAGAAACGAATCGGAGGAGACACAAAAACCGGCTGTTGCGAGTTTCGCTCGTGATTGGGGACCCTTTGATTGGACGAAGCAGCTCTGAGTAAATATTTTTCTGAAACTAATCCAGATTTTATTTACGGAGTTTCCAGTATAATAGAGTCGGTGTTTTCGAGTTGTATTCTGTTTACTGTTGGTAATATCAAGTCATGTATTTGATAAAACAGAAGTTTATTAAATATGAAAACAAGAGTTTGAATATTTGTCAACTGTTTCTTTTCATTTTTTGTTTCTTCTTTGGGCAAATTACGAGGAAGCCCTTGAGGTAAGGCTTAATTACGGAAAAAAAAACCTCATTATTTGAATAATTTGTCCATACAGAAAATGGCAAATATGTCCATTTGTCCATACAAAAATCAGTTTCGTAAATAAACTCATCCCCATGTCTGTTGTCTAAAATACCCCTCGTAATATAATTTTGATCAATTTGATCCATTATGCTGAAACTTCATCAAAATTACACATTGACCCCGGATTTGAATAAATATATCACATTAACCCCAATTTTCACAGTTTTTAGAAAAAATATTCTTTTTATTAGAATTTTCTTTTTCTAGTCATTACAAAATGGATATTTCATAGAATCTATTTGATTCTGTTTAACTCCGTGAGAGTAAAAATCCGTTAGAAAGAAAATGAATACCTCAGAGAATTTTATTTATTTATAATTAGGCTTCTTTGTTTTTAAGTTTACTTAATTAAACAATTTCATCAGCAAGTGAACTACTAATCCTTATCTTTTAATCAAAAAAAAAAAAAAAAAAAAAAAAAATCTCTTCAAATCTGCATAAACCACGGTGATTAGATTATTATTTATTATGTAAAGAGTAAAGGATCCAATTCCATCTCGTTATACACAGAAAGGCGGTGGAGATGGCCGCGACAAAGTGTCCGCCGCCTCTCTCAACCGCCGTTTCAATGTATAACCAAATTGAAAGGGTCCGCCGCCGCCGCCGATGTTATGTACGAAAATGGCAAAAAGCAGAGATAGGGCTGAATGCTGATGACTGATTTTTTTTTTTTTTTTTTTTTTTTACCCAAGTGGGTGTCTATTATATAATAAGCACAAATGGGCTTTATTTTGCATATAAATACATATACATACAAAATTGTCAAAACCCAATCAGTAATAAATATCATAAGCCCAGCCCAAGTTAAACCCAGAGCACCACTCCTTGGTACAATCGCCCGCCGCTGCCGGCGTTGCTTTGTTCTGCATTTCCGGCGGAGGGAAACGAGACAAAAGGTACGTCCAAGGAAGCGTTGAAAGAGGTGAGATTAGAAGCTTCACCGCTCATTTTCTGGTCTTTTTCTGATTATTGCTTGAGTTTCTCATTACCTTCGATTTTTACTATTACTTCATTTCCTGCAATTGAAAACTTGTTTCCCACTGATTTTGTGAGGATGGGTTTGCGCGGAAGTTGTGAATTTGGTTTGAATGGTGCTGATTTCATGTAAAGACGCCATTTTCATGTGGGGTTTCAAGTTTAAACACTTTGCACTTATGCATGCTACGTGTTCGACGAAATACCTCAGTTAACAGTTTGGAATAGTGTTTGTTCCTTTCATTTGATTTTGCAGTAACTGAGCATTTTATTTTTTGCAGCAATCACAAAAACGGACACCGAGATGTCGAGAATAGCTTATGTAGCGAAACTAGCCCGACGGATCAACCAGCTTAATCAAGAAAGAGTCCATTTTGCTCTCTCCTCCACTTACTCCACTCTGCCGAAAATTCCTATCTACATACAAACCAAACAAGATGAAACGAAAATCCCGACAACTAGGACTCCCAATCCGTCACCTCAAATCCAGATTAAAGACATAAAAAGTCTTCCTAAACTCGAAATAGGCGAAAACATTCCAAGAAGGGACAAAATCAGCTTCCTCGTGACCACACTTATCGACCTCCAAGACAATAAAGAATCCATATACAACACCCTCGATGCATGGGTTGCATGGGAAAGAGAATTCCCAATCGGTGCTTTGAAGAACGTGCTTCTCGCACTTGAGAAACAGCAGCAGTGGCACAAAGTAATCCAGGTCATCAAATGGATGCTTAGCAAAGGACAAGGGAACACGAGAGGAACGTACGGGCAATTGATCCGAGCCCTTGATATGGACCATAGGGTCGAAGAAGCACACGAGATTTGGAAGAAGAAACTAGGGTTTGACTTGCATTCGGTTCCTTGGAAACTGTGCAAGCTTATGATCTCGGTTTACTATCGGAATAATATGCTCGATGATCTCGTGAAGCTGTTCAAGGGTTTGGAAGGTTTCGATCGGAAGCCACCCGAGAAATCGATTGTGCAGAGAGTGGCGGATGCATACGAGGTTTTGGGGTTGAGTGAAGAGAAGGAACGGGTGCTGGAGAAGTACAAGCCTCTGTTTGTCGAGTCGTCTAATGGCAGATTCAAGAAAATCGGGCGGTCGAAGAAAATATCTTCTTGAAAAACGGACTCGGACTCCTTTTTGTCTTTTTGGGGATAAAATTTCGATGGTTGAATGAATTATAACGTGCGTCCGTATTATGCTTCAGAATCCTTACAAGAGTAGTTTTTCGTTTTATTACAGGCTAGATGGATATTCACGCTGTATTTAGCGAGTGTACTCGAGATTATAATACAAAGTTTGTGTTATTAATTCAAAATCAAAATGGTTTGGTAACATTGATCGAAGATTAGGGTAGGGCCTAGGGGTGGTTTTTATTTTCTCTTATGCACAACATTTGTGGCATAAACTTGTTAGTTGGTGTATGCAAAAGCTTTTACAAATAGATTATGAGCTTTTTTCTGCTCTAATCTATTTTTAAGTGTTTGCAATGAGCTTTTGCTTTTGCTTATCTTTAAATAAACAACTTTAAACTATAATTTTTAAAGCACACCTGGACCTACTTTTCCTATTTAAGTTAATTTTCCAGCAAATTTGCAAACACCCCAAACTTCTTGAAATAAACACTTAAAACCAATTTAATTCACGATCTAAAATTTCTGCTTTTAAATTAAACTATTGTAAATAGCCGGATAAGAAAAAACCATCCGAACAAGAAATATCGGATTTTTATTTAATTTATTATTATTTTTTAATGGGTAAATTACAAATACCCCCTGAGGTATGGTCAAATTACAAAAACACCCCTATTGTTTGGATAATTACAACCACCCCCTCAACTCCTCAAATTTAGTGAAATCTTCGAGATTATATGGAATATTATCACTTTTGTACCCGTTTTATCTCATTCAAACTCTACATTATGAAGCAAGATGATCATAATATGTGATTTTTAGCTTGTATTTATCAGTTTTTGGTGCATCGAAAACTGTATTTTTACACAAAACGAGTACAAACTAGAGCAAATCTCACGGAATCTAGATGATTATGTTGAATTTGGCACCATAAGGGTGGAGGTGTAAGAAAAAATCATAGTTGAGGGGGTAGATGTAATTATCCAAACAAGAGGGGGGTTTTTGTAATTTGACCATACCTCAGGGGGTATTTGTAATTTACCCTTTTTTAATCCATATAAACTATAAATTATTTTTCAGTACTTTCAACTGATACAGACCACTGTTTGACTAAAAATTAAAAACATTTCTTTTACTAAAAAAAAGAAATAAACTAGCCGTTGGTTGAATTGCAACGGCTATCTGAATTAAAATTCTGCGTCTCTACAAATGCCCGTTATTTTTCTCACTTCCCTTTTATAAACAAATCGATTTTCGTCTCTCTCACTCTCTCACACACTAAACACACACTCTCTCTCTCTCTCACACACACTCCAAGCACACTTTCTCTCTCTCTAGACACAAGCAAAAATCAAAGATGAACGATTTGATGACAAAATCATTCACGAGCTACGTGGATCTGAAGAAAGAAGCGATGAAGGATCTCGAATCGGGTCCGGATCTGGAAATGGGCATAACCAAACCCGACCAAAACCTAACCCTGTTCCTCGAAGGAGCCGAGCAGGTGAAGACGGAGATGAACTCAATCCGAGAAATCCTGGCCCGACTCCACGAATCAAACGAGGAGGGCAAAACCCTCCACAAGCCCGAAGCCCTCAAATCACTCCGGGCCCGCCAAAACGGCGACGTTTTCTCCGTCCTGAAAAAGGCGCGTGCGATCAAGGCGCGGTTGGAGGATATGGACCGGTCCAACGCCGCCAACAGGCGCCTCTCCGGCTGCAAATCGGGCACTCCGGTGGACCGGACCCGAACCGCCGTCACGAACGGGCTGAGGAAGAAGCTGAAGGAGCTGATGATGGATTTTCAGGGTTTGCGGCAGAGGATGATGTCCGAGTATAAGGAAACTGTAGGGAGGAGGTATTTTACTGTAACTGGAGAGAATCCCGATGACGAAGTTATCGAGAAGATTATCTCCGGTGGCGACGGCAATGGCGGTGAAGAATTCTTGTCCAGAGCCATTCAGGTAAATTTGAATTATCAAACTTCAACCTTTTATTTTTTATTTTTTGTCTGAAAATATTTATGTGATTATTATATATAATTTGCTGAAATTATGAATTTTGAAGCATCTGAGGGGGGAAGAAATTCAATTTCTGCATTAGTGATGAGTTCCAATTTCTATATTGTGATATACAAATGAATTTGGAAATTCCAATTTTTAAATCTAAAATTGGATCGGAAATCCAATTATCTTCCAATTTGTTTTATTTTTGGAATAATTTAAATTGGGAATTTTCAAATTGATCAAATCATGTTTATGATACACTAATCAAATCATGTTTATGATAAGTTCCAATTTCTACATTATCATATACTACAAATGAATTTGGAAATTCCAAAATTTTAAACTAAAATTGAATCGGAAATCGAAATCTAATAAATGTATTCCAATTATGTCCCAATTTGTTTTTTGTTTTCCGGAATAATTGAAAGTCGGAACTTTTGGAATTCGAAATGAAAAATATTGTTCCAAAATCGGAGAATTTTCAAATTGATCAAATCATGTTTACGATACACTATTTTTTTTTTTTAAAATTCATTTATTATACTTATTATTATCAATGTATTGTTTATTAATCAAGAACTTGTGTTGGAATTAAATAGGAGCATGGGAGGGGAAAAGTGATAGAGACGGTGGTGGAGATACAAGACCGCCACGATGCCGCCAAGGAGATAGAGAAGAGCCTATTGGAGCTCCACCAGATATTCATGGACATGGCGGTGATGGTGGAGGCTCAAGGGGAGCAAATGGATGATATCGAACACCATGTGATGAATGCTGCCCAATACGTCGGAGACGGAACGAAAAGCCTCAAGGTCGCTAAAGAGCATCAAAAGAGCAGTAGGAGGTGTTTGTGCATTGGGATTATACTTCTTCTTGTGCTTATTATTATTGTTATTATTCCCATTGCCACCAGTTTCGGTAAATCTTAGAACAATTTTTCTTTTTCCCCGACGAATATTGTGTGTGTGTGTAATTCTTTGATTCTTTGCTTTTAATTTCTTGATATTCACTCTCGTGAGATGCAAGTTGGCTGTTCTTCAAGTGTGGTTTTTGCTTTTCTAGTGCTTAATTTTGTTCATTTATATGATAATTAGTTCATGTAATGATCATATTAATTACTATATAGTTCGTCTAAAGTCTAAACGGTTTGCCGAAATTTTGAGGCCGGAATGGAACGGATATGTTTGGATTTTTTTTTTGAACGGGTTTGAAATTAATTTTTCACTTTCGAAAAAATTAGAATGTTTCCAAAGGTGTTAATTCTGATCCGATTCGTTTCGTCCAACTTTCTTTCGTCCCTAAGTACGAGGATCTTAATTCTTATGTACACGTGTGATGTAGAATTCATAAGGTAACAATTATAGTGAGTGAGTTTTCAGGGGTGGTTTGTTAAAATACTGAACTATGTGGGGATGTTTAGTAATATTAAAAATGTGGGAATTTCTTTTTTATTAATTGGAGTATATATATAGGTGTCCTAAATGCAATAAACCTAAATGATAATAAATAAATAAGCCGAAAAAAGAAAAAAAAAAAGGAAATAGAGAAATTTAAAGGGTCAAACTATTCACACATGCATTACAGTCTCACTATTTTTTTTTTTTTTTTTTTTGAGTAAATTCAAGTCCATTACAAAGGGAAGTAGGGGAGGGGGGGACTCGAACCCTAGACCGTTACCCTAGACAGTCTCACTATTATTTCATTTCAAATTACTCCATTTGTCCCATATTATTTGTTGTTTTAAGTGGTTACTCGCATACTAAGAAACTCAATAAATATGCATAGATTATACAAAAAATAACACAGTAAATATTAAAATATTATTGTCATTAATTATTGTTCAATTAACTAATTAAAAATGACAATGGTCAAAATTGATAATTTGCAATTAATAGTTTATTGGAATTCTAAAAATGACATATAATTTGGGACAAAAAGACACTCAAAAAAGACAAATAATATGGAACAAAAGAGAGTAATTAATGTTTATCATATCATTTTCAATTAAAATCGCTACTTTTAGGATAAAATACAATTCACCCTTTAGAGATTTTTATCTTTCGCACGTCTACCCGTACAAATCAACAAAAGAGACTCCCTTCAACATCTTGTCCCGGTTGTCATTTGCCACCGTAAATTTTAATTTTCATGGTATATAATTTTCGCCGGATTGTTATTTATCCGTCCACTTAAAAAGACATTTGAGTTCATTTCTCTTTCACTGTCAAATCATAATATCCTTATATGTTCTAAAGAAAGAAAAACTCATTCACTATGAGTTCATTTCAAGACATTTGAGTTCATTTCTCTTTCACTGTCTAATCATAATATCTTCTAAAGAAGAAAAACTCATTCACTATGAGTTCATTTCTCTTTCACTGTCAAATCATACTATCCTTATATGTTTTAAAGAAGGCTGCAGATATTTGCAAGACGAAAATTACTAAGTGCAAGACCTTACTTCATGCAAGACCAAAATATAAATAAATTTACTAAGATCAAGACTGGAAATTACAAATATAACCCCAATAATAATTTAGATATTATTAATTTAAATTAAGTTAATTGCTATTGCAAGACCAAAAAAAAATACAAAAAAAAAGAATAAAAAAAAAAAGAAAAAAGAGAGGGAACTCACTCACCCAACAAAACACCAACATCTTCTTCTTCACCCTCATTTTACACATTTTTTTCCACAAAAAAATCTTCCATATTCTCCAAAACCCTTATCACATAAAACCCTCAAATCTTACTAAAACTTGAAAAGAAGGACATTATGGATACACAAGACATAAATATGAAGGATTCTAAGGTCGAAGAACACAAAGAGGTAAGAAATATTGTACTTTGTGATCGTTTTTCTCGTTTTTCGCACCTCATTTCACGTACAAAAAAATCGACATGTACAGGTCGAAATATCAGCTTTATATCGACACTGCAGTGTCGAAAATGTCAAAATAATTCGACACTCATTAACTGTCGAATTATATTGAAATTATCGACATTCTGGTGTCGATATTAAGCGGATATTTCGACGCCAGTGTGTCGAAAATTTTCCAAAAAAACGACAAGTACAGGTCGATTTTTGTAAAACCGCAACTCCTTCAACAATAGTGCTACAATCGAACCCTAGAATCATCAACTATGTTCTAAAACGACTTGAATTCATTATTCTAACAATATAATCATGTTTATCACATTTATTTCTCAAAAAAAAGTTAATTCAAAAAGTAATTTTTACTTGTTTTTCGTGAGATTGTTGTGGCGGGGTTGGGGCAACAACGGAGTTCAACGCGACGGGCGACGTCGGTGGACTTCAACGGCGACGGCGACAACGACGGGGCGACGGCGACGGGGCGGCGGGCGACGGGGCGACGAACGGTTTTTTGCTGCAATTGATTTTTTTTTTGTTTTCTTCAATCTTCCCTCCTCGTTTTGATTTTGTCAATTCAATTTCTTTTTTCTTTTTGTTTTATTAATTTTTTTTTTTAAATTGGTCTTGCAAAAGAAAATTAATAAAATATTTTTTTTTGTTTGTATTTTATTAAGGTTATTATAGTCTTTTTATACTGAATTTAATAAAAAAAATTAAATTGGTCTTGCACTAAGTAAATTTCGTCTTGCAAATAGTCGCTGCCTTTAAAGAAAGAAAAACTCATTCACTAATTTCAGAAGTAATGTGTTCTCCGCTTTGCCACAAATAGTTGCATCGCCAAGTCAATTGCATACATGGTTTGTGTGGTTTTATTCTTGCCAAAATTCCTTATATCGTATCTGTCGGATCCGGGCTGCAATTTTTGCTTTCGACAGACCCTCGCATCTGCTTCTTAGATGTGATCAAATTCTCGAAGATGGGTTGGATTTGCAAGAATAGAGAAAATCAA
Organism: Erythranthe guttata; assembly: GCF_056151865.1. Lineage (NCBI taxonomy): Eukaryota > Viridiplantae > Streptophyta > Magnoliopsida > Lamiales > Phrymaceae > Erythranthe > Erythranthe guttata. The sequence goes on along the minus strand of NC_142539.1, from coordinate 2,355,548 downwards.
ATCCACAACCAATGACATGAAAACCATCGTTATGTCTGTAGATTTCATGGCAAATATGACCAAATAGGCATTGTGATGATGCCTTTGGTCGATGGGGTTTAGTTAAATCTTGTGTTTAGTTAAACATCTAGTAAATTGAAATTTTTAAAAAGACTTCCGAAAATTATGTGCGGGAGTGTACTCAAGAAAAGCTTCTATGCACTGTCCTCGCTACATATTTTCCATCATAAAGATCATATTTTACAAATTTATTATGGTTTTAGGTAACGAGGTATGAACTTTGTTATTACTCTAAGTGTTAACAAATTTGTTTTATAGAGTTACAAATGAAATATTATTCGTGTTTAAGTATTACTCAACGCGTAATGCATATTGGTAATTGATTTAATCATACGGTTGAGAATGAGTCAAAAAATGTTCTAGGTACATTCTAGAAGGCCAATGGATCGGAAAAATGTTTCTATAGAGTTTTTAGAAATATCTAGAACTTTGTGACATTTATTTACATATTACTTCTCAATTCTAATTTAAACTCTTAAGTATGTTCTTATGAGTTCTTTCATCATCAAATCATGATGATGATATACAATAGTGTTTTTTTCCTTCAAATTGTTGTTTATTAATCACACGCTTGTGTTTTTCCCCTTCTTTTCTTGGGGTGGAATGAAATAGGTGCATGGGAGGGGAAGCGATAGAGACGGCGGTGGAGATACAAGACCGCCACGATGCCGCCAATGCGATAGAGAAGGAACCAAACTTGAAATAATACATATGAACATGCATTGAGCTCGAATTCAATCTATATAATATATAAATTGAAACCCTCATAGCCTAGAATTACGACATGTGTCATCCATGTCACCATCCATGTAGGCATCCTAATCATGCTCCATGTGTCACTACATATTACATATATAATGTCCATTTAATTATAACTTTCTATAATCAGATATAAGAATATATTAAAAATATATGTATATATTTCCATAAATATATAATACATAAATGACATTTTTTATGACAATTACATATTTCCTTAATATTATATAGGTTATTATGGTAATCATTAATTTTGTCATCTAATACCAATTAAAATCCGTAATATATATGTAATTATATATTATAATAAATGACATATTCCGTAATTATATATATATATATATATATATATATATATATATATATATATATATATATATATATTATGATAATCATTAAATGACATTTCTTTAACTATGGTTAATTTGTAAACATCACACTATTTTAGTAACAATATATTTCTCAATCCATAATATATTCAATTATTATTATTACATTCTAAAATGAAATAATTTTAATTGTATCAATTTAATGCATATAATTGATTTCCTTACTATTTACCTTTTATTACGTAAAACATAAGTATAAATACCTCTTTTTTTTTTGATAGAAAAGTAAGTATAAATACCTCACTCCACATCTATTATTTCTCATTCATATAACAAAGCACACGGTAAGAAAAAAGGTTGTATACTCTAATTCCATTCTTTCATTATTTTAGTTAATATTCGATTAGTTTATACCGTAATTTTCGATTGTTTATACCCTATATATATATTTTGTATGGTTTTTCGTTTAATACTTACCAATTTCCTTTATCTTTCATACTTAATTGTTAATTTTATTTTTTATTAGATGTTCGAATTAGGTCGTTTGCGGAAAGATTTATCTTCCGAAATTTATGAAGGAATGCAAGATGTGATACTACAAGGAGACATGAAAAAGTCTGATATCGAAATAATGCCGCACTTTTTAACTAAGTTAACAAGTCGATGTGTTTATTCATACCGGAAAAAACGTAAGTGCATATTTAACCAAGTTAACAAGTCGATGTGTTTATTCATAAATCATTTCTTTATACATGTTTTTTACATTGTTGGTTATTAGTACATTAACCAATTTTAATTCAGTTACAAAATCGAGATGATCGTGATGGATGACACAAATGCTGCATCATTCATCGCCTTTGGCAAACAAGCGAAAAAATTAGTCGGTGTTGATGTCGGGGCTTTAATCCGTATCATGGAAGAAAGAGTAAGTAATTAAATCTATCTAAAAAATTATAACACATTTTTACGCGTCTATTAATGAGATATATAAAGAACCATAAATATATATTCTTAAGATGTGTATTACTTTTTCGGCCCCATTATTTAGGGTGGAGATCCTAATGAATATCCTGCTGAACTCGATGGATTGATTGATAAGAAGTTTCTGTTCAAAGTCAATGTCAATGTCAAGCACAATAACATTGATGACCCTGAAAATTCTACTTATAGTATTCTAACAGTCTGCAACGACAGTGCTATTACTGATTCATTCATCAAAAAGTACCAGTTGGATGAGGTATTAAATTTAATATTGTTTTCTCCAACATATTTTTAATTTCTTATATCCTATTAAAATATATTTTTAATTTTAATGTGTATATGCAGCAAGTTAATACTACTTCACCCCATGCAAGTGTCGATGATAGTTCTTCGGTCTGTATGTTGTCATCAAAGGTTGGTAGTATTCCAATTTACTAAAACATTAGTATTAATTAATTACAGTTCATTCAATTGTATTTTATTAATGGATTATGTAACATTTCAATATAGGAAAACGAGTCCTTAACTGTTTCGAAGGATTCAATTTTCGATTCATCGGCAGTTGAAATCACTCCAATAAAGAGAAGTTTGGATTTCAGTCTTGATTCGCAAGAGGATGAGAATACCCCAATGCATTCGACCACTGTTCTCTTGAAGAAGATCAAACAGGAAAAAGTGGAATAACAACCTTGGTTTTAAGCATTACTTATTGTTTCCTTTGACATACTTTTTTTTCTATGGAACTTAGTTCGTGGTTTTATTCACTAAGACCTTTTACTTTTTGTTCTTTTGGGTATTTTGCACTATTTATTTATTTGAATTAACATTTAATATTATAATCAATAATTCTATTTGTTAGATTTCTTTTATATAATTCGTAGAATGTTTTTATCTCAAATCACTAATGTGTCTTTTACTCCATTTAATCCGTTAAAATACAAGTGCTATCTCTCCTCTCTAATTTTTTCCCCTTTTTTTTCGTAAAAAAATTGGTTTTTTACCTACTGTTATATGTTGTTTATATAAAAAGTTCTATTAAAATAATAAATACTATTATATTCTAAATAGTATAAAATAATATTTTTTTTAATTGGATAATTATGTTAAACAATTAATCAAAAGAAGTGCTCGAAACAAATAATTTAAGAGAAAACAACCAAACAAAATAGCATACATTTAGTTAAATAAATTTACTAAAGAAAACTAAAACAATATATTTTTTTTAATTATTTAACCCAATTCAGTTTTATTTACGCTACTAAAAATTTAATGGCAAATATATGTATTACCATTAATTTAATAACAAAATTAAATTAAAGCAAAGATAATAAAAATAAATTAAAACAAAAATAAGAAAAAAAGATAATAGCAAAATTAAACCGGAAAATAAGTCCGAATTGAAATTTAATAACAAAAATAAATTAATTATATCTTAATACTTAAATCCTAAATTTATTACCCTAAATAAAAATCAGCAATAAAAAATAGTTAACATATCATAAAGTACGAGTAGGAATTCTAATGTGATCTCACTACTGTCTACATTAAGAATAGTAAATTAATCATGGTTTAGTATTAATGGAACAAACGTAAATTGTGGATGTAGTAACAATGTGAAATCTAATTTAAAATTTACGATGAATACTCCTAATTTAGGAGTATTCAATCTTTTAAAAATGGGTCCCACTAAAAATCTAATTTATGAATATATTTACTCCTAATATATTCTTATATAAATAAGATATATTATTAACTAATTGATTTCATGCCTTACATATCTTGCAAATTATATATTTAGTTGTTATTACAATCCACTAAATACGGGAACTTGCCAATTAATTAGATCTTAATAAATCATTCTATATTAGTCGTAATATTTGAAAATTTTATGGTCTTAAATAGATTTAATAACAATATTGCAATTATATAAATACGCTACTTCATTTTGTTGTATCACATTGTAATCTTATTTTTTACGAATATACAATCAAATATAAAAGAAACCCCCCCCCCCCCCCCCTAGAATGTTTTTAACCAGAACAACATTCATGATACAAAAGCTGCAAGGACAAATCGCATAAATTATATTCGAAACAAGAGAACATTAACACCGGCGAAAGGTAACAAATACTTTGTTGTTTGCAAATAAATACGTGAAAATTGTTTCTTTATGGTGTATATTCACAAGTTTTCATTTTACTAATCATGTTATTAATATTTCCCTCTAATATGGGTCTTACTTGATAGATAAATCAAATAATGAGACCATGAAGGAGTTTCAATCGAACCATGGCTGCGTAAATGGAACTAAAACTGTGGGATTGTGCTCATCTAATATTATGAAAACACCAACCACAACAAACAGTTTAATTCTATCTGCTATGACAAATGGTTAGTATCATTTTTTTTATTTCTGTATTTTCTATTTTTGTTAATCTGTATTTATATATTGTCACGATGTGTTTACTTACGTTTGTTATACATTAATATATTTACCATTAGATGTAATAATACTTTTAATTTATTCATACAGATGATGGATACACCCATAATATGCAAACAAATAGAAATGACAAGGGAAAAAGGCCAATGGACCCCTCAGGTCAATTAAATTATGCATTTATATGTTCGGTTAATACAAATGTCTGCTTCAAATATCATTTAACAATGTCCAATTAATAAAAGTTAGTATTGGGCATCCTTATTATATATATTCCGATAATATACATAAGAATTTTCGAAAAAAAATGCAGGTTCTTGCGGAATTTCAATCGATAAATCAAACTTTTACAACACAGAGGAGTTTCGATCCAGGCAGAGAGCTGGAATTCGATTAAGGGATCTTGAATTATATACACCAAATAACCCGACATCACCAACTACACCCACAAATTTAATTCTATCTGATATTACAAATGGTAATGATTAATTATTATATTCGTAGTTTACATACATTTCATGTTACTTAATCCCCTTACATTTTTGAATATGAATATATCAGTATTAAATGAATTTAAATTATTACTATGATGTGTTTCAGTAAGTAGAACTGAAAGAAACAATGGAAGAGTTGTGAAGGATGTCGCAGTAACAGGTACGAACAACATTACCATTTGTAATGACGAAACTCAAACTATAGTTATATTATATATATATATATATATATATATATATATATATATATATATATATATATATAAATAATATAACTATAGTTTGAGTTTCGTCATTACAAATGTGGCGTAATTTAATATATAAATTATAATGAAGAATTACATTTTTATATTATGTAAACAGATTTGGAATACACTGTCAGCAAAAAGAGAGTTGCCCAGTATGTCAAATATAGATACAAATGACAAAAAAAGCTATAAGAGAAATCGTGAGGTGACATATAACAATGTTGCAGCAAATTGTGAAGGTTTGCACTCTATTAATTAATTATCATCATTAGAAGAATTATTCAAAATTTTCTTACGGATGTCTTTAATAATATTTCCAACAGATGCTAATTCGTCGAGATAGATGGGTTACATAGCATTGGCAGTGTGCAAAATATTTCTGCTCATACATACTACGAAACAACAAAAGGTACATTTCGTAATATTTATGAAACACAACATTAATACAATTATATAACACATTTGTATTTAATATGTTACCATATCCAACATTGTAAAAGTATAATATTTTTTTATTCATTGAATAATTTACAGTTCTTCGGTTCGTACCGGAAAGATGATATCGAAGAGTCAAAAAACCATACATTCTGTTGTACGTGACTTGGATATGGATTCAAAACCTGTCACTTTGGTTGATGAAGATTTACAGACTATACGAAAAATTACTTCGGACCGTGGATGTATGTGTTATAATTTCGATCACATTTATCACGTAAAATTCGTCTTGAATAAATTGTTCATAATAATCAATTGATATCATCATTATTTTTTATTTAAATAGAATCAGAATATGTATCAAATGACGAAACATTCATTGATTCCGACGACGATGATGGTAAGTACTCCAATATTAATTAAGTATGATAACATGTCGTTTTCATCGTAATAACGGATGTCTTTTTCCTACGCAGAATACGATGATCTTGGTGATCAGTCATACGAATGCCAATGGTGCAATGATGTGGAACGGGGAAAGGATCGATAAGCAAAAGGGTACATCAAATCCTAAGTTTTCAATGTGCTGTAATGGAGGAAAAGTCGAATTGCCCAATTTAATATAATCACCAGATCCCCTAAAGATTCTCCTATTTGGTACCGATGGAAGAAGCAAGCATTTCCAAGAACACATACGGTCGTATAATATGATGTTCTCATTCACATCTATTGGAGGAAAGATACAGACTACGATAAACAGAGGATCCGGTCCGTACACGTTCCTACTCCATGGACAAAACTACCATTTAATGGGTAGTTTGTTGCCAGATGAAGGATCGCGTCCCAAGTTTGCTCAACTTTATATATTTGACACGGAGAATGAATTCACGAATCGAATGGATACAGTCAGGTATAAAGCACTTTCAGTTATATGTTATTATTTTTTTATATTACAAGGAATTTACTTTATGTTTCATTTTATCGTTGCAGATCCGGAGACAGTTCCAGCGAATTGGATCCTGAGATTGTTTCTACATGATATGGTCGACAACTCAAATATGCTTGCTCAGTCTTACAGAGCTGCCCGGGACAGGCTCGCGCAGACTGGAATGGAAGATGTCAAATTGAGACTCATAAAAAAACGAAGTACGGATGGCCGTACTTACAATCTCCCGAACTCCAGTGAAATCACGTGACTCATTGTTGGTGATTTTGACACCCAGGAGGGTGTTAGAGACATAGTTGTTGAGACACGGTTGAAAAAACTCCAGCGAATCAGTGAGTTGCACCCTTTATATCTTCCACTGCAGTATCTGCTAATATTTCCTTACGGCGAGGATGGTTATAGGGATGATATACCACTGAGAGAAACATCAGTGAGTGGTATACGTATACGCAAGAAGTTAACAATGCGGCAGTATTTTGCGTATAGGATCCAAAAAAGATTTGGCAACAGTGCAGTTCTGTTGCACTCAAAATAATTGTGCCAGCAATTCATGGTCGACGCATTTTCAAGGGTTGAATCGGAATGACTGAAATTTATAAGATTTAACCAGGATAAGTTAAGAGTTGACATGTACAAGGGTATCGAGAAAAGTATTTTGAAGGGAGATACGGATGCTAGATCCATTGGCACGAGGGTTATTCTACCAGGCAGTTTTACCCAAGGTCCAAGATACATGTTTAACAACTTTGTCGATGCTCTTCAAATATGCAACTGGATTGGATTTCCATCGTTGTTCATCACTATTACCTGCAATCCACAGTGGCCGGAAATTCAAAGGGCGTTGAACGGTACTAATTTGAGACCTGAAGACCGTCCCGATATTCTTGCTCGAGTTTTTAAGATGAAGCTCGACAGTCTGATGTCAGATTTGAAGAAGGGCAAAATATTTGATCGCATTAGAGCATGTAAGTATCAATTTATAAGATAAAAATATAACATAATATATATTTTAACATTGTCTACTCTTATAATATTATAAATATTTTATTACGTCAAACATTGAAAATATATGTATATTAATGCTAACCAAATACGTTAAAAATGTAAAATGTTCAGATGTTTGCACAATTGAGTTTCAGAAGCGCGGTCTCCCGCATGCGCACATATTGATTTGGCTTCACAATGAAGACAAACCGAAGACATCAAAAGACATAGATAAAATCATATGTTCCGAAATCCCAGATAAGGTAACAGACCGAAAGATGTACGATTTGGTTGAGAAGTATATGATTCACGGCCCGTGCGGTCTGGCCAATCAAAACTCTCCATGCATGAAGGACGGGATTTGCACGAAGCGATTTCTAAATAGTTTTGTCAACCGTACTGAGGCCGATACAGATGGTTATCCGGTGTACAGAAGAAGAGAAAATGGGAGGACCGTGGTTAAGAAGAAAACATATCTCGACAATGGTTTCGTCGTGCCTTATAACCGTGCTCTACTGAAAAAGTACAGAGCACACATTAATGTCGAGTTGTGCAACCAGAATAAGTCGATAAAGTATTTATTCAAGTACGTCAACAAAGGACACGATCGGGTCACGGCGGCATTTTATCAATCAAATAATCCAGGTGCAACTCCTGAAAATCGCGATGAGATAAAGATGTACTACAACTGCAGATATCTTTCGTTATGCGAGGCTGCTTGGAGGTTATTTAGCTTTGACATTCACTTTAGAGACCCACCGGTGATTAGGTTAAGCTTTCATCTTCCAGACAGTCAGTCTGTTGTGTTTACAGATAATGACTCATTAGTTGATGTGCTGAACAGACCGACTGCGAAGCAAACGATGTTCCTTGCTTGGTTCCAAGAGAATAAGTTGTACCCTGAAGCTAGAAATTTGAGGTATGGAGAGTTTCCACAGAAATTTGTCTATAAGGAAAAAGCTCGCTGTTGGATGCCGAGAAAGATAGGATTCTCGATCGCAAGGGTTACGAATGTACCGCCAGGCAGGGGTGAAGACTATTACTTGAGACTGTTGTTGAACTTTCAAAGAGGTTGCACGTGTTACGATGATCTTAGGAAAGTCGAGGATCACGTCTACCCAACTTTCAAAGATGCGTGCTTTGCGCTTGGACTACAGGATGACGACAAGGAGTACATAGCTGGCATAAATGAGGCAAACGAGTGGGCCAGTGGTGACTATGTGAGACGATTATTCGTCGTACTTTTGGTCGCAAATAATATGAGCAGGCCAGAACATGTGTGGGAGTGTTGCTGGAAAGAATTCGCCGAGGATATTGAGTACAAACTGCAACAACGTCGTACCAATTCAGGTATGAGAATACATCTTACGTTCTTACACCGTTTACTACATACATTTGAATTAAAACTATATATTTTTATAATCGCCACATTATGTTAATTTTTCATATTATATTATATTGAAGGTCCACCTGTGTCAGACGATACTCTGAGAAATTACGCTTTGATCGAAATAGAAAATATATTGCAAAGCAACAGCAAAAGCCTGAGTAACTTTCCCCCAATGCCGATTCCAATTGGGTCGATGACGGACAACACGGTAAATAGATTAGTTCTCGACGAGTTGTACTATGACATTGATGCTATGCGTGAAGAACTTAAGAAATACCTTTCATCCATTACTGATGAGCAGAAAAAAGTGTTCGATGATATCATGGATGCTGTTACAAATGACAGAGGTGGACTGTTCTTTCTTTATGGGCATGGAGGAACGGGAAAGACTTTCATACGGAAAACTCTATCGGTTGTTATCCGTTCAAAAGGAGAAATAGTTATAAATGTTGCTTCCAGTGGTATTGCTTCGCTTCTACTTCCAGGTGGCAGAACTGCTCATTCTAGATTTGGACTGCCAATAATTGTACATGAGAGCTCCACATGCAACATCAAACAACAGAGCCCACAGGCAGAATTGTTATCTGGAGCAAAGCTAATCATATGGGACGAGGCACCGATGATGCACATGTATTGTTTCGAAGCACTCGACAAAACAATGAAATCTATACTTGATTCATATATGCCATTCGGAGGCAAGGTCGTAGTGCTTGGAGGGGACTTTCGGCAAATTCTGCCAGTTGTGTTGAAAGCGTCGAGACAAGACATTGTGCATGCTACAATCAATTCATCACCGTTGTGGAGGCAATGCAAGGTTATGAAGTTAAATAAGAACATGAGACTTGAGTCGTCCTCCTCTTCCGCCAATGCAGATGAAATAAGAGAATTTGCGGACTGGATATTGAGAATCGGCAATGGCGATGCTGGCGAGATAAATGACGGTAATGCCACAATTGAAATTCCCGATGACATGCTGATTCGGAATTCTGCAGATCCCTTTTTGGATCATATAGAGTTTGTCTATCCGGATCTGGTGACCAACCTTTTCACTCCCGAGTATTTCGAAGGCAGAGCAATCCTTGCACCCACTAATGAAAGTGTTGGTTTTGTGAACGATCATTTTTTGTTGATCATAACTGGAGAGAAGAAGGTCTATTTCAGCTCAGATAGTATGTGCAAGGAGGAGTTGTCGGATGTCAACGCAGAAATATACTCACCGTAGTTTCTCAACACCATATCATGTTCCGGAATTCCACCGCATAAGTTGACATTGAAAAGAGGTGTTCCCGTTATGCTCATCAGAAATATCGATCAGGCCAGAGGATTGTGCAATGGAACAAGGCTTCAGATTATTAATATGGGAAAACACGTTCTCAACTGCAGGATCCTGTCCGGTAAACATGTTGGTGATATGGTGTTCATTCCTAGAATGACTTTGGTACCGTCCAACTCTGCATTGCCTATTAAATTCCAGCGACGTCAGTTTCCGCTGATGGTATCATTCACAATGACAATCAATAAAAGTCAAGGACAAACTCTTTCTCACGTGGGCATGTACTTGCCGAGACCTGTTTTCAGTCACGGACAGCTCTATGTTGCACTCTCGAGGGTTAAGAGTCGAAGTGGCATAAAGATTTTTGATTAACTCGGAATCTGGTGATACGACCAATGTTACAAATAATGTTGTATACAAGGAAGTTTTTCAGCGTATATGAAGGTAATTATTTATACAAAAAATTACAATATTTATTGACGACCTTTATTATCTATTATTTTTATGTTTTGTTATTCCTCATTCGTAGGTTTATTTTAATTGTACTAGGAACTTGCTATGGACTCCGCTCGCTATATTTGATGAAGGTAATCTTACAATAATTTTATGCAATTAAAAAGTTATATTGGTATTGTTTTGGTAACAATTTACATATTTCGTGTGACCATTTTACAACATATGCATGTCAGTTGCATTGTATTGGATTTGTTGCATTCGTTTAGGGCGGTTGGTAGCAAACAATTCAAGTTTTCAACGTTCATGTCATTATGGTTGTACAAGTTTGGGACCAACTATATATTCGTTCTTTTAATTTGTATGAGAAAATTAAAACATTCGATGTTTAGTTTTTTTCACTTATTTCGGCTTATTTTGAACTTACACCATACAAATTATTTTTATTTTTGAATATGTTCTACTTCTTTCTTTTACTTATTAACAATTAATATCACTATTTTGAGAACCTTTTTTATTATTCAATATTTGTTTTACGATGAATACACCGTGCATCGCACGGGTGTATTACTAGTAAGAATAAAATATGTACAAAAATTAAAATTTAAAATTACTCGATAAAAATTCTAATAGACTTGACCAAACATGGGTTTAACTCGAATCAATTTGTTTACACTCCTAAGTTCGAATCCAATATATATATATTTTTTATTTTTATTTTAATATAGATTTGGGTGTAAATAAATTGTAATTAAAAATTCCTTCATGGGCTAGAATCTAAATTATTTTATACGACCCATTTTCCCATCTGTTCCAACAGCTCCTTTGCTTCCCTTCGAAACGACGTCGTGTGTACCTCCAGATTTAAATATTTAGTCCCAACCCAAACGGCTTCCTCCGGTCTAGCGGCCGTCGCCGCCACCGTCGCCGTCGTGGGACAAGACTTAAACCTCCAAAATCATTTTCTCCTGACCGTTATGAGTATAAAGAAACAGCCTGTCAACTGTTCCTATATCACCCTCGGAAACCAGAAGAGTGACTCGGCCATTGACAACTACTTCGAAGTTCTGTTTCGCACGCTACCTGTTCGACGAAATACCTAACTGAGACATTTGCTTTAAGGATCCTTAAAATGAACCAATCCAGCAAACTTTTCAAACTCACCAACTTCAAAACCCCACCAAAACCCCCACAGCCACCGCTAGACATCACCACCATCACCAATCTAATCCTGAAAGCAGAAAACCAAGACTCGCTCACTCAAACCCTCCACACCATCTCCGAGTGGACCCCGCACCTAGTCCAAACAATCCTCAAACGCATATGGAACCACGGCCCTAAAGCCCTCCTATTCTTCGATGCTCTCGATATGAACCACCGTTCCTACCGCCACTCCACCGCTGCCTTCGACCACGCCATCGACATTGCCGCCCGCCTCCAGGACTACAAAGCCACGTGGACCCTCGTCTCGAAAATGAGATCAAGAAAACTGGGCCCCACCCCCAAAACATTCGCCATCATCACCGAACGGTACGTCTCCGCCGGAAAAGCCGATAAAGCCGTCAAGATATTCTTGTCCATGCACGAGCATGGCTGCCAGCAGGATTTGCATTCGTTCAACTCATTGCTCGATGTTCTATGTAAATCGAAACGTGCAGAAATGGCGTATAAGTTGTTCAAGATTTTTCGAGGCAGGTTTCGAGCCGACGTGATTAGTTACAATATAATAGCCAACGGGTTTTGTTTGAAGAAGCAAACTCCGCGAGCAATGGAAGTTATGAGGGAGTTGGTCGATCGAGGCTTGGAGCCAACTTTGACAACTTATAATATATTGCTCAAGGGCTTTTTTCGAAGCGGGCAAATTAAAGAAGGGTGGGAATTTTTCATGGAAATGAAGAAGAGAAAGATCGAAATCGACGTTGTGAGCTACACGACGTTAGTTCATGGGTTTGGCATTGCAGGCGAGGTTCAGAAATCAAGAAAAGTGTTTGATGAGATGATTGGAGCTGGTGTGTTACCCTCGGTCGCTACGTACAACGCTCTCATTCAAATTCTATGCAAAAAAGATTGCGTCGAAAATGCCCTCTTAGTGTTCGATGAAATGTTGAAGAAGGGCTACGTGCCGAATGCAACGACATACAATGTAGTTATTCGAGGGTTGTGCCATGCCGAGAAATTGGATACGGCCATCGAGTATATGGATAAAATGAGGCAAGATTGCGAGCCGGTTATTCAAACGTTTAATGTCGTGATTAGGTATTGTTGTGATGGCGGAGAAATCGAGAAGGCTTTGGAGGTATTCGAGAAGATGAATGGTGGGGAGAATTGTCTGCCTAATTTGGATACATATAATATTTTGATCGGTGCTATGTTCGTAAGGAAGAATGCGGATGATTTGTTGACTGCCGGAAAGTTGTTGGTGGAAATGGTGGATAGAGGATTTTTGCCTCGGAAATTTACGTTTAATCGGGTTCTAAACGGGCTTATGTTGACAGGGAATCAAGGGTTCGCGAAGGAGATTTTGAGGGTGCAGAGTAAATGCGGCCGTCTTCCTCGAAATTTTAGATTGTGAGGATGCAACTGTTGTAAGTTATCTATCTAGAGTTTAATTTCTTTTGAATAGTTTGTTGAAAATTTAAATTAATGTGTGATTTATTTCATTCCAAAACTCATTAAACATGTGGTAAACATGTTTGAACCTTGTTTAGCAGACTGCAGACACTAAGGCAATGTTTGGAACCGTTTTTATTTTGTTCTCACTGTTTCCCCAAAACAAAATGAGATTTATTACACTTTTCAAATCATTTTCTCAAAACAATTTCAAAAGTTTCTCTCTCCTCCAGACATGATGTGACTGCTACAGTAAACTGATTTGATTGCTACAGTAAAAAATGTCTTCACTAAAAAACAAATAAACATCACTTCACCTTTCAATTTTCTTCTTCAAAAATATCTTTTTCTAACACCTTTAAACATGATTTGACTTCTACAGTGTATTTTGTCTCCTTCCAAAATACAAACAAACATTACTTTCATTCTCAAATTATTCCCCCAAAACATATTTCCTCAAAATGAAATCAAAATAAGATCCAAAACGGTTCCAAACATTGCCTAAGAAAACATGTTCCTAAAACAGAACAAATTCAGGACGTTCGGGCAAACCGGAACTAATGCAAAAAAACACGTTTATTTCCTTTTTCTACCACGGGGTTTACTAGCCGATGTAGTAGCATCTTTAGAGGAATCTAGAATATTCTTTCTCCGGTCATCTTCATCGTCGTCGGTTCCTTCGTCAAAGCTCTCGGTCTTATCTGTGGATTGATCTTCTTCGTCTTCTGGCAAATGATGGGCTGTGCCTTGTTTCGATAGTCGATCCCTAAGCTCTCTCAGTTTTGCTTTCTTCGTGTTCAGTACATTAACAAACTGCATAACCATAAAACATTACATAAGTTACAGCCACTGTTTGTGAGTGTGTGTGTGTGTGTGTGTGTGTGTGTGTGTGTGTGTGTGTGTGTGTGTGTGTGTGTGTGAGTGTGTGTGTGTGTGTGTGTGTGTGTGTGTGTGTGTGTGTGTGAGTGTGTGTGAGAGAGAGAGAGAGAGAGAGAGAGACTTTTCCGTAGATTTCAGATTCAAATTCGGATTTCTCAGAGCTGAGCTTCTCGCTTTGTGCTAAACATTTTTCGGCCTCTAGTTTGAGCGTGTCAAACGATTGCATCTTCCACACGACTTCCTCCTATTCACACCAGACAATCAACTCATCAAGAATACAATTTGTTTAAAACAAGAAATCGAGAGAGAGAAAGTACTAGGTATTCTTCTCTTACACTTAGTCTTATGTTAGCATCCATCAGAAAATCTAACACTTGTGCAGTAGTTTTCTTGCAATCTGGCGAAGGTTGGCATTTCCACCGCCACTCCAGCTTCGTACCTTCCTTTTCGAATGTCCACGATAGCTGCAAAAAATTTACGAAAACCGGAAGAAAAAAGTGAGAACCTCACTTCTTTCCAAGAAATACAAGAGCCTGTGAAATATCTACATATATAATTCAATATTTATTGATGAAAAAATGATTCGAGGTACGGAACGATAAAAAAATGATGTTATGTTAAAGAAGGTTAGAAATTTACAAACTTTGCTAAATTACGGTCACCCCCGAGATATGGTCAAATTACGAAAAAAAACACTTATGTTTGAGTAATTACAACCACCTCCACTATGAGTCTTCTTACACGTCGTCCACCCTTATAGTGTCAAATTCAACATAATCTTCAGGATTCCACGGAATGTTCTCTAGTTTGTACTCGTTTTGTGTGAAACTACAGTTTCTGATGCATCACAATCCAATATTTACAAGCTAATAGACACATCTTATGATTATCTAGTTTCAAAATAAGGAGCTTGAATTGGGTAAATACAAACGGGAGAATATTCTATATAATCTAGAAGATTCCACTAAATTGACACCTCAAAAGTAAACGACGATTCATAGTTGATGAGTGGTTGTAAATTTGTAATTACCAAACATGAGGGTTTTTTTGTAATTTGATCATACCTCAGTGGCCCTAATTTACCCTATTTTTTTATATACATATATCAATGGTAAAATATTTCCGGAAAAAACCAAATTGAAGCATAAATACCCGTTTGGATCCGTTTCCAGCATCTGAAAACCCGTAAACCGACCCGGATTGTTGAAAGCCGAGATACCTCTCGGCCAAATCGAGATAATCCGACACCGTTTGGTCCCAAGACGAAGCCCTCTCTTTCACCTCTTCCTCGGTAGCTTTTCCCCATAAACCAAAAATAAAAATAAAAATAAGTAAAATTAAATTTTTTTATAGTAATAATCAACTGAAATTATCGCCATTGGTTTACCTACCATGGCAGTTCCAGGCGTGGAGTCCGTCGGTTATGGAAAGGTCGAATCGGGTCGGGTGCCACGTGCCCTTCACGAATACGGGTTCAGCTTCGCCGCCGCCGGCCACACGTATATCCAGTTTCAAGCACGTGTGTCTCGGCGTGTCCATTTTGTTTAGGGTTTCGGGAGGATTTCTCTGGGGTTTATTATGACTGTGTGTAGTGTGTGAAGGAAGTTCTAACGAGAGAGACGAAGAAGAGAGAGAATTCCCGCTTTCTGACTTGTTCATTTACTTTTTTTTTTTTTCAATATTTATTAGGGAAATTTATTGTTTATTGTATATTTACCTTTTTGGAAGGCTTGAAATATATTAATTTTTATTTTTTTTAGAATTGAAGAAAATAATTTAAAATTAATTGAAAAAGTTGCATTATGGATTATGCAACTATGGTCTATGGATGGAAATCGGACGGAAATCGGACGCAGTGGATCAAAAATAGATTTTTCGGGATCTTTTCATTTTTTGTCGGAAGTAAAAAATGGATTACAATTCCAGTTTCGAAAAACTCAGAATGTAAAAATTCATTCTGATTTCGGAATGCTTCGGAATGGGCGGGCTTTTGGGGATTTTGGAAATTACGTTAATTTTGAATCTCGTGTTCCACGTTTGGATATGATGGGAATTTCACAAATATTTTTCTATCTTTTTTGTTTTTTTCCAGCAAAATGCAAGAAAATCCTAAAGAGAGTTTTTAGTTCTAATTAATTTTTTATAAGGTTTTAATTTACTTGATCCTTCGTTATTTGTATTTTTCATGTAAAATATAGCATAAGTTGTATTATGGAATTGCGAAATGTATCATAAAATTATATCATATATTTCAAAAAACAATCAAAAAATTCGGAACTAAAATCGAATCGGAAATCGGAATATCCGATAATTTCCTATACAATTCCGATTATGTTCCAAACAAATCCCCAAAATAAAAAATCGGATCTTCGAAAATCAGAATGAAGAAATGACTATATATTCAGATATTTTTTATCGGGACAAGCGAAATTTGGAAATTTCATTCAGATTTCCACCCTAACTCTCGATCTCATACTGAAATTCAGAAATTCCATATACTTTCATGATGGATTTGCGGTAGAACGAATTGAAATAAATTGAGCTCGAAAAGTCCGAATTGCGATTAATCTAACAATTAAGAATAAAATTAGGTGGTAAGTGGGATTTATCAAAAGGTTATCAATAGTTAATCAAAGTTAGGTCAAGAAATTATTGGGTCACAACTTGCTTGTTGCCTCTCTCCAATTAGTAAATCATGATTTGTGGAGAGTTGAGGTATAAAACGTCGTCGTTTTGGACTAATTAATACTTTGCTGTTAGAATATCTAAACTGTCATTAGCTGTAATTAGCTAAGCTAATGTTTATAAATGTCCATCTGTCCACATTAAATATTTAAGATAACATGTTTGAATTTAGTTAAAATTTTGAGCATTTTAGATTTATATCGACGAGTCTAAATCAACGCTTCAATTACTTAAATAACGTACAATTATGAATATTTGAACGGGATTTCTGAATACCGTCGGTTTTTCCGATTTTGGAACAATATTTCTTATTCCAAATTCCGAAATTTTAGTTTTATATTATTTGGATTCTTTGAATATATTCAGATTCCGAATTCTGATTCGATTGTAATTTCCGAGACTAAGTTCGAAAACTTTGATTTTTTTAAATTAAATTATACTTTAAAAAATCAATATTGTTATTTACTCTCTCTGTTCCACAATAACTGTCTATTTTTAAAAATATTTTTGTTTCATATTATCTGTCACTTTAGATTTCCAATACTGCATAAAATGCATTTTTTCCTGTTTTAACCTTATTAATTCAACTATAAGTATTAACTCTCTCTTATCACATCATTAAATAATCAAGGTTATTTTAGTCTTTCTAATATATTTTACCTAAAATCAAGACACATTTATTCAGCTTTTTAATCCTTGTGCAAAGCCAAAAACGACACTTAATAAAGAACGGAGGGAGTATTTTGTATTATATCGAGTATGGACTAAAACAGTAAAATATTCCGATTTTGGAACAAGTTTTTTTTTATTTCAATTTACGAGATTCCGATTTTGGAACAATTTTGTTTAATACGTACTAATTTACACCCAAAAACTTTTCCTCACAATTTGGATTTTCAAATTTCTCAACCTCCGTCATCTAACGGCGTTAAAATATTCCAAATTCATTCCCCAACTGTGCAGCAGAGGAGGACAAACAAAACCCACCGTCAAAAATCCAGACAGAGTACACACACACACACACACACTGCGAGTTGAAGAAACCTCTCGATAAGGAAAAATCCAGAAGGCAAATATACTCAGAAGATCGGAAATTTGAACTTTTAGTAAGAATTTTTTACCACATTTTTCAATTCTGTACTTCGATTTTAGTTTTCTTTTGGTTTTCTGAGTTGAAGTTCTTACGCAAGCAGATCTAACTCAGGTTTGTCTTTTGTTCGTTCAAATCAGTCCGCATTACCATTTTTTTTTACTTCGTTTTTGTGTTTTTTTTTGTCTGAATTTATGGATTTTAATGTAGGTTTAGTTTGATTGTGGAATAGTATTTATGGGCGTGATAAATGTTTTTTTTTTTTTTAATGAAGAAATGATTTTTTTATGCATACAATGTATTTATCATGTTATAATCATCATCTAGTACACTGTGCACCAAAAGTTGTACCAAGGATTGTAATTTCAAATGTGGATGAACAGAAGTTTGATCTGGCTTCTAGACCTTCCGATTGTAATTTTCTGAATCATATTGCTTA
The DNA here is from genome assembly GCF_056151865.1 of Erythranthe guttata. Taxonomy (NCBI): domain Eukaryota; kingdom Viridiplantae; phylum Streptophyta; class Magnoliopsida; order Lamiales; family Phrymaceae; genus Erythranthe; species Erythranthe guttata. Next base: position 2,337,053 of record NC_142539.1, on the reverse strand, counting down.
TCGTGTGAAGATTTTAATGCAATGTATAATGCCGTGCAAACTGTACGATGCGATGTTTTTATGCAAATGTATCGAGGTATATTAGGCAACGGCATAATTGAATGTTCGTATTTTACAAATCTTAAATCGAATACGAGAGAATTGTTTTACTCGAAATGTGTTTATTAACGAAATAACGATTTATGTTTTTATGATATGTTCTTGCTTATCGACTCAGTAATATGGGACTGGAAGGCAGTGACGTTCACATTGACAAGGAGCCAGATGGTGAAAAGTCGGTTGAGCTAACAAACCCGTGTCAAGCTGAGGCATGTGCGAAGAATTTACAAAGCACCGACAGTGAAATTAACTCGTCCAATGAGGATGCGGCGACACGTGGATGTACGAAATCGAAAAGTGATAATAAGAAGACGAGAGCTTGTGGCAAAAAGACTACCGTTCCGCAGCCGTTTGCTCTGGCAACTGAAAAACGAGCAACAAGTGGGGCCCGTCCTTATGGGGCTGAGTTTGACAATATAGCAGTTGGAGATAAACCATCAAATGCTCACATCTTGCAGCATCCGACTTCCTCAAAGGAGAATCGAGTAAAATTATCTATTCGATCTATATATATTTTTTTTCTGATTCATTATATGTATCTTTCGATGGGCTTCCACATTGGTGCTTATTATCTTTCTTGATTTCTTATTATCTGTCGTTGCTAAGCATACCTCCAAGAATCTATATACATGTCGGTTTTCGTGCTTCAGAAAAATGATTCAAACAAGACTGTTTTAGCAGCTGTATGAACTCAATAGAAATGTATGTGTCTTGTCTTGATGCAGACATTCTCACATGTTATACCGAGAAAGCCATTGCAACCTGACAACAAGAACCACCCCGATGAAGACACTTGTTCTATCACCTCGTCGTATCCTATATATACCCTTATTTCTTGTTAATGTATTTTAGGTTCTTTTACTGCTCGTTGTGAATGCTTATCGTTATTTCCTCAACTATTCAAAGAACTGTGGCTTCGGTAAGAAAGATTAAAGCAACTGTGGCCTCAGCCCCAGTGTTTAAGAGCAGTGAGCGCGCTGAACGAAGAAAGGAGGTAAATTTAGACTACATTTTTATTTTATTTTTTTATTTTTTTTATGATATATATTCTCTTAATTTTAATATATGTTTCAGTTCCTATCGAAATTAGAGGAGAAGCATCAAGCATTGGTAGCCGAGAAAACTCAATGCGAGGCAAGGACTAAGGTAAATTTCTCAAACTATAACTTTGAAATGAAAATCTTTAACGAAGTTTATTGAATCGAAAGTCGAAACTAAGTAGCTTCGTTGCATTTGTCTGGTCTTCGTATTTTTAGGAAGAGACCGAAGCAACAATAAAACAACTAAGGAAGAGCTTGAAGTTTAAGGCTAGTCCAATGCCAAACTTCTACCATGAGGGCCCACCACCCAAGGCTGAACTAAAAAAGGTACACTGCAGTTATTTGACTATATTTAGGGGTGGAAATTGGTACGGAATTTCCGATTTCTGCTGAATCCGATCCGAAATTTTCCAATTTTGGAACAATATATTCATTCAGAATTCCGAATATTCTGATTCCGATTTTTTCCAATTTTTTTTGGATAGGAATTGGAATAAATAGGATATTCTGATTTCCGATCCATATTTGATTTCGAAAGTAATTCGGAAAATTCCGATATTTTCCGGAAATTACACTTATAATATCAATATCATTATGCATTTTGTAATTTAGGTTATAAAAAAAATGGAAATTTCCGATTTTGGAACAATTTTTTTACATTCCAATTTCCGAAAGTTCGATTTTTCCAATTTTTTTGAAACAGAATTGCAATTACTTTTTCACTTCTGCAAAAAATCGGAAATTTTCCCTGATTCCGATCCTATCCGTCCGATTTCTACACCTAACTATACTCTTTCGAAATTTCAGCCACCTCCAACTCGTGCGAAATCACCCAAATTGGGCCGAAGAAAAAGCTGCAGTGATACAAAAAGTTCAGTCCAAGGAAACAGCGAAGCTCGCCAGAGTTTTCCCATCACAAACACGAAAACTAGGATTAATATACGAAACGATACTGCTTCAGACAAAACGGAGCCGGCTGTTCATTCTTGATGATCTGTTGTAAGTGTTATCTAATTAAGATCTTAATTTATTTTTAATCCTCTGTTTAAAGATTACTTTCAAGTGGTGTTTTCTTTAAATTAAATTAATGTATGATGTAAATTTTTCCTGCAAGATAAAACACATTTGGAAATTGGGGCTGTCTCAATTTTTGACATGTTCCATAGATTTTGCCTTTAGTGTATAAGTTGTGGGCCATATGTGTAATAATTTTCAAAAGCATTACAAGGAAAAAAGGTGCATTTCAATTTCAATTTCAATTTCAATGCATTTGCATAACATGTTGGGGGTGAAATTTCAATGTTCACAAATGTAGGTAGCCACTATGTTGTGGCTTGTCTTGTGACATGTTTGGGACCACTATATAAACTTTTCAATTCTTTGGGGGTTTGGCTTGCAAAATAAACTAATTAAAAGCTCTCATCTCTAATTATAGCTTATGTTATTGCGTCGTGTCCACGACCAGACATGACCACGGTTCGGATCGGAACCCGCCCGTGGTTAATTGGCTGATTAACTACGTCATCGAGTGTTGACCCAAAATCGTGACATTAAGGGTTATTACACATTATTTAAAAAAAATCTACGACCGTTATTATATGTTCTTTGAAGAAAAAATATCATCAAGTCAACAATCAAAGTTTGACCGAACGGGTGGGTCAAACCGCGGACTTCCCATCTCGAATTCTAAAAAAAAATCAATTTTTGTTTTAAAATACCACAAATCGGCGGTTAACCGTCCATTGAAAACTAGCAATGAATCAGCAGTTCCGAACCGCAACCGAATCCTTACATTGAAGGGTCGGTTTAAGGGTTGTTTATTTTCGAACCGTGCATAGGCGGAATGGTTAAAGGTGTGATTGTGAAAATTACAGTTTTCACCCCTCAGGTTTGTACTGATTTCACATTAGGTCCTCTGTGTTCACAAAAAACACATTCGGTCCCTCATATTTCAACAATTTAACACTTTTTGTCATTTTCGTCAATTTACTGTTACTCTGTCGGTCAAGGCAGTGATGGGCAAATGCTAAATTCCGTCAGTAATAATGGAAAATCGACGAAAACGGCTAAAAGTATTGAATATTTGAAATATGAGGGATCAAATGTGTTTTTTGTGAACGTGAGGGACCAAATATAAATTTGGTGCAAACGTGAGAGACCAAAAACTGTATTTTTCCCAGGTGCGATTATATCTTCTAACCGTTAAAAACTAAATATGTCAAAAACTTGTGTTTCACATCCACACACCATGTTCTTCAAAGCTCTCTCTCTCTCTCTCTCTCTCTGTCTCTCTCTCTCTCTCTCTCTCTCTCTCTCTCTCTCTATATATATATATATATATATATATATATATATATATATATATATATATATATATATATAGGGTTGTGTAAAAGATGAAGGATGCGTGATGACCATGCCAAACGCTATATTCTCATGTGTACTGAAAAAAGCATGATATGGGATGCTGAAAAAAAAGTGGAATTTGTTGTCCAAAAAGAAACCCACCCCCACCCCCACCCCCTAGTTGTCATCCTCAGGTATATAAAAGGCCCTCCTATGAAAAATTAATGCATGGCCATATATATCATGAAGCAAAATAAATGTGTGATGAAATGCTGAGGGGAACGTTGTCTGGTTCGAGACCACTTCTTTCGATACAAGAGAAGAATAAACTCGGACCAGGCTTCATTCCCCTCAGCTTTTCATAACTTCCCGCAACGTAACTACCGATCGATTCACCGGTCGTAACGTTTTCTTCATAATTCCGAGCGCTACTGCAAGTCGTCGATCTTGTTTGTTCTTGCAATTCTTGAAACCGTATATATATATATATATATATATATATATATATATATATATATATATAGTTGAAGTCTTGTAGAATATACATACACTTTAGATACACCTGCAGAACAGAGTTAGGTTTCATCTTTTCTTTCTTATTGGACTTTACTTGCAGAGGTTAGCAACGAATATTTAATCAGTTATTACAGCTTTTACTTTAGTTACTATTAATTACATTAATTAAATGATTTTCAAGATTTTTTTTTACTGTGTTTACACCTTATAGAATATAATGTCATCATAACATTCCTCTTATTATTGGACTCTACTTTTTAAACTTTTACTATTACAAAGTGAGAGTTTGTAATTCTCGTTTTATGCAGGCTCGTAGATGTTACATCTGATGAAATAAATACATTGGATAAGTTTCTACGTTTTATTAATACGTAATATAACATATACTTGTGGCCTCTGGGTGTGTGTAAAATATATATATGGAATTATATATGTATATGCTAAGATATAACCCGATGAAATTCACTAGACCCATATTTTTTGTAAATTTCACTAGATGCTATTTTTATATTTTTCTCTTTAGTTAAAAAATATTATTATATAGTTCTTTTAATTAAATTTCTCTTGGGCAACCCTAAGCAATTATAATGCATCTTCGTAATTATTTTTTCTCTCTACTAATATTTTAATTATTATTTTTTCTTTCTTATCTTAATGAAATGATTTACCAAACCGTTTGCTTTGTTAATGGCATATTTATAATTACTATTTTTCCTTTTTCTTTAATCTACTAATTCTTGAATTTTCACTTTGAAAATGCTAAATTGTGCAGCGCACGTGGAAAAATACTAATTCTTCGTAAACTCTCATACATCTTATCTTTGGATCTTAAAAGTTACTCGAACGGAAAATAAAAATTAATAAACATGTTATACATTATTTCGAGGAGTTTAAAGTGTACATAAAATTGTTTTATAGTATACATATAAGTATGTTTATAATTAATTTTGAAGGATCAAATATTTGGTTAAGTTGATTATGAGAGTCAAAAGAAGAGAAGAGACAACTTGAGTATGTTTGAAGAGAAAAAGCAGTATTATTATCACTTATGCTCAATAAAGGGATCAAATTTGGACGAAAATTGATTTTGTGTGTTCAAATGGAATTGTTTTATTACTTTTTGTGACTTGACTAAAATTCATAAAAAGCAGCCACGTAATTTTTTTTAAAGATAAGAAAAGTCTAATTCAATATAAATAAATATAAATAAATAAATAAATAAAATAAAAGAAAAAAAAATAATATTAGTGAATTGTGACCCAAAATGTAAAGAAAGCTGTTTATTGACAAGATTGATCAGTTTTCAATTATAACTTATAAGTACAATTTGTCAAATTGCTTTACCATTTGTGATTAAATCCTACGTCATTTTCTTTTTCTAAAATTGAAAAGTAAAAAAGTTTATTGAATGTATTAGTTAAATTTGTTTTAAACAACTAATAAACTAACTCTTATGTATAATAAGCTGTTTTAAAAGCTGATAAGTTATTGCGCCTTATTTTTAGAGTTACCTTTTAAAGTATTCAGATAATAAGCTTATAAACTATTTTCACTCATAATAAGATTTTAAATAAAAATGTTGGGTAAATTTACTTTTTTTAAAATTGAAAAGCAAAAAGTTTATTGGATGTATTTGAGTCTTGTAAGAAATAAAACGACTAGTATTTACACGACTATTGTAAGTAAAATTACACTTTTGGTCCCTCATGTTTAGTCCAATTTCACTTTTCCACCCCGTTGTTTCAAAGTAAACAAAGTTTACTCTCTAAGGTTCAATTTTCAACACTTTCGATCGGTGGTATATTTGTAAGAGGATTTACTAGAGGGTAAATAATACTTAAGCCCTCCGTGGGTTCGCTATTTTGCACATGAGTCCTTCTACTTTCAATATAAATATACGGACCCCTTGTACATTTAATTTAATACAAATACATAACTCCCTTGTGGTATTCCCACTTGGCAAATACAGTCATACTCACTAAAAGATGAAAATTTTTGAAAGTACAAGGAGTTATGTGCATATAATAAAGTATAAGGGGATCATAGTGCTTATACTGAAAGTACAAAGATGTTATGTGCAAAATTATCAAATAACAGGGGCTTAAGTGCTATTTAACCATTATTATAAGGACAATGTTTGCATTATGTGGGCTGGGCTGGGTTACAGCAATGGACTTGATCTTCGGCCTAACGCAGTACAAATAGCTGGTTTGTGTACAAGGAAAAGTCAACTCTATATATATAACACAATTATATATATTACAATCACTTGTAGTCAACTCTAATACAAATATGCAATTGTATCTTATGTGGTTATGACTTATGAGACGTGTGATAAATGTTATTTTAGTTTTAATAGTGTTGTTTCGACTTTAAAATGATGTTGACCTTTTTTTTCGGTCTGAAGTTGACAAAACTCAAAAAATTTGTATTTTTAGTTATCTGAGTAAGTTTTTTAATTCAACTTGAATCGATAAAATTGGACGCGGGCTGGTATCATTAATTCTTTGAGTTAGCTTTCTAGTACAACTTGAATCATCAAAATTGGATGTTGCGCGAGAAAGATCAATGAACACTGCCCACAATTTTGATGTTTTGAGTTATCTAAAATTTTATATGTAATTCGTCACCCGACATTCAATTTGGTTGATTCAAGTTGGATTAGAAAGTTAATTCTTAAAGGACTACAATTTTCGTATTTTGAATTTTTGCCAGAGTCATATTAGAAAATGGTCTAAACCACATTTTCAAGTTAAGGTGGTTTGAGTAAAATTAAAACAATATTAGCATTTCAATCAATGAATTGTTTAGTAACTAATGTGTACTAACTAACATATCATATTTTTTTATAATACAAATGTCCAATCATCGTCCGATTTTAGGACATACATCTATAAGTTTGAGAATTCGAGATCTGACCAAATAATTATGTACTTTCTTACTCCACTAACGAGCTGAGGTCGACGCTAGTGAGATATTTGGTGAATAATATACCAAACTATTATTGGAGGAGAATATTTAGTGCATGGTAGACTCTTTAACTACATTGACAATGAAATTGGAATAAGGAATTGGTCCCAACTTGTTTTGAAGGAATGATCCTCTACAAAATGTACACATAGTTTCATTTTACATAGGAATTTTATACATTGCACTTCGAAAATTCCGAATTTAATATGTTTAGCTCTTTGTTGATTTCAAAAAGTCTGAAATACCCCTCACTTTATGTTTGATATACATGTAATAATGCCTAATGATACGTGTAATTGTCTGTTCAATTTAGCCCTTAAGTATAGATAACTATTAGGAGTAATTTGTTTGCTTCACATAAATACAATAATTAATTAAGTTTGAAGTAAGATCGTGTAATTTTTTTTATTTTATTTTTCTTTTGTTGAGGTGGTAACGTGCAAATCGAAATATCCAAAAGATTTCATTTCACCAAGATCGATCCACTTCCAATGAGTATTATATCAACCAACCTCGCATTAGGATAATCATATTAAATTTACCCACTAATCATTGGTTAGTTGTTAAAAAATCATTCTTGAAAGTGATTCAAATCATTTTCATTTCTTTGACTACAAGGTGAAGCCCACAAATCTATGATCCCTAATACGTAATTATATGCATATGACTTTGACAAAACGATAACTTGCTAAACATCCTTCGACACTAATATCCTTTAAATCAGTATAGTGAGATTTTATCGATTTATTAAAGTTTTACGTTTTCAGACTAAATTACCCCCGCCCCTTTCTCTTATATTCCATCCGTTCATTCCACCTTCCCCTTTTCTATTTCGTTTCAGATTCAACCAGTGTTCTAAAAATCGGCCGAGGCGGTCGATTAATCGGTCGCCGAGGCGGAGACGGTCCAAAACCTTTACGATTTTAGTGTAAAGGTTTGAAAAATCGTTTTTTTTTTTTTTTTTTTTATAAATCAAAATAAAAGTTGGAATTTTAATAAAAAAAAAATGAGTTTATGCTTTATTTTGTTTATGTTAATTATTATTGTTAAAGAACTAATGATGTATGCCAAGAATGTATGTAAATTCAAAAAAAATTGCCTTTTTATTTATATTTTATAAGGATATTTATGTATTATGATCTTATTATTATTAAACTTTTATTATGTTATTAGAATATATACATGATCGAGATATAACTATCTTTAAATATTTTTTATCTATGTTTTGAGTATTTATAAATAATATCTACAAATATATTATATTAAATTTTAAAAACCGATTTATTTCCGATTTATCACCGATTAATCACCGCCGCACCGATTAATCGTGAGTCGGTGCCTGACCGACTCGGACCCGATTACCCATTTTTACAACCTTGGATTCAACTATATCTTCGACAAGTTCGATGCACCACCATCGTTTTTCCCTATCGTCGTCGTTGAATAAGAATTAACTAGCACACATAGTGACGACACGCACACATACACACTCTCACACACAAAAAAAATGCACGAACATGCGTTCACACACAACAGTCTTCCAGATCTGCGTATTTTGTAAATACACCTTTTGTAAAATGGTCTCTTCAACACTCACATAACCCAGTTATATGGTGCCGTTGACTTCAAATGGTACCAAAATTCAATTGACGATCTTTAGCAGAATGAGAAATCTTCACTATTCTTTAATTAAACTATTAATTGAGTATAGCAAAAGTAAAAAGATGATATATAAAAGATTGAATCTTTTCTTTTTCATAATGCAATAATCCAAAGAGGCGAATTTTTTCTGATTCCCTTTGAGATAATCCTTTGAGCATGTTATTTGTAGGTAATTTTTTTGAAGAATTTTTATGTTGTGCGTTATGTGTCATAGAATTACACTAATGCCACTAAATATTATTTTACCATGATTGCCCTTATTATTCTTCATTGGCGTAGATAGATTTAGTATAAAATAAAATTAACGAGAAGGGTATTAAAGTCACACAAACGACACTTATTTTGAAACAGAAAAAAAACACCGTATTTAAACTTCTAAGCTATGTAGCACGGAAGCTTCAACTTATTAACGTTGCCGCATTTTGGAAACGGGTCGTGTCGGAAACTCGACTATACCTTACTGACACCGTATAGGCCATTTTATAATTTCTAAAAAGTTAGAAACATATTTGAATAGCAAAATTTCAAATATTCTTGTTGTTTCTCAAATTATTTAAATGATTTAATAATCAATTGCAAATTAATAATTGATGATAAAATTTATTTTGAACATGTTTGTATAAAATATATAAAAATAATTTATATATAAATCAAAACGTATACTGTATATGTTTTTATATAAAATATTTATAAATATACTCTTATACTTTCACTTATCAAAAAAAATACTCTTATACTTTCAATATTTACACATTTTCTAGAGTCTCCGTATTCTAGTACCGTTTCCTCGTATCCGTGCTACATAGCTTCTAAGTAATACAGACAAAAGAGTTTAATATCTACAATTTTTTATTTTGGGAATGGAATTTAATATTTACCAGTAAAGACTTTTGTAAGGTGCCTAGCTTGAGTTGAACACGTGGCAGCTCCACAGCCACGCAGTGCATGTAATTGGGAATCATGTATAGCAGGCTTCTGTAAATAGCTTCTGTCATATGGGGTTTCTCAGTCTTTTCTTTGTTTGAATCTTACAGATTCTGGGTTTTTGCTCTCTCTCTCTCTCTCTCTCTCTCTCTCTCTCCATTTTCTCTCTCTATAAGTTTATGTGATCTTTTCAAGATTAGGTTAAATGTTTGTTCTTGATTTTACTTAAATTTTGTGCATTTCTTTTTTTTTTTTTTTGCTGAGGCGGATAACACGATTTTGCCATATTAAGAAACAGGAGAAAAAAAAAAGTGAGATTGGGTCAACTTTGATTTAACTGCCAATGATTTGAGAGGAGCAAGAAGGTATGTGGGACTCCCTATTTTCATGGGTTTTATCTATATTTTCAAGAACTGTTGTACTTTATGGTATTTTTGCTGCTGTTACTTTTCACAAGAATATATGGGAACAAATTAAAGATCTGAGTTTGTATTTGCCTAATCAATTCCACTTTTGAATTTAGGGTTTCTGTAGAGAATTAGAGAAGATGTATAATTGTAAAGTAAGAGTTTTTTTTTTTTTTTGAGGAGTGAGTGATGATAAGATACCCTAAGATGCATATGCCTGTAATTCAATAAACCAATATTTCTGGATCTTGATTTTTATTATTTTTTTTGTCATTTGCTTGCTATGTTCTACTTTCGAAAATAAGGGGTGTAGAGAATTGTGTTGATTTGCAACTTAATTTGTTGGAAGATGTGAGCTGATCGATCAAGAATCGCGAAGTTGTTGACGAGTCGAATTAAAATGCAAAGTTTGTTCGAGTGGTTATTTTAGCAAAAACCCACTTATGCATCGGGTGATTCTTTTTTTTTGCGACTGGATTTTGTGTTCTTATAGGATTGGTCGAGGCGAAAAAAACCGATACACACGTGCAATATTACTTAAAATTATAGGGGGGGCATTACAAATCTTGATTTACGTATTTTCGGAATTTTTTTTCAACTTGCTTATTTCTATATTTTTCCAGGATTTTGTTATCTTAATAGACGACGATAATGATGAATTCAAGCAACAAAGGGGTTAACTTCGGACTTGAATCGGGTTCTAAGAATTACAGCGTAGAAACACGTTCGAAAAGTAGTAGTACAGGTGCAGGTGGAAATGCAAAATCGAGAATGGACATGGCATTTGCAGCATCTGATCCTTTATCCGAATTAGTTTGGTCGTCCAATAAAGGTTTGGGCCTCAAATGTGCCGATAAAAAAAATGTGGGCCCCGGCGCAAAGGAGCTTTCGACTGCACAGAAGTTGACTAGATTAAAGTCAATGCTCAAAGGGGAGGACAGAATCGATGATGATAAAGATGATGAAGGTACCTCGTTTGGCTTGGATGCTTCTCACATATTCTCTGATGGTAGTAAAGCTATTTATTTTTTGTATTCATTGAACTCGTTTTTTCTCGATTTTCTTCTGACAAAATATACCTTTTTTTTTAAGGTTGTAGTAATGATAAAATGGAGGAGAAAGCTGGCAAAGTTGATGTACAAATTGCTGATATTGCTGAATGTAGCAAAAGAAATGCTGGTAAAAATTGTGCTATTTCTGTACTGTTAGTACATATATGTTCGACAACTGCGTATGAATGCGAGTTTCGTATTTTCTCGTGCTTATGGATTTTTTTCCGCTTTGCTTCTGCCTAGGTGTGGAAATTGGAACGGAATTTCCGAAAGTTCTGATTTTTCTTGGAACAAATTGGAATACATATTAAATTCCAAATTTTGAATCGATTTTAATTTCAAAAATTCCGATTATTTCGATTATTTTATAATATCAATATTATTATGTATTTTATGTTATAGGTCATTAGAAAAATGGAATTTCCAAATCCCGCCGATTTCAATCTGGAAATTTCTGATTTTGGAACAAGTTTGTTTATTCCAATTTCCGAAACTCCGGTTTACGATTTTTCCAACTTTTTTCAGGGATGAAATTGGAATTAGTTTTTCACTTCCGAAAAAATATCGGATTTTTTCCGAAAGTACCAATTCCAATCCGATCCATCCGATTTCTTACTTCTGCATGCTCTAAGGCTCGTCTTTTATCAGTTGAAATTTGAAGCAAAATGTGCAATATCTTAGCACCATCTTTTCTTGAAATTGCATAACATTTGGCTGTTCGTATTTTTTTTTCTGCAGAAGATAGTTTAGCAGAAGGGACCTCTGAAAGTAAAGTCAACACGGTAATAAGAGGAACTTCGTGCGGTCATATTATCGGCTCAGCTCTTCCCATTAGTTCAAAACCTCATGCTGACGATGAAGTGACATCAGCAGCATCTACAGACACAAAGAAGAACACGAAGAAGAAGAAGAATAAAACTAGTATTCCCATTTCTGCCCCTCCAATGGAAATCGAGGGCTGTGCCGAAAACGATTTAGCTCAAAATAGCAGGATTTGTTTGTCCCAAGAAAACGGGAAAGAGAAAGCCTTGTCTGATGACAAGGATGACAGCCATGTCAGCATGGAAAGCTGTAATAGTGCTACATTATTCTCGAAAGGCGTAAAGAAACGATTTTTGGAACAAGGGCATCAGCTAGTCGAGAGCAAAAAAATGAAAAGTCAAATCGAGGGAAATAATTACGGTTCTACCTCTGTTGTAAAACCCGACAGCTCCTTCATGAACTGGATATCGAACATGGTGAAGGGCCTCTCAGATTCTAATAATAAAAAAGACCCTTCTGCCCTTGCTCTTGTTTCTCGGCCCGAAAATGATTGCAAAAGCCCGAATGCCGGATTCCAATCCGTATTTCGATCAATGTATACGTCTGACAAAAAAGCATATGAAGGTGAAAAGGACAACTCTTGCAAGCAGATTGTTCTATCTAATAAAGATGTAAATCAACGTACATCCGGGGGTAGTAATGTCCATCCGATTAATCCGTGGATTTTCTCTTTGAAAGATGAGGTAAGCCCGTCTGGTTCTTTCTCCAAAGAGGCGAAGACCACGACAGAAAACACGAGCCCGAATATCCCTTTACCTGAAAAAAGTAACCCTAGTGGCAGTTTGTGGATTACTCGTCTTTATACAAGAACACCTGGCGTTGAAAACTTGAACAAGGTTATTACTAAAGAACCCTTCTTCCCAAAAGCAGCTAATAATCTTGATTGTGAGAAAATTTCCGAGGCAAATGGTGATTCTTTTGATTTGAAGCCACCTCGTAAATCTTCAACGTGCGCGTTGATATGTTTCTATTGCGGGAGAAGTGATCATTATTTACGTAAATGCCCCGAGTTGACAGAAACTGAAATCAAGGGTCTACAAGTGAAAATCGGCTCGTTTGATAAAGTGGAGGAATCTTGTTGTTTCTGTATTAGATGCTTTCGGTTCGACCATTGGGCGATTTCTTGCCCCTCTGTGGCGGTGCCGCCACGTAGGCGCCATGTGGCTTGCACGAGCAAGAAATCATCTTTTGCATCCGATTCTGAAAATTATTTGAAATTTCCGAGGGGTATTTTCGCCAATTCGCAGGATGCGGTTGCCGAGGGAGAAATCTTCCGTGCGATAAAGAAGCTGCGAATGTCTCGATCTGATATTCTCAGGTAAAAGAAAAAACCACCTTCTTGACTAATATTCCAAATGTACGAGTAGAAGAAAAGGTTTGAATCTTTTGCATTTTTTATTTTAATTCAGAATATTAGTAAATAAAGTCTCTTGATATTTTACGATACAGATTGATGAATTCGAATATCTCTTCGACGCATTTGAATGGTTTTTTCTTGCGTTTGCGGCTCGGAAAGTTGGAAGCAGGGCTAGGTTGGACCGGTTACTATGTTGCTCGTATAACTGGTTGGTTATTTTATTTTATTTACGTTTTCTATGTAGGTTATTTATTTACTTATTTATTATTATTTTATTTATTGTTTGTATGATAAATTAATAGGTTATACGACAGAGATTATCGATTACAAGTCCAAGAAGTCAATTTTGGTAGATGTTGGAGGGATCAAATCATCCGTTGGGAGTCAATACGTGTCAAACCATGATTTTCTTGAGGTTAGTTTCGTATTAAAATTTCGTGATAAAATACTTCGAAGAGATGGTGGTAGTGAAATTTTATACGCAAGTCACCCGTTTTTCGTTCATTTGCCTCTATACGTATTTTCAGTTGTGCTTCATTTATTTAGTATATCTATGCGACTATACGTTAAAAAAAAAAAATACATTCAAAAACCTAACTACACGCACTTGTTTCTTAGGACGAGATCAAGGCATGGTGGAGCAGATTATCGAAAACGGGTGACAAGATTCCTTTGTTGGATGAGTTAAATTCGAAATTCGAGGATAGAGAAAGTCTTGGTTTCTAGTTATTACGGTTTCTATCTTTTTTTCTTCCGACCCGAGCAAACACTTGTGTATATGTAAGTAGCTTATGAGGTGTTCAGGTTTTTCTTTTTTCTCGCGAACAAATTTTCGGGGTCGAATAATTATTTACCATTAGTTTATGTCATGACTCATGAGAGTTTCATGTACATACAAGTAAAGTTGGAGATTATGTCAATAAATCATAATATTTTTTACATAATTTTTAGGGATGGTAACGAATAGTGTTTATATTCATCTCTAGCCTATTCATCTCTAGCCAAAAAAACAGTTTCGCAAATAAATTCAATGATCTAATTTAAATCACTTTCATCCGTTAAGTTCTAATTTCACCAATATTGCACAGTGACCCTCCCTACGTTCACAAATATATCAAATTATTTTGTGAAAATAGTAACAGTACACCAAACAACGGTATAGGGTAATGGTCGAAAACTTCGATATCCGTACCGATATTGCCCCTACTTCTTTAAGATATCTTGTTGAAAATTATTTTGGACAAGTGATGGACACCACTAAACTGAAACGAAGCCCACTAGCCCATTATCGGTAGGTGGGTGCAACTTGCAAATAATAAAATATTCCCATTTTATCAAATTTAAGAAGTGGGAAGGCAGCAAAATAATTCCTCACACTAATTTCGAAAATCAAAGTTTTTTAAGTCAATTTGTTATTATTTATTGTTACAATAATCATGTGGATTAGTTGCAGGACACCATCGTGCTTCATGCTTATATATATATATATATATATATATATATATATATATATATATATATATATATATATATATATATATATATATTTGTTTTTCACCGTTTGAAAATTGCTATTTACAGTTCAAAACACTAAATTGAACGCCCAAATGGGGCGGCTACACCTTAATTGAATGCCCAAGTCGGGCGCCCAGGGCGTGTACAAACGCCCGGAACGGGCGTTCCTACAGGCCATGGATGCCCGACTTGGACGTTCTATCATGTATGTGCGAAAAAAAAAGCCCTACAAATCGATTTATAGGGTTTTTTAACATGAAATTGGTTCTGTAATTGACCTACCCAATGCATATTACACATAAGTGAGTCGAAATTACGTCAAAAAATCGAAGCCCAACCCTTCTTCAAGCTTGATTTCGAATTTTTGATTTTTTTTTTTTTTTGCTATTTGTAGTTTAGGGGTTTTTGCGTTTTTTGAGATGTTTTAGGATTTTAGAGAAATAAAGTGTTTTTTGTTATGAACCATAAATAGCAATTTTCAAATTGTAAAAAGCATTTATATATATATATATATATATATATATATATATATATATATATATATATATATATATATATTAATATTGCAAAATGACTTGACTCCAACTTTATTATATATGTAACGCTAATTATTTCTCAGTGTATTCCACGTCTGAATTAAATTCATCGGTTCCAACTTCAATTCACAGACTTTTCTTCGGAGACGACTAGCTATGCGTCAAGGTAAGTCACCTTCGCCCCCCCCCCCCCCCCCCCCCACCCCACCCCCTACAAAAACTCACTCTGCAAATAAGCAACAATGTCTATATATATATATATGTGTGTGTGTGTGTGTGTGTGTATGTGTGCGTGTGTATCACATAAGCACGAACTAAAATTCAAAATATACTGTACGAACTTGTTGTAGATGGTTTCGGCAAGTTCGCTCTCGCAGTACACATCGCAGCTGCGTCGTCGATCGGGCTGATCTCCGCCGCCGGAATCATGCATTTCCGCCACCGCAAGTCCAAGCCTTCCAACGACAACGGCGGCGACGACCACCACCACCACCACCTCGCTCCGGTCCTGGATCGGACGGAATCCGGCCGCGTCGGCAAAATCGAGAGATTCTCCCATTACCTAGGTCTATATCCATTCATCAACAAAAATCCCCAAATTCAATTTCCTCTTCACACACAAACACACACACATATATATTTAAAAATAAAATAATTTGAAAATTGACAGCTAGGCAGATGGGATTCGAAGACGAGAGCGAGTGCCCTAGGCTGATTAAATTGGCGTATCAGTATCTGAAGAGATCGAAAGGCGTTGACGACAAAATTTATGAGTATTTAGCAAACGAACCGAATGCAGAGATTTTGTATGTGAAATTGGTTGAAGAATTTGAGAGATGCATTCTCGGCTACTTGGCCTTTCATTGGAGCCAAGCTCCTCTTTTGATTAGTCAGGTTTAATTTTTTTTAATTTGATTTTAGTTTTTAATTTCGGATCTCGGATTCGGGTCGAATCGCTGAACCGGGTTGGAAATTGTTTTGCAGGTATTGAGCGTTGACTCTGAGCAGAAAAGGCTCAAGGAATTGGTCATGGCAGCTACAAGGTGAGATATTTCGTATTTCGTATTTCGCAGATATTATAATTTAGGGCAAATTACGTCCACCACTTAGTTACGATCAAATTACGATTACAGTTACCTCTCAACTATGTATTATCATACAAAATTACCCCTCCAAAGGTAAATTTAAGGATGTTAAAGCGGTAAAACCGAACCGAGATTTCGGTACGCCAACATTTCATATCGTCTACCTAACTGAATATACGATTTTTTTCGTTAAATAACCGAATTACATAAATTTTATGTGAAAATATTTAAAAGCAGGGTGGCTGTAATTATCCAAACAAGAGGGGTTTTTCGTAATTTGGTTATACCTCAGGGGTTGGCTGTAATTTGCCCTCTTTATAAATATATTTGCATTTTAAATAAAAAAAAATAAATGTTTTATTACAATATCAGTTTTGTGGGACATACGAAAATATCTGTAACGTGCAAAATGACGTGGACGGGGTTTTTGTCTTCGAGTGCTGATTTATACGTATATTTATTCCATCTAGTAACATATATTATATTTAATTATTAAAAAACCCTTCATGTTATTAATAGTAGCAAAAATTTCTATATAATGTATTTTATTAGCACACAACTCTCCCTAAGTTGTGAAATTTTTAGGAGTTGATTGCATTTAGTACCCCTTTTGTTGCACCGAATTGTTAAAAAGGAATTGTGTTATCAATATTTGCAAAAAAAACCCTGTAATGTATTTTTTATAGCACACAACCCCCTAAACTAGTGGTTCATGTTGGTCTCGTTTTAAATAAAGTAATGTAGAAAAAATAAAGAAATACAGAATATGGAGATAATGTATCTCTTTAAATATTGGTTTTAAAAACTCCAAAAAAAGAAGAAAATAATAATAATAGTAATAAAGTTTCAGCTACCAATACTTGACAAAGGAAGAAAATTATTTTATTCCAATTATTATTTATGAGTGACGTGGATGGATCATCCAATAATGCCATAAGTATAATTTAATAGCCACATGGAGATTAAAATATACATTTAGAAACTATAAATTATTGTGTAACATATCAAAAGCAAGATCACTAAAGATTTCATGTGATGTTAATAATTACTTTTTCTCCAAAAAATAATAATAATTACTTGAATTTTTAATCAATTACTTATTGGTTTTATTCTTAAAAGTCACATTTTAATTTTATTTTTTATTCTTACTATTTTTACTGGAAATAATTTTCACTACATACGAAATTGAATTCGAAATATGACACGTTTTTTTTATTGGCATTGTTTTAGGAAGCAAAGGTTCGATAAAATAGCGAAAGATCTAAAAGTGACGAGAGTATTCTCCACGCTAGTAGAGGAGATGAAAGCAATCGGAGCGGTACCTAATAACGAAGCATTGAATCATTCGGAGGTGATGGCTCCGGTGGCTCTTAGCGAAAGAAGCCCTGTGCTCCTCCTTATGGGCGGCGGCATGGGTGCCGGCAAGAGCACCGTCCTCAAAGACCTTATGAAAGAGTACGTAAATAATAATGCATAACGTGGATTTTCTAATTGCTCGTTTAATTTATTGAAGTTAGATGTTTGTCTTTATAAGTTTGAAAATAGAATATAAATGTATTTTTGGCAGGTCATTTTGGTCAGGGGCAGCAGCAAAAGCTGTGATTGTGGAGGCTGACGCGTTTAAGGAGACGGATGTGCTCTACCGAGCTCTTAGTTCAAGGGGGCATCACGGAGACATGCTTCAAACGGCCGAACTCGTAATCTTTCTTAATTTTCTTCTTTAATAATTTATATGTTGATGATGGGAACATATTTTATTTATAACGGAAATCGCACTTTATTAATGTCTGGAGATATTTCGCATCGGAATGGAATCTCCGAATTTTATCGATTCTGATCCAAATGTTTTCAATTTTGGAACAATAGTTTTCATTCCGAAGTCCCAATTTCCGAATGGTTTTGGAACTGAAATGGAATATATATAAGATTTCGATTTCTAATCCGATCTTGATATCCAAAAATATTTACGAAAATTCAGGTTTTTTCTGAATACGACATTTATAATATCAATATTATTATGCATTTTATATTACATGTGACTAAAAAATAATACAAATTCCGAAAATCTTCGATTTCCGATTTTTCGATTTTTTTTGGAACAAAATGGGAATTGAATTAGTTTTTCGCTTCAGAAAAACTAGTTGCACTGTACAACATCGGACATGCTATTTAATTCTACAATTCCAATTTCACGCCCCCTTTTTACGATTTGACCATCACGACAAACTATGTTAGCTAGATTTTATTGCGAAAAATGCATGATTTTTCTACACACGTATTAATGATAACCTTTTCGAAATATAGGTGCATCAATCATCTACCGATGCAGCATCGTCGCTCCTAGTGACGGCACTAAACGAAGGGCGTGATGTCATCATGGATGGGACCCTTTCGTGGGAGCCGTTTGTTGAGCAGACAATTGACATGGCAAGAAACGTGCACAAACATAGGTACCGTATGGGAGTAGGGTACAAGGTTGCGGAGGATGGTACAGTCACGGAGAATTATTGGGCTCAAGTCGAAGAAGAAGAGGGATCTGAAGATGCTAATAAGATTCTCAGAAAACCGTATCGGATTGAGTTGGTCGGAGTTGTGTGTGATGCCTATCTTGCTGTTGTTAGGGGTATCAGGTACGTATTAATGCATACGCTTTTCGCATCTCCATAAGATAAAACTCGAGTTTTTTTTTTTTTTTTTTATCTCGAAAATCGAAATTTCCATTGCATAAATGCTATGATTGTCCTCGGTGTCGTTTAGTTGGCAAGATATACAATAAACCCCAATTTAAAGAATTTATCAAGAAATTTAACTCTACCGGTTGTTCGGAATACATGATTTTTTTCGCAAATTTTTACTTATTTATTTATTTTTCGTCTTTTCGTAATGCAGGAGGGCGATACAAATAGGGAGGGCAGTGAGGGTAAAATCCCAATTGAAATCCCACAAGAGTTTTGCTAATGCATTTCCGAGATATACTTTGCTTGTTGACAATGCTAGGCTATACTGCACTAATTCTCCGGGCGGTCCTCCAACGGTAATTTTTTTACATCATATAGAAAGAAAAAAAAAAAAAAGAAAAATGAAATCCGAACTTGATAGACTAACGTTGTTTTTTCGTCTTGTGAGAAATGTGTAGTTGATAGCATGGAAAGATGGAGACAGCAAACTATTAGTTGACCGAGACGACATAAATTGTTTGACCTCGGTAAGCGAACTGAACGATGACGCAGAGTCGATATTCGAGCTCCACAAAGGGTCGGATCGGATAAACGAGCCTGGCTCGGTGTGGAAAGATGTGGTGTTGCTTCCCACAAGGCCAAGTCTTCAGTTGGAGCTCAAAAATGTTGTGAAAAAAATTGAAGTCCCTGTTGTTGCTTAAGATCAGCAGTGCTTCTTTTTCTTTCTGTTTTGTGTTGTAATTTAATAATTTATTATTGTTTCTTTGTTTTTAAGCAAAGTTAACAGATTTTTGAGTTTGTGTGAGCTCTTCTTTTGTTGTACGGTGGGCAATGAAATTAGTACAAGATCAAGATTTGGGAAAGGAGTATATGGAAATTCAGTAGATTGGCTTAAATCGTCTGAATTGATTTTAAAATGTGATGAAATAATGTAAGGGTAAATTACGAAAATTCCGTTAACTTAGGTTAAATTACGAAAATCACCCATCTATTCGTAATTACCAAAAACCCCCTGACGTTTGTTTTGCATCTTTTACCGACCCCTTTATAGTGTGATCTTTCACGGAATTTTTTTTGACTCCAAGAGACGTTTACCGAAAAATGTTGATTTTACCGCTATAGACATGACATTTCTTTATACAAACATTACCTCATACGCCTTTTAAAGGAATATTTATTTTTCTTAAATAACACATTTACAGTTTTTTAGTATTACCACTACCCTAGGGTAATTTTTATCTTTAAGAAGTAGCATAAAGAAATTGGATTTTTTTTTCATGCACTCTTGATACTATAAGTGTAATTTCCAAACAAAAATGACTAGAATCCTTGCAATTATTTCTGAAAATAAGAATCGGATCGGAAATCGGGATCCTATAAGTATTCCGTTTACGTTCCTCAACATCGAAATTACGAAAATTTTATATTTCACATTCGTATTTATATCTAATATCGGAATCAACGCAATTCGAAAATATCGCTTCGATTACACCCTAAAATTATATGGGCTTGTCTTCAAAATTATGTAATGGATCCATGGTTAAACCTAATGGGCCCTTTTTACCATTTCATATTAATTCAATTTCAGCCCAAAATCAAAAATCGTCGAAACCCTAGAATATAACACCACCAAATCCACCACTCTCATTTCTGCAAACTAAACCCTAGCTGCGGAACTCAGAACCCTCTCCGCAATCTTCACTCGACCCAGCGATTTCCACCGGCAACCATGGTTTTTACCGATTGCTTTCTCCTCCGTTTATCAATCGAACTCACTGTGTGAAATTATTCCGGCTGATTGTACCTTTTTTTTTCGATTTTTGTTTTTGCAGGCGGATGTAGACCCAGAGGTAGCGGCGGGGCAGCCGAAGAAGAGGACGTTCAAGAAGTTCAGCTTCAGGGGAGTTGATCTCGATGCTCTCCTTGATATGTCCACTGACGACCTCGTCAAGCTGTTGAATGCACGCGCCAGAAGAAGGTAGCCAAATAAAAAAAATATGATTAATTTTTTGTCTCTCGATTTGGATTTTATTGTGGGTTTTTTCACGGATTGAAATGTGTTTTTGGATTAGTAATATAAAAAAAATTTGTTCTTTGAAATTATTTGTTATGTTATAGGTAGATTTAGTTTGTGTTGGTATGTAATTTTAATAATTGAGATGTTAATCTGTGTTGTCTCGTAAATGTTTCGTATACTTTATTTAAAATGAATAATTTTATAACAGACATTCTGCATTTTTTGTTTATGAATGTGTGTTGATTGTTGTATAGAGGTATGAAGAGATTCTACCAGGTATATTTAATTCAATTTAGGTTTTAATTTTCTATTGATTGTGAATAGCTCAATTTTATGCATTCGATTTAGATAATGATACGGAAACAGAATGTAATTTAATCTTCAGTACATGCTTACCAGCTGTGTCTTGGAGATCTAAGTCGACTGTAGTTCCTTCGATTACTACGTTTGCATCCTAATCTCGTAAAAAATGTGAGTATGAATAGAGCTCTTAAACGAGTTCCGTTCGAGTCATGTAAACCCATATAACAAAATTCAAGAAAGATTCCAAATACGGAAGTCGAGACATATATGAAAGTACTTATACTATGCAATGACCTTCATGTGATACGTTAATTTTTGCAACAGCTTTTCACGATTTTTTTTGCAGTTGTCGTACTCACTAGTGTATCTTGGTACTGCCCGTTCATCTTAATTCATCTGGAAATCAACACTTAATTTCGTATCTCGTTTGCATAATGAATTTTGCAGGTTCCAGAGAGGTTTGAAGAGGAAGCCCATGGCCTTGATCAAGAAGCTTCGCAAGGCTGTAAGTCGATCTTAATTCCGAATTTATTATTTCAACCAATTTACTAATTTGAATTGTTATTAATTATATATTTCTAGAAGATGGTTTTTTTTTAATTTTTCGTATTTTTGTAGAAACGTGAAGCTCCACAAGGCGAAAAGCCAGCTATTGTGAGAACCCATCTCCGAAACATGATCATTGTACCCGAGATGATCGGAAGCGTACTCGGTGTGTACAATGGGAAGACATTCAACCCAGTTGAAATCAAGCCTGAAATGATTGGTCACTATCTTGCCGAGTTCTCAATCTCGTACAAGCCTGTGAAGCACGGTAGGCCCGGTATTGGTGCCACTCACTCTTCGAGGTTCATTCCTCTCAAGTGAGATGGTTCTTCGATCAATATTTTGAGTACATGGGGAAAGAAACTGTTGTCTTTTCTTTATGATTCTCTTAGTACCCTTTTTTCTGAAATTTTAATCGAAGATACTATTATGTTTTAAACTTTCGATTTTGCCAATGTTTAGTTGATGGATTATTATTATTATTTTGTTTAAGTTAATGTTTGTGGTGGTTGGCATTGTTGTTATTATTATTATTATTATTATTATTATTATTATTATTATTTTACCTTGTTGAAAATAAGTTTTTTCAGGTAGTGTTTGGAATGGTAGAAATTAGAAATTATTCAATTTGGTTGTGGTTTGTTAAAAGTTTGTTTGAGTTTGGGTTGTTAAAATAATTAATCAAATTAAATATTTTGTTAGGTAGAGATAAATATATAATTTTGGTCAATATATATAATTTAAATATATATTTTGTTAGGTTAAAGTTTGTTTGAGCTCGACTCACTTATTTATTAAATAAAACTGCAATGTTCAAATGACTCAGTTTATTTACATTACTAAATTACTAAGGGTAAATTACAATCGTCCTCTTGAGATGAAAGGTATTTATGAAAAGACCCTCTTGTATATAATTACTTAACATTTCAGTTTCTGGGATGTGGGTAAATTACAATCGTCCTCTTGAGATGAAAGGTATTTATGAAAAGACCCTCTTGTATATAATTACTTAACATTTCAGTTTCTGGGATGTGATAAATGTCGTTCGAGTTTTAATAATATCGTTACGACTTCAAACATGATTTTGATCATTTTTAATTCTAAATTTGGCAAAACCCGAAAAATAGAATTTGTAGTATTGTGAGTTAGTTTTCTAATCCAACTTGAATCACCGAAATTGGATGTCGGACGAGAAAGATATACATGAATCAATGGATACTGCCAACAAATTTGATGTATTGAGGTATCTAAAATTCAAAATGTGACTCATTCATGCATAACTTTGTCACACGGCATCCAATCTAGCGGATTTAAGTTGGATTAGAAAGCTAACCCAAAGGACTACAATTTTCGTGTTTTGAATTTTGCCAAAAACAAAATAGAAATATGTTAAAATCAGGTTCGAAGTCAAAACGACATTAATAAAATTGAAACGAAATTTAACATTTCAGTTTCTCAAAAAATATGGTTTTATTGTAACTACACATTACTTTAGGGAGGTGGTTGTGATTTTCCCAATTAATAATTACAGCTTTGGCCCCAATGCTTTGCTTTTATTTTTGGGTTATTAGCGGTTTGTGCTTTGCGCACTGAACCCCTTATACTTTCAATATAAATACGTGGTCTCTTTGTAGTTTGAACTTTACGCACTGCACATAACCCTTTATACATTTAATATAAGCACATAATCCCTCTATTGTATTCCGCTTGGTAAATGATCAAGATCATTAGGAAGATGATTTTTTTTGAAAATATAAGACAATTATGTGCTTATATTAAAAAGGGGATAGTGTGCTATATTATAAGTACAAGGATCCATACGGACAAAGTTCAAACCACAGGGGTGGAAGTGCTATTTACCCTTTAATTTTTCAAATTTTCCAACAATGGAGAAGGCAGGGGTATAACAGGTAAAACCCACCAAAATGCACTTGATGCTCCATACAAAATTAGAAATACAGCACAACAGTACTCTCTCTCTCTCTCTCTCTTTCTCTCTCTTCTCTCTCTCTCACACACACATACTCACACAACTCCAGGCGAAATTTTTCTCTCAGCTCGCAGTTCTTCATTGTTGGTACGAGGTTATACTGAAACAATTTTTTTCCCCTCTTTCTCAATTGGTGTATCGATTTGTTTTGTTTTCTGATCGAGAATCGTTTTTGTTTTGCATGTATTTCCGCTCACTAAAATTAGCTCAATAAGGTCAAATCTCTGCTCCATGTTTATTCAATTCTCGAACTGGATTTTCTAATTTAATTTTTAATCCATGGGTTTTTGTGGTGTCGCAGTTTCTCTCTCTTCTTCTCATGTGTGTACTTGTATTTCACATTCTAAACAAGAGAGAGAGAGAGATGGAATAATTGTTTATTAATGGTGGATATAAACCCTAGAAAAAACTTTAGTTTGTAACAGATTTTGATTGTATTTTTTTATTTAGCTCCTAATCAGTTATGAAATGTGGTTTTAGTGCTGATTAGTTACTGAAACCCTAGAAAAATTCGAACACAATCATGATGGTTTAGTGTTAAATCAAGAAAGGCTAATTTTCGTTTGTTCGTCAATTGTTGGCTGCCTTCCTGTAATTTGAATTTGAATATATTCACTTGGACCGAGCTTTCCGTTTTCGTCAATGTACGACTTTTTCCGTTTTACATCAATAAATCACACTCTCTCTCTCTTTTTACTGGTAATATTGCATAATTTTTTAACACAAAATCTACTGTTACTAATACTATGTTGAGTTGAGATTGTTGGGTAGATACGTGTGATAAAATAAATCGCTAGTCATAATTAGTTGTAGGTATAGTATTGTCAATATGGTCCGGAAGTCGATCGTTTATTATATAAATATGTCGAAGCATCTAAATTAAGCTAGGACAGCTTTGTTGCTTATGAAAAGTAGTGGTCGTAATTAACACTCGATTAGCTCAGGTAATTATTGATGATTCGCTATACATAATTATAGGTATTGTATTGTGTTGCTTATGAAAACTAGTGATCACACTCAAGTTAGCTCAAGTGACTATTCGGAGGTTCTTGATTTGATGTTCAAGTGATTATAGAAACATCTAACATGTCTGTTTTTTTACATAAATGCCACAGGTAGAAGTTTCTAGAAACCATGTACGTGAAATCGAAGATGACGTGGAATGTGGTACTCCCCGCAGAGAATTTAGACATAAAAGGACTCATGCTCCAAAAGGCAATCATCACTCGTCTCATGTCCGAATTTGCCGCCAAGAAAGCCTCAAAAGATCTCGGATACTTCCTCACCGTGACAACTGTCGGCAGCATCGGAGAAGGGAAAGTCCGGCAGGAATCGGGCGGCGTTCTATTTCCGGTCGATTTCAGCTGCTTGACTTTCAAGATGCTGGTCGGAGAAGTTCTTGAAGGCGTGGTCTACACGATTATAAACAAAGGGGTCTTCTTGAGATGCGGGCCCGCCCGAAACGTGTTCCTCTCTCACACAATGATGAAAGATTACCGTTTCGTCCCTGGTGAAAATCCATACTTCACGAGTCCAAAGTCGTCGAAGATCGAGAAGGGGGTGACGGTGAGGTTTGTGGTGCTTGGGCAGAAGTTTGTGGAGGCTGAGAAAGACTTTCAGGCTCTTGTCAGCATTAACGGTGATTACCTTGGGCCCATCTCTTAGGTGGGATTTTTGCCAACGAAACGAGTGGGCCCCACTCTCTTGACTTTCTTTCTTCGGTATCTAATTAAATATAATCTGAACTATGTGTGGTTTGGTTCTTGATGGATTAGTGTTTTGTTTGGGCTTAATGTGTAAAAAGCTTTAGATGTAGGCATTTTGGAACTTTTGATGCTTAGTGAAATGACTCTTCTTTGCTGCATTTGTTGGTGTTTCTTTGTGCACTGTTTGGCTTAATTTTTTTCCAAGTTTTTATATGTTGACTGACAGTGTTTAAGTGTTCACTATTGACAGTGTTAAGTGTCCAAAATTAGGCATTTGTTAATTGTATGGATCAAAATTAGGGATTTGCGAGCTCCGAAGATTTTTGTCGATCGTAAGTGCTTAATGTTGTCTACACCGAACTCCAAACTCATCCACCGGCGGCCTACTCTCGGAAATGAGCTGCTGTAACTTAATTCCAAATCAGCTTACCTTAAAAACCAGATCTTGACCGTTCAAATTGAATGAGTTAATCCTAGGCGTTTCTTCACCGACGTATATACGTTCTTCTCTCAACCTGCGCGCCTCTCTCTCTCTCTCTCTCTCTCTCTCTAATTTACCTCTCAGTTCAACCTTGTCTTTTTTTCCGATGACCTCTTAATGGAGTCCTCGTCGTACTCAGTTGACTTTGACGTGGAAGCGTATTCTAGCTCCACAATTGTGTATGCCTTAGCATAGTGAAAGTATTAAAGGACCCAAAGTATTGATGAATGTTTTGAGGGTGGTAATTTTGTAACTATGACGAGTCAAACAAGTGCTCAAATGGCTTTATTATTAGTTTACAATGTTCTAATTAGCTTTTTGAGTACAATTTATTTTCAATAAAAGTAATTATGGCTTATAGTGGTCAAAGCTTGACTTTAAGCATAAAAGTTACAATGGTCCACTTTCAAATATTGTCAAGCAATTTCCACTATTGTCCTTTACTTGTTGTCTAAATTTCATCTCAGCTTCAAACAAAGTTCTCTGCACAGCCTTCTCAACATCTGCTGCTCTTATCTGCCAAATAAAAATTTAAATAAAAGAGAGAGAGAGAGAGAGAGAGAGAGAGAGAGAGAGAGAGAGAGAGAGAGAGAGAGAGAGAGACCTTGGTTTCAACCACTAGTGCAGCAGAAAATTCATGGTCCGAAAAATTCGATACAATTGAGGTTGCGTTAGAACCAGTTTCTTTGAGACATTTAAGAACCTCCAACAATGAGTCCACACCAGAAGCAGGATAAGCTACTCTCAACTTAATCTCGGCTTTTTCGACTTCTTCTCGAGCTTTCTCCGTCACCCCCAAAATCTTCCTCATCTCCCTATTTTGCCCCTCCAAAACTTCCTTACACCTTTTCATCTCTTCGATCTCCTTCACCGCCATTTCCAGTATCGACTTCTTATCGCTCTGTCGGCCAATCACAAAACATTATTATACGTACGTATATAAATACATGCATACGCGTTATATACGTATATATATGTATATATAATAAATTACCTTGGTTGCAAGTGGCAAAAACTTGTGAATGGCAAGATAATTTTGGTTGAGCTTCTCCCTTCGCATCCTCTCACTAATCTTGTGCTTGTGGCTTCTATCTTTCACACGATAACGTTCGATTTCTCCGGCCGGGGGCAAATACGTCTTTTTCAAGAACTCCATCATTCTCTTGTTTATATTTCGATGATTATGCGAAAGCCCTCTAAAGGGTTTTTCTGTGTATGCATGAAAAGCACTTTGAATATCCACCATTGGAGCATCTCCGAACCATGAAATGCTCGTACGAGAGGGGCATAGTTGGAAGAATTCTTCCATCGCTTCCGTTTTTCGGTTTGTTCTAACTTCTCTAACGGTTATTGTAGCAACTGTCATTTGGGGACAAGGGTTTATATATATATGTGAAGGGACAATGTAGTTAGTTAATTAGCCACGTGAAGCACATTTTAAACATGTGGTCAATTGGCATGGTCTTGGTCTTTCTTTTTTGGGAACCAAGAACAAGAAGGGTGGAACTGTAATTAATAATTATATATTACAACTATATATTTAATATTAATATATATATATATATATATATAGAAAAATATTGCCGAGTAGAAAAGTTAGTGGTTTATATTGATTTGAAACAAGTGTTGACTTCAAATATCAAGACTCAATTCTCTCTTTTTTGTTCTTGGATAACATTAATCATCTTATCTGCATTTCAGACGCGTTTTGTGTTCGATACTCGAGGACACCTGAGAAGACCTTATGGGTCATTTTGCAATTTCTGAAAAATTTAAAACATCTTTGAATAACAAATTTTCAAATATTTTTGTTTCATCCATAATTATTTACATGATTTAATGCAAATACTTCCACAAAATCAGCAAAAAAAAAAAAAAAAAAAAATCATTTCTTTACAATAATATTAATTCATCATCAGTTTTCACATATACACTTATCTTCAACCTAAAAAACCGGTAGTGTATAGTTTTCATTCATAAGCAAATTTCATTCAATGCATTTTTTCCTGATACAATATACTCAATTATGATTTTACATTAATAATCGTTTGCACCGGCTATTCATCTATCGCTCGGCAAATTCGGTTTCCGATTCCTCTTGAATATCATAAGGAAAATTCGTCTCCAAATACGAATTTTCAACCGAATCATCATTTTCATCTGCCATGTCATTTTCACTATCGTAGGACTCGATGTAAGTCTCGTCTCCTTCCTCCTGTAAAAGATCGAGCACAAAGAAACAATCAAAAAAATTAAAAAAAATCGACCGATGTATTTTTTTTTAGATCAAGTACAAAACAAACCTCATTGTCCTCGTCATCAGTGGAATAAGCAGAATCGAGTTTATTGTACAGTGCTTCATCGCCACGGTCTTTTACAGCCTCGACTTGTCGCTACAAATTACCGAATAATGATGTCACAAACATTTAACGAAAAAATAAAAAATAAATAAAAAATTAAATAATTAGCAATAAAAAGCCATACAATTTCACTTCTGAGCTGATTAACTCTCGATTGCAGGGCCGAAACATGGTTCAATAGGGCCTAACAAACAACGTAAATACAAGTCAGAACCACAAACGACACAATAAAAAAAAATATATTTACGATTTTCCACAAGTAGCAGATTCTTGAAATTTTATTCGAAAATAATCTTTTAAATATTTTTTAATTTACCTCGCGTCTTTGAAGCTCAATCGAACGAGCCAATGCTTTTCTTTTCGTCAAAAGATTCTTCGGCCTCAAAAGTGGAGGCCTTTTATAATCCCTGCCCCGAAAAACAACTATCGCATATCCTTTCGATATTTTGTCCACCGAAACCAATACACCGCCACTCTCAGCTTCGAGCGATAGTGCAATATTCTTCACTTCTTCAATATTTGGAGCCTTAACAATAATCTTTACTAATTCTCGATATTTCCAATGCAAGTGCATGTTCTCCACCGTGCCGCCAAAAACTCCACGCCTCCCTGAAAAAAATAATTTTATGTCACAAAATATTCCGATGATTAAAAAAAAAAAGTATGTATTTTATATTACCGAGAAGTAAAAATGCCTTCATCCTTAAACCAAGCTTCCGGAACATAAACCTTTCTTCATCGGAAATGTTTTCAGGGTCTTCTGTTCGATCCGCTGGATTTAAGGATTCCTCCACTTTCGATAGTGCTCGTTCGGCTTTTGTTAGCTTTTTATCAGCCTGTTTAGAATTTTTTTTTTCATAATTTAAGATATTAATTACTAAATAACGAGTTTATTGCATTTAGTACCCCTATGTTTTATCAACTTGCTAACAAAGCCCCCGTGTTATTAATATTAGCAAAAAAAACTCCATAATGTATCTTTTTTTTAGCACACAATCCCCTAAATGGCGAGATTTTACGGGGTAGTTTGCTAAAAAATTGCATAATAGAGGTTTTTCTGCTAATATTAATAATCTTTTTTAGCACTAAATGTAATAAACCCAATAAATAACACGTAAACTTTTGAAAATAGAAGCACAAAAATGATGATTAATATACCAAGCCCAGCCCAAAAACTATCGGAAAAAACTTACAAAAGCAAGCTTCTTATCGAGCTTCCTCACAAGATTGGCATGCCTCAAAACTTCCGCTTCTTTCATC
This sequence comes from Erythranthe guttata, assembly GCF_056151865.1. NCBI lineage: Eukaryota > Viridiplantae > Streptophyta > Magnoliopsida > Lamiales > Phrymaceae > Erythranthe > Erythranthe guttata. The sequence goes on along the minus strand of NC_142539.1, from coordinate 2,307,381 downwards.
ACTTTTTGCTTGTGATCTTGATCGAGCTTTTTGCCCCATCGATCGTTTGCATCCAAAGTTTCTTGAAGTGTACCCGCAACTCCAAATTCATTATTATTCTCTTCGGCACTTTGTGGGGCCCGCAAGGGAGAAGATCTTAGGCGAGCTTGTTCTTCTTCGTCTTGTAAAGCCTTTGCTAATCTCTCTTGCTCGAGTAGTACTTCGGCTACATCGGGGGATAAAAAGTCCTTCCCTCTGTAATAGACAAGAAAGTCTTTGTTTCGAGATAGTAGCATACCACCGGTTAATCTCTGCATCGGAAAAGTAATTTAGCATTTTCTTGAAAAATGAGAAACTATATACCATTTTATTGAGTTTCGAGAACTTTATATGTGATTTCCGACTTATAAATCGAATGGGTTTTTAGAAGTTCTCAATTATTCACGATTTAACAGGTGTTATAATAAATATATGCCAACACCACAGAAATTCAGAATAACAGTATTTGTGAGTTAAAACTACGATATGGCAGCAAATAGGGGTGGAAATTGGACGGATCGGATCAAAATTAGCACTTCTGGAAAAAACCCTATTTTTATTGGAAGTGAAAAACTAATTCCAATTATGTTCCAAACAAATCGGAAAAATCAGAAATCGGAATTTATTGGAATGAAATTTTTTGTCCCAAAATCGTACTTTTTTTAGATCAGCGGAATTCGGAAAATTCCAAATTTTAGTAACCTAAAATATAAAATACATAATAATTTTGGTATTGAAAGTATAATTTTCGGAAAAAGTCAGAAATTTTGGAAATTAATATTGGATCGAAAATCGAAATCTCATACATTTTCCAATTCCAACCCGAAAAAGAAATTGGAAAATTTTGGAGATCGGAATGAAAAATATTGTTCCGAAATCAGAAAACTCAAATTGGAATCGGTGGAAATCGGAAATTCCGTTCCAGTTTCCACCCATAGGCTGCAACATGCTCTCATTGGAAGACGAATGCACAAGAAATAAGACTTTGAACTATATATAAATAGCCTTACAAATTGATTGCTGCATTTGACAGCCTTCTTTTTTATTTATTCGAATAGCTTATTACTTTCTTCTTCGACTGAATTAAAAAACAAAATGAAATATAGGGAAATATTACGTCACCTTAAGATCTTCCGCCATTCTCTCACTAGTTGTCAGCTGAACCCCTCGTTTAAGTGCAATTTTCACAATCGAACTTCTTTCCCACAGCTTTATCATAGCTGCAGCCAATCCTTGGTGCTGCCTACTTCTCCCTTAAAACAATTAAAAAAAAAAAAAAAAAACTCGAAATCGTCAACTTTTTTCATAGAATTCACTCCCGATTACAAAATTCCCGTCAAAAAAGAAAAAGAAAAGTCTTTTATTTTTATTTTTGTTTTTACGTACCTAGTGCAAAATGTGGTGGCAGTACTCTTGCAAGCCTCCGTAAAGCAGTCGACTCCTTCATTGGAAGAGTTGACCTCACACCATAAGGAAGCAATCTAAACGGGGGCCGATAACCAGAAACTACACCTGGCAGCAAATCGGCATCCACAGGGAGTGGGCCCTCCCCTGGCCAATCTTCATACCTCGGTCCTAGGTTGTCTAATAGCTTGTCTACTTCATCTTCGTATTTCACTTCGGATAAAGGTTTAGGATTGCTGCTATCATCTTGATCGGTGCTAGCTGATTCAGCTTGAGGGACAAACTCTGAAGAATCTTGACCGGACTTGTCGGTTGCTGACGAGGACGACTTGAGAGATATTTCGTGTTTTTTGAATATTTTTTTCTTTAATTTTGCGGCGGCGTCTTCGTACGTCGCACCTCTGTAAAGCGAAACGGAAGTGCCGGATCTCCATATAACCAGTCCACCGGTTTTTCTCTAGTCAATGGAAATTCAGAATAAAGAATTCTATTAAGAATGATATTATTCAGTTGGTACAATTGATTGAAAATAACTGTAAGGCCTCGTTTGGTTGGAGAGATTAGCCATGATTAACTAAATAATTGAACTCTGTTTGATGTTTGGTAATCCCAATAACTTCTCGGGTCGACTCGGAAATATTATGTTATCATGCATCCTTTTAAGGAGCTTTTTCGTTGGACCTTCCGGGGTCCGATAAATCCATTCGGCTTTCATTAGATTATTTACTCCTATCTTGGCTAATTCTATCTAGGCAACCAAACGAGGCCTAAGTATACTGCTTAAAATCGGCCATGACATTCTGTTAAAATGCACAACAAATATGCAATTTTCGTACTATAATCCCTAAAGGCGACATGTTTACGTAGAGACACATGCAACATATAGCGACTAAAGAACACACCAAAACTCGAGCAACGATCAACTACAAAAAAACAGATAAAACAATTCCGAAAAAAAAAAATTAAAAAATTAGTTTCACCTCCAAAATCTCGTGCATTCGTCTCATGTTAAGTGCAGGCGGCCCCTCAACCTTCAACCGAACGACCTCCGAACTTTTCCACTTCTCCTTAATCATCTCCACAACCTGCGTAGTCACCCCTGCACCACTAATCTTGGTCTTGTTCTTAACCCGAAGAGACAAATTCGTCAGCCTCCTCAACTCCGACTCGGGCAGAGTCAACTCAGCCAAACTACGGCTCTTTCGACTATCCACACTACCCCCTCTCTCTTCATTGGCTGCTCTTTTCCTCTCCCATGGGAAGTTCACATTGTCGTCTCCGAACGGGGATTTCTCCGAAAACCCGCCTCGTGTATTCGGGAATATGCCTTCCTCAACATGGAATATGTCCTCAATCGACCCCTTTTCGATCACTCCCTTCGTATTATCATTATTTTCATCGATATCGTCTTTGTAGCCGAATTTCTTCAATTTTTCGACGATTCTTTCCATCGTCGTCCCCCCGGTGCTCGTACTCGTGCCCTCTTCGGAATCGGAACTCGAAACATCGCCCCTGTTGCAATAATTCATCACCGGTTGGGGCTTTTTGGGTTTATCTGAAATTAGGGTTGCATTCCAATTATCCAACCAAGAACTACGAGATGAAATCGCTCTGCTATTCATGTAATTCGCGCTCGGCGAATGATTGGTGAATGTTTTATGTGGGTTTTTCTGTGGGGTGAAATTAGCGCAGAAAAATTGCTTCTTGGCGGAATTGGAAGAACTGTAGCGGAGGAACTGTAGGGCTGTTCGGACATGGAATTTGGAGACTGAGGTCTGTAATGAATCCATCAAGAAAGTGGTTTGTGGGTGGAATTGATAGCTGGGCATTACAGCCATTCTAGGATTCTTCTTCTACACACATTTGCAAATTGCACGTGAAAAAAAATTAAGGGTTTGTTTGCAGAATTTTTTTTGGTGAAGACCGCGTTGAAGAAGGATTTATCGATGAAATAAGTTCGAAATTATTAAGAGTGTGAAGGTTTTGAGGAGGTTTAATGGTGGGCTTTGTGCATTTGCTTATTTCTCTGTCCAGATTATCTGCTTCACTTTGAGGGGAAAATACGTTTTTTACCCCTCAAGTTTTCTCTAATTTCACAATTGGTCCTTTTATGTGCACAAAAATGCATTTAGCCCCTCATATTTCAATAATTCAACACTTTTAGTCCTTTTTGTTAAAACTAATGGAATCAGACTTGTTTTCATCACACTACCGTAACTGACGGACTAACGATAAATTGACGAAAAATGACCAGAAATGTCAAATTATTGAAACATGAGGGACTAAATATGTTTTTTGTGAATATGAGGAACAAATGTGGAATCGTTGCAAACTTGAAGGATGAAAACTTTAATTTTCTCGTAATTGATGTATTAGATGCACATGTTAGCTTTCTATGTGCAAGCACACTAAGTTGCACAATAAAATAAATGGTAAATTACGGGCGCCAATGCGGTAATGTCAATTACGAAAAAAAATCATTTTATTTGGGTAATTATAACAACCCCTCAACTGTAAATATTCTTGTACTTCCACCCTTATGTTTCAAATTCAACAGAATCTTCTAGATTATGTGGAATATTCTCTAGTTTGTACTCATTTTATGCAAAAATGCAGTTTCTGTTGTACCATAATCTGAGAGTTACAAGTCAAGAGGCACATCTTATGATTATCTTGTTTAAAATGTGAGGTTAGAATAGGGTAAAATGGGTACGAGCCAGAGAATATTCCACATAATTTAAAAGATTTAACTAAATTTGACACCGCACGTGTAAGGAGGTGGTTGTAATTACCAAAACATGAGGGGTTGTTTGTAATTTAAAATTACCTTAGGGGTGACACCGTAATTTACCCTAAAATAAATATGAAAATATATTTGAATTTCACTTTAATAGCAAACGGGGCGGTAGAAAGGCAGCTGAAAAGGGCGTCTCCCTCTCTCTTCTTTCTCTCTCTAGGTTGGCGAATTTTCACCGTAGCAGAGTGCCGGTTGAAATCTGTTGTTTCTCATTCAGGTACGATCCGGATTTTGTTTAATTTCTCCATGATTTTGACCTAATTTTAGATGTATCTTTTCCTCAGAATAAAACAGATTCTTATATGTGTTTGGGGTTGTACTTATAACTATGAATCTTCGAAATGAGCTTAAAAAATTATTCATTTTTAATAAAATATTTTGTGATCCCAAGATACAAGTAGGTGTGTGTGTGTGTGACAAGAAATGACTGGGAATTCATGGATGCTAACTTGTGTGTGTTTGTGTGTGTGTGTGTGTGTGTGAGAGAGAGAGAGAGAGAGAGAGAGAGAGAGAGAGAGAGAGAGTATGTATGTATGTTATGTATGTATGTATGTATGTATGTATGTATGTATGTATATGGATTTTAGATGTCTGAGGCTCTAAGCATTATTTAGCTTGTGTAGGTTTATTACATGAGTATGCATCATAAATGAATTTTCACATTCGAGTTTCGAAACGCGTACAACGGTTGTTAAGTTCTTCCGACAATGATTCGCCTCCGTGTTTCTACTTTCTAGTTGAGTCGTCTATGTAAATATCCGTCCCTAAACGCAAAATTTTAATCGACAAATTATGCAAAAACATTCAAACTTCATCGATTTTCCTCGTCTTATTTTTCAGCAGCTCGCTCTTTCACTATTTGCAATGCTGCTTGACGAAACACTGCGCTTCGAGGTCGAAATCCCCGTCAAGAACCTAGACGGAAACAAAAAGATTCTAACGAGCGCAATTGCCGAGTACCTTTTAATACAGCTAAACAAGATGAAGGCTTGTGATTCCGGCTACTTTCTCTCACTAACCAAGTTGATTCGTATAGGCCCCGGAGATAGTAATTCCATCCCGGAGCACGTTGTTTTTCCGGTGGAGTGTCGCTGCAGAATGCTTAAACCCGTCGGCGGGGAAGTGATGACTGGGGTTGTGTACAAAGTGTACAAAAGCGGTGTGTTCATCAAATCTGGACCGATGACCATGGTTTGTTTACCGGATGACCTGATGCCGAATTACAGTTACGTTGCGGGTACGAATCGGGCTTACGTGGGGGTAGATTTGTCGAGGATTGAGTGCGGAGTGTTGGTTCGTTTTAGGGTTTTTTATGCTGCGTGGGTCGATGATGAGTATAGGGAGTTTCGAGTTTTCGCGAGCATTAAGGGTGATGGGCTGGGCCCCGTTTCAATGAACGGGTACGATGGAATCGAATCGGATGAGTATATGATTTAGGTGAATGTTTTGTATGTTACGTTTTCGATGTACGGGTACGAGGGAAGTTTTGTATGTTATGCTTTGGATGAATGTGAACTCATAGTGGTATCCCATTTTTCTTTTTCTTTTTTCTTTTTTTGATTGATAAGAAAACTCGCAGCCACTCGAAGTGCATTGGGTAATCTTCGTTCTCGTTTAAGTGATTTGAGCCGGAAGCTTGAACCTCGAGCGCACGAGATCACGCTTTCTAGCGAGCGAGTGCGAACATTTTTTAAATTTTGAATTATTTTTTATTTTTTATTTCGTACTAGTCGAAATTGAAATAAAAATTCGTATTCCAAAATTGAAAATTCGGACCAGAATCAGGGAAATTCGGTAATTTTATTTTCTATTCACATGTAGTATAAAAAAAAATACATAATAATCTTGACGTTATTTCAGGATTTAAAAATGAATTTTCATAATTGTTTTCAAAAATTAAAATTGGATCGAAAATTGCAATAATTTGAATAATTTCATTTACAAATGGGCTAATTAAATGGGCACCCTTTTGGGAGAGCATTGATTGGGCCGAGTTGTTTATCCACAAAGCACGAACAAAAGTACGAGGTTGAGCGGATTGAGCGTATGCAACGCGAGCTCCAACAATTGAAGGAACGAAGGTGCCCTCAACTCGTTCATTTTGCCGATGATGAAGAGGATCGCTACAGTTCGGCTACCCGTGATCATAACAATCGAGCCTATGTCGATGCACCGACGATCCATAAGATAGCCAAAGAAGCGTGACCGTTAGGGGGAGATTGGACCATCTATAAGAACCCTTTTCACGGAGAACATCGTTCAGGACACGATGTGCCCTAACTTCAACCCCATCAATTTCTTCTATGATGAATGTGGCGACCCACAATATCATTTATACAGTTTCGCACATCAATGTTGCACCTCTTCTCTGATGGGATAAAAGTGTCGAGTGTTCGCAATATCTTTGGTCAAGGCTGCAAAACTATGGTTCAACAACCTCTAGCGCCCGACTCGATCGCTTCATTTGACCAGTTCAATTCGCATTTTCTACAGCTCGCGTAAGCAGCAAAAGACTAGCATGACTATTTTCAACTTAAAGCAACGAGACTGAGAGACTTTGCGAGGATACTTGAAACATTCCCGAAAATATATATAGGGACTTACTTTTTACAGTTTAAAAATTTCTATTTGTAGTTCAAACATAATCCTATTTGTATCTGAACGCCCAGACCGGGCGCCCAAACTGGAACCGGGCGCGCATTCCCGAACCGAACGCCCAAACCGGGCGTTCACCAAGCGCAATTTTGAAAGAAAAAACCCTACAAATCGATTTGCAGAGCTGTTTAACATGAAATTACAACCGAAATTTCCTACCCAATGCAATTAAAACTTTTAGGAGTTGAAAATACCTCAAAATTTCGATGAATTTGGCTTGTTTTTACTTGAATTCGAATTTTTTGATTTTTTTTTCTTTTAAATGTTTCAATTGGGGGAATGGGTGGGAGAGGGTTTGTAGTGAGAGAAGTGCTTTTGGGTATGAACTGCAAATAGCAAAATTCTAACCCAAAAAACATTTCAATATATATATATATATATATATATATATATATGAAACTAGCTAAAAAGGATAAAAACCCAAAGAAAGATCCATTTTTTAATGTTAATATGAGATTTAGCTGGAAATATATTTTGTTCAAATTCTAGGCAACGATTATGCTCCGTCGTTACCTCTCTCCCCTCTCGCTTTCTCTCGGGACCGCCGCCGCCGGTGGCGAATTTTCACCGTAGCACACAGTATCGGTGTGGATCTGGCTTTTCTCATTTAGGTAAGATTTTTTTTTTGGGTTTTTTGCAAAAACCACCCCTGTGTAATCTCGAATTGCTGAAAAACCCCTCGTGTTAAAAATATTAGCACAAAACCCCCTGTGAAAAATAGTCAAAGCCAAAAAAGACCCTACGAGCTCGATGTGTTATACACTCGCGCTTTGTGCGACTGGGCCTCGTGTTTAGGAACTAGAAAGACCTAAATACCCTTTAAATAAATTTTTGAAATTTATAAATTTACCCAAAATATTTTTCATGGGCTCAAAATGAAGTTTTCAGAATTTTCAATTCAATCCCCACTAATTTCAGAAAAGCCCTCTCTCCAAATTGCATAGAACCAAATTGCAATTTTCATAATTTCTCAAAACTTCATCATCTTCTTCCCCTCTCCTGCAGATTTGCAGCTCGCCAAATAAAAAAAAAATAAAACAAACAAAAACCACGGATTCATCTTCATAATAACCTGCCCATTTGCAAAAGAAGAAAAAACATCAAAAGTTGCTTCCTCCATCTAAACCCGCCGGAAGAAAAAAGCACTTCAAGCACAAAAAACACAGCCCAGTACAATACACACACGCACAAAACGTACCTCGATCCAACATCTTGATTTACAAGAGATATGAAAGAACCCATCAAACATAAAACATATCTTTTTTTGGGGTGGGAAAGCAGGTGGGGATGCGGCGGTGGTGCGGCCGTGGTGTTGGTGATGCGGCGGTGGTGCGGACGTGGTGGTGGTGATGCGGCGGTGGTGGTGCGGACGTGGTGGTGGTGATGCGGCGGTGGTGCGGCCGTGGTGGTGGTGATGCGGCGGTGGTGCGTACAATCTGCAGACGGCTTATGGAAGAATTAATTGGGTTTCTTTTTCTTTCTTTTTAATCTTTTTGCATTTTATTTATTTAATTGAAATATAAATTATTAAAAAATATGAGGGTTACTTTAGTCATTTCCTAAAAGTCAACTGTTAATTTCGAAATAAGGACCCGTGTGCTTCGTCAAAAATAATATAGGGGGGTCTATGCTAATATTTTTAACATGAGGGGTTTTTTAACCATTCAAAATTTCACAGGGGGGTCTATGCAATTAGCTCTTTTTTTTTCTTTCTATTTTTATTTCTTCTCTTTCTGTGAATGTATGGGTATATATAGTAATTGTTCTTTGCCCAATTGCCCTTCTAGACTGTCTTCTGTGTATTTTTTTCTTATCTCTTGGATTGTCGTTTTATCTTTTTTTATTTCATATTTTTTTTGGAATTGATGGGATTTACTTGATTCCATGTTCTGACCTAATTTTTTTATTTTTTTCCCCAAAATTATACAGATTCTTCTTAGGATGGGTTTGGGTAGTACTGCCCTCTATAGATCTTTGACATGAGATTAATTTTTTGCAATTATGTTCACACACACACACACACACACACACACACACACATACAGAGAGGGGCATCTTTCTTCCAAAAATGCTTTAAGAATCAAGCAAGAAAGTATGTGTACATTTGCATCTCTAACCATTATTTAGTAACAACTGCAAAAAAATCTAGCTTGTTGTAGGTTTATTACACGAGTATGCGTCGTAAAAAAAAATAAGATCGAGTTTTAGATATTACTACATTGAGTTGTTTATGTAAATACAATTAAACCTCTATAAATCAATACAGTAGGGACCAACGAAATTCTATTAATTTAGCGAATTATTAAATTATCGAGTTAATAATTTAACACGCTTTCACCGAGTGGGGACCGGGAGAAACTATTATTTAATCAATGTTATTAATTTAACGAGGTTCTACTGTATGCAAACTTTTGATTAGACCCTTCAAATTCTTGAAATTCTTATGCAGGTCGCACTACTTATTATGCTGCGTGAAGTAGAAGGTAGCTTGCTCGTCGTTAAAAAGCTAAACGAAAACAGAGAGGTACGAACGAGCGAGATCGCGACCTCCCTTTTGAAGCAGCTATCACATTTCAAAGCCTGCAAAAACGGCTACTTAATCGAAGTGACCAAACTGATTAGCATAGGGAATGGGGAGTGCAAGTTCAGCCCGCAGTACATCATTTTTCCGGTGAACTTCCTCTGCAATTTCTTCACGCCCGTCGAGGGGGAAGTGATGGACGGGGTAGTGTATAGAGTAATCGGGGGCGGTGTGTTTATCAAGTCCGGACCGATGAGTTATGTCTATTTATCGGACCGGAAGATGCCGAATTACAATTACGTTTTGGGGGAGAATCGAAATCCGAGGTATGTGGGGGTTGATTTGTCCAGGATTGAGATCGGTGTTTTGATTCGATTTAGGGTTTTGGCTGCTAAGTGGGTGGAGGATAAGTATAGGGAGTTTCGAGTTCTTGCGAGTATTGATGGTGATGGGCTGGGCCCAGTTTCGATGAACGGTTTTGACGGTGTCGATTTTGAAATGCCTTGCAGCAATATTATATAATATAGTTTGGTGAAATATTTATGTATGTTGCTTTTGTAAATTAAGTTTTAGATGAATGTGTGCTCGTAGTTGCAAGATTGTGTACTTAATTTGTTTCAAATTAGTTTTCGTATAAGATTTTGGCACCCGCCTTGTTTCGTTATATATATCGGATAAGTTTATATTAGATGAGATTGGATTAATTCTATATTGAATAGTTACCTATTTAACTAGTAAGATAAGATTCGATATTTTACTAAATTTGTTAAATTCTGGTATTATATGTAATAATTAATATGACTATAAAACTTTTTATTTGAAGGATAAAATAGATTTTTTTTTTGTTTATCACCTCCTATAAATTTAATCTCGAGGGGACAAATGCTACTAGTTTAATGAAATAATAGCACTTAATAGCCGGACTTTAAGTTTTGTAGCAAGGTTGAGTAAATACGAATTTCGTCAATCGAATGTCTTACCAACTCCTACTATTTAGTCAATAAAGCATAAGAGCAGTAACCTATATAACATGGCTAAAAATGACTTTTCTTATAATTATATTCCTTTTGTGTTTTTTAATCATTATTTGAAATGATTTAACAATTTTTTATTTTTTTTAGAGGATGATTTAACAAAATTGGAAAAAATTGATTAATGTATCATTGAAATTTTAAAAGTGAACGGCAAAAGAATTACAAAATAATCTCTTAAAAATATAAGAAATATTAAAAATATCTTATATATAAAAGAAAGAAACGTTGGGCAATCTTAGAAAAATCGTAATGATATTTTTGTAATTATTTATTTTTAATATTTTTTCTGTACTAATTTTCAACAATTATCAATCTCCTATTTTTTATCAATATATCTCAAATCTTAATATATAAAGATAGAAATTCGATTTGTTAAATCTAAACCTATATATTTGGATTATAAATTTTAATATGTAAGATTTAAAAACACTAATGTTATATAAAATATGAATAATACTACATTATTAAATTTTACTATGTTAATGTTCTATATTTTCTTATCATGTATTAAATTAATTTTTTTTTTCAGTTTTTAAATAATATCCCGTGCACGGGAACAAATTATAAAATAAGAATAATAAAGAGAATATTTAGCCTTTAAATAATTTTTTAAAAGTAATTCTTATAATTAACCAGCTTGCCCTAAAATTACAAAATATGAATCTTGATTCTTCAATGGTAAAAGGGGTGGGTAAATCGCTATTCTCGAGACCTCCACTAAATTAAAATTGCGCTCCCTCGCTCAACACGCTCCCCCCCAACTGAGCAGGGTTTACAGATAAATTTCGGAAATTTTCCTTCTCACTAGAAATTGTTTGATGCATTCTCTCTCTTACAGGTAGCTGTTTTTTTTTTCCCCTTATTTTTTTGTTTATTACATCATCTTCCCCACTTCAATTTCTTCAATAGTGCATAAAGCTCGAATCTTTTACCTTTTTTGTGTGTGTGTGTGTTCAGTTCTTGATATGGGTTTTCAATGTATTTTGTTTCTGCTGTGTGTTTGATGTAGCAAAAATTTTGAATTTTGCTTTCTGATGATAGTTTTGACTTTTAAATGTATTTTGTGCTAATTCATGAATTGGGTTTTTCTTAAAGCCCTTCTTTCTGAAGTAATTTGTACTCTTTCCCCCCTAATTGAGGTGGGTGGGTATGTATGTATATTTACTACTGTTTTACAAGTGTTGAAGGTGTAGTGTAAAGTTAATATCATTGTTCTTATCATTAATTAAACAAGCTTACGCTTTTAATCTTCGCTACTCGATTCGTATCTTCGAAGATTTCGGAAAAGCCCTTACCACAAAGAAACTGTTGTTATTTATTGCTGATCAAGAATTTCGATATTTATCGTATATGTAATAGTGTTCTTAAATGCACGACAGGTACTAATACTATCGCGAAAAGAAAAGAAAAAAAATGTTTCTTCAATCGCAATTGTCGTGGAATGTGGTGGTCCCCGCCGAAAACATCGACGCCGAAGGATTAATGCTGCAAAAGGCCATTCTGATTCGCCTTCTAGAAGACTTTTCGTCCAGGAAGGCATTGAAAGAGATCGGCTACTTAACCGCGGTCACAACCCTAGACCACATAGGAGAGGCTACGGTGAGGCAGCACACGGGCGATCTCCTCTTCCCCGTCGAATTCAGCTGCATCACCTTCAAGATGTTTCCCGGTGAAGTCTTGGAAGGGGTGGCCCACAGCGTTATGAAGCAAGGGGTTTTCTTGAGATGCGGGGCCGCTGAGAAAGTGTACGTCTCTCCTAGCAAAATGGCCGGGTACAAGTTTGTGCCCGGCGAGAATCCCGTTTACAAGAACGACGAAAAATCGTTGAGAATCGAAAAGGGTACCAAAGTTCGATTTTTGGTGCTCGACGAAAAGTATGATGAGATCGAGAGGGATTTTCGGGCTGTTGTTAGCTTGGAGGGTGAATTTCTTGGCCCTATTTTTGTTTAGGGTTAATTACAATCAGATCCCTTTAAAATGGGGAAATTACAGAGTTTTTCCCTCTCATTTTTCGTAATTATTGTTGCCTCCCTCTCTGTATTTTCGATGTTTTTGCGTAATAGTGAGCAGAAAATGTGATATGAAGTGTTGGGATTTTTGTAAGGGAGCAAACTTGGATCGGAGAAGGGGAGGGGTGATTCTGTAATTACGTTAAATTAGAGGGGTCTGATTGTAATTATCTCTAGTATTGTGTGTGATCTTTGATGTTAGTCAAGAATACTACTTCAACAAGTGTGGTTTGCTTTGTATTCAAGAAACATTTCAAAAGTATTTTTGACAACTCTGCTTAGGAAGTATTACTAATTATTCAATAAAATTTAGGGCAAATTACTGCCACCTCTAATAAGTTTAAATTATGAAAAAACCCCCAATGTTTGGGTAATTACAACAAACCGTGAATTAAATATGCATAATAAACATATTACATTTTCAAGAATGGAGTATCAAAATATTTGATTTGATTTAATATATTTATAGAAGATGCTCCTCACTCAACTTTTTGCTGTCTTTTATATTCTTTAAAGATTCTCATCATCAAGGTATAAAGGTGGCAAAAGAACCTGAATAATAACTTGCATGTGAGGAATCTCTATAAGCAAGTTGTGCAAGCATGTGTTTTAATTTAATTTTTAGGTCAAATTAGTGTCATCGGGTCTAATTACGAAAAAAAATCCCTCTTATTTGAGTAATTATAACCACCTTTCAATTATGTATTGCCTTACGAATAAACCCCTATTTCAATAGATAGATTTGACACCATAAAACTAACGTGTAAGACAATACATAGTTAAGGGGTTAGTTGTAATTACCAAACTATGTGTAATTTTTTATAATCTAACATTACCTCAAGTGTGACCGTAATTTGGCATAATTGTCACTGTGGTAAAAAAAACTAATTTTTAGTTAATTTTTATTCAAATTGCACCTATTTGAGGTGTATTTGTAAAATTAAAACATCAATAATACATATTTCCTATATTAATGAATAGGGACAAGTGTAATGCCCACCATGCAATCCAATGATGTATTTTGATGTTACAACAAACATTTATTAGCTAAGCCACTAGTACTAGTAAATGTGTACCATTTTATAAATAGCTAAAAGTAGTGGTGCATTTTGAAATTAAAGAAGATTGAATGAACTACAATAACCAACTCCTATTTTTCATTCATTCTCTTATACACACATCACAAAAATTTGACCAAATCCATTTGTAGATATTGTTTACTAACATAAACAATATGACAATTTTTTTTTCTCACAAAATTGTGAGAATTAATGGACATATTGAAATTAGTTGTCTTGTTATCTCCCACAAAATTACCAAACATCGCCGCGAATTAATAACTGAGGTATTATTCGATTAAACAGGTCGAACTATTTTGGATGTTCGGTTTGTTGTATTACTATATCTAGTATTAAAATTGTTAAAATCTAGTACTAATATGATTTCTCGACAACAGTCACAATTTAGAAAATAACCATATCCTCAATTTGTCTCGGTTTTGGAATAAATTGTCAATTTTCTTTTCACAGTTCACTTATTCAAGCGAATGTTTATTAGTAAGAGGTTTATTTATTACATATAAATTTGATAACCAATTTTTTTTAAAAATATATATAAATGTTTTAGAAATTTTGTAAAATACAACACACAAATATTCATCAATTCCTAGTGGGAAAAAAAAGAACACAAGTAGAGATGAGTGATGATACCTTTAATAATTGTGAAAAAGAAGTAAAAGTGCAATTAAGCCCCCATAGTTTCACTTAAATAACTTTTACACCCCAAATATTTAACCAATCCCTACAAATCCCAAGTCCAATCAATCCTCAAAGCTCCAGTCTGCCGGACTTTGTCTTTTACCCTCCCCAGCGCACACACACACACACACACACACACACACACACACACACACACACACACACACACAGTGAGAGAGAGAGAGAGAGAGAGAGAGAGAGAGAGAGAGAGAGAGAGAGAGAGAGAGAGAGAGCAAGGGAAAGGTCAGATCTCTCTCGCTATTTTAATCTTCTGCGGTTTTCTGCTCAGGTAAAACGGCGCCGTATTATTGGTTAATTTTCGTTCTCCACTGCCATATTTTGCTTTCGTAGATGATTTTGTTAATTGTTTTGGAAGAATGCAGTGCTAGTCTCTGTTAATGAGGTTGAATTGATTTGGTGAATTGATTGTGTGTGTGTGTGTGTGTTTTAAATGTATTGTAGTTGTATTGGGTCCGAGTTGGTTAACTTTTCCCTTTCTTTTTTACTCAATCAAGATGTAATTTTTAGCAGATACAATTCTAAATTGGGTATATATAACCGTGGTTAAGCGGCTCGAGTTTAGAATTTTTCGTATGAATATGCATTATTTTTCTGTTCATTCTTCAATACTGTGGATTTATGAGGTTTAAAAGAGCTTCAGAAAATTCGGGGTTACTTAGTAGGATGATAACTATGATAGCATTTTTGGGAAGAAACGGTAATCAGTCGATAGAGAATCATATTGAAAAATTAGAGAAGTTAATAGATTTTCATTTTAGCAGGGTTCTGTTTTTGTTTTTGACTTTGTTTTTGTTTGTTTCAGCTGCTTGGCTGTTCGAGTGGGGGATTAATCATCCCAATGCTTCTTGCTCTTCGTTGCTCGGGTTTTTTCTAGGAATTAAAACTGAAAGTGAATGTGTTTTAAATAAAGGGTTTTATTAAGACAAGAAAAGATGCAAAAGGATAATGGTTCTGGTGGTACATCAACACCTACTGCACGGTTACGTCGGCGCAGAGGTTCAAACGAGGTAAGGTGCCTTTTATAATTGTTTCCTATCTCAATATATAGTATTTTACAAAAATAAAAGATAATCTATGTCCTCATTTTAGATTTCAAGAGATTGTAAGGCAGGCAGACAATTTCGGAAGTTACTTCCATCGTATTTTTCATGCTTAACTTAGTAATATAGTTGTAACTATGCTGAACTGTAAGGAAAAAACTGATTAGCCTCGTATGCTAAATTGGAATAGATCCTTAATTTAAACTGTTTTAGCCTTTGAATTTGCTGCTTTTAAAAATCCTCGTTTCTTTGCATTTTTCATTTCTACAACTCCAGTTCCCTCCAGAAGTTGATAGAGCAAATGGGGGCCATCTGCTTGTTAACGACAATACCAAGTACAAGTCAATGTTAATCCGGACATATTCAACGGTTTGGATGATTGGAGGATTTGCGTTAATTATTTACATGGGTCACCTTTATATCTGGGCCATGGTCGTCGTTATTCAAATTTTTATGGCTAAGGAACTGTTTAATTTGCTAAAGAAAGCGCACGAAGATAGGCACCTCCCTGGTTTTTGGCTCTTAAATTGGTCAGTAAACTTAACATGTTCACCTCTCTCAAGTTTATGTTAATGATGATTTACTTTTTTGCCGTTTGGATGTTATCTCTCTGCATATGAAAAGTTAGACTCTAGCTTCTCTAATATTTTAATTCGTTCGAGTTTTATGGTATCTCAATTATCTTTCCGAGTTGTTTGTTTAAGTTGAACTTGTTGCAAACTAGTTCCGTGATGCACAAAGCTCGTGGAAATTCAATATCATAATATATTCCTGATCTTAACTTTCTTGTAAAAATCTATGTTTTCCTTTGTTTCCTTATATTTGACATAGAGACATCAACCCTACATATATGTTCATCTTTCTTTCGACTAATTTTCAGGGGGTTCCACTAAATTTACGTTGTTACGAGCTTTTCTTCAACGTTTGAAGCCATGAGGATAAAATTAGCAGTTATTAGCTAATAGGTCAAAACTAGTTGTTTGAAACTTTGTAGAGTTGTATGTAAAGCTAATATGTCATGTGAAAGATGATATTGACTTTAACTACAAATTGTCTGTGACGGGGTTCTGTACCTTAATACTTGAATTTGGAACCAATAAATCACATATAGTTTATACTTGAATTGGATTTTATTTTTGTTGTTTGTTTTTCATAAATCAATGCATTTGTTTTCAGGCACTTCTTCTTCACGGCGATGCTATTTGTGTATGGTCGCATTCTCAGTCAGAGGCTTGTGAATGCCGTTACTATGGACAAGTTTTTGTATAAGCTCGTGGGCAGATTAAACAAGTATCATATGGTTACCTGTTATTTCTTATATATCACAGGTTAGTTCGGATAGTCGGTTACCTTGTTTCATTTTCTTTACTTCTCTTCCAATATATGAAAAACTAAAAAATATCTTCTGTTGGTGGATTTCAGGTTTTATGTGGTTCATTCTTGCACTGAAGAAGAAGATGTACAAGTATCAATTCGGCCAATACGCATGGACGCATATGATTTTGATTGTGGTGTTTACGCAGTCGTCTTTCACCGTGGCAAATATTTTTGAAGGAATTTTCTGGTAACACATCTTTGATTTCTTTGTTCTAATTGCACTTTATACTGAAACCCCCAAGCTTAATCCCGATTCTGTTGGACGGTTAAATTTATATTGAACTAATCTAGAATTTACGCTATTCCACAGTTTTCTTATAGAAATCAACCCACTAAGATTATTTTACTAATTGATATTTTATATCTATGTTCCTTTATCAAGTAGTGGAACTGACTATGGAATCCGCTAATTACATTGAAATATATTAATAGTGTGTGAATAGCTTCAAACAAAGATTAACAACAATGCAGGTTCCTTCTTCCAGCATCACTTATCGTGATCAATGATATTGCCGCTTACATATTCGGGTTCTTCTTTGGGAAAACTCCTTTGATCAAACTTTCACCGAAGAAAACATGGGAGGGGTTTATCGGAGCTTCGTTTACAACTATGATCTCTGCCTTCTTGGTGAGCAATTCATCCATTTAGAAGTAAATAAGTTTAATAAATTACATAATCTTTGTTTCAGTGACAAGGGTTTTGTATTTATCCACCAATTTTGGTCCTGAAAAATTACCGGTTTATAAAATTTTCGTTTTTGCAGATGGCAAATATATTGGGTCGTTTTCAGTGGCTAACATGCCCTAGAAAGGTACTTGCTGTATTACAAATTTACAATCATTCTTCTTTGGTTAGGTAGTTATATATCTGTTTTCTGGGAAGCTTAACTTTCTTTTGGATTCTTGATTATATAGGATTTATCGACTGGTTGGCTTGAATGTGATCCTGGTTCGTTGTTTAAGCCGGAATATTTTACTGTGCCTGATTGGTTCCCAGTATGGGTAAGTGCATGTTTATCTAAATAAAATTACGTTTCTCCGCAATTGATAGAACTATCCTAATACCTTAATCTTTAACTACAAAGGCTAAAATTGTCCTTTTGTTGGAAGATCGAAGACTTTCCAGAACCCTTTATTTTTTTTGAAAAATTCAGATGTTTTCATAATTTTCTTCGTCCTCGCATTCGTAGCGTAATGATTTCTCGATATGAATTTAACTAATTATGACTGCACATACCCTCACCTTTAATTGCAGTTTCCGTGGAGAGAGTTTTCTATCTTACCCGTGCAGTGGCATGCACTGTGCCTTGGTCTCTTTGCATCAATTATAGCACCATTCGGAGGCTTTTTCGCCAGTGGCTTTAAAAGAGCTTTCAAGATCAAGGTTATTCTTTTTTATTTTTTTATTTGTTTATTTTTATAATTATTTAATCCAAATTTTATTCGGTATATTTATGTTAAAATCTGATTTTCTTATCTGACCTGTCCCAGGATTTCGGAGATAGCATCCCCGGACATGGTGGAATCACTGATAGAATGGATTGCCAGGTGAATTCGAAAAAACAATAAAAAAATTGTCATTTAAAATACGAAATCAATGATTAAAATAATAAAAAAGAAATTCTGAAATTTACTAAATTTGTTATGTCTGAATCAACTGCGCAGATGGTGATGGCTGTTTTTGCGTATATCTATCACCAGTCGTTTATTGTACCGCAGAGCTTGTCGATCGAGATGATTATGGACCAGGTAAAATAGTTATATACCTCTAATTATTTACGAAGCCATCTAATTTTTTTTCTGAGTATATAAAAAAAATTAAAACACGAATATTTGTGGTGTAGATACTGGTAAACCTTCCGTTCGAGGAGCAGCAAGCTCTGTACGTGAAACTCGGACAGCTAATCATGGAGAGGCAATTTGGGGAATCCTAAAATATCCGAGTCAACTGGTCTCCGTAGTAAACTCGCATCTTCGTCTTCTTCCACATTGTCGTGTATTCTAGTTTGATTTTTTTTTAAAACTCGAATGTTTATGTACATGATCGGTTATTTTTCTTTCCTTTGTTTGTACTTGATAATTTAGCTGCAGGCGAATTCGACATTTTTGCGTTTGTATAGTTCTTGCGCCATTGATGAGTGATGACTGATGACTGATGATTACTATATTCAGCTTTTTTTTTTTTTTTTTTGCTGCATTCTGTGGTGAGGATTGATTGGTATGTAATTCCTTCAATGTGGTTGAAGTTTTAGCGTGAAGGGTATTTTAGTCTTATTCGTATACTTTTGTACAATCCATGAACATTTATTAATTTTTTTAGTACGAGGAAACAACTCAAATCGATAAAAATTAACATAAAACTCGAATTGAACAAAAATTAAGATCGTACACTCTTATATTAGCTAATCTTATCATGAAAACTGCGCGACCGATGAGTCTTTTATTTCCTCTTTATTTATTTTTTTGTGTGTGTATTCTATTGCTACTAATATTATAAAAATTACAATCTTTTTTATTTATTTGAAACATTTCACAAAAAAATTCATTTTTAGAAAAATGTTTTATTTAATAGAAAAATGTTATATATAAACACTCTTATTATTTCATAATTCAAACTTACTTTCTCTCTCTAAAGAAAGAATTCCACGAAAATCAGAGTGACCCACGGGACGAAATGTCGTCGGCAGCTCCGCCACCCATCTCCGCCGTGCTCCGCCCCTGGCCGCTATTCCTAGACCTATCAGCACTCAGCCTCCCAATCTCCGTCTCCGAATCCACCTACCGCCTCACCCAAAATCTCCGCTTCTTCCTCCCAAACTACGCCGTCATCACTCTCCTAATCTTCGTCGTAACCCTCGTCACCCGCCCCCTCCCCTTAATCCTCTTCCTCTGCATCTCCGCCGCGTGGGTGTACCTGGTTTTATGGCGCGACGAACCACTATCCGTCTTCGATTTCGAAATCGATCAGAAAATTGTCGTCGGATTTCTCGCCGTATTGACCTTGGTCGCTCTCTTCTGGACCAAAACATGGTCCAAGCTCTTCGTTTCAGTGATCGTCGGAGCTGCGATCGTGCTCTTTCACGGCGTGTTGAGGGCGCCGGAAGATTCCTTGGAAGATTCGCCGTACGGGTCGTTGCTCAACGTTGTGGACAGTCCGAGGGGAGAATATGCTAGTGTCTGATGAACTAGGGTTTGTGATTTGGGGGAAAAAAAATTTAGGTATTGAATTTTTAGTCCTGAATTGCAATTGCTTTGTGTTTACTGTTTGCCATTTTTCTGATCACCAGTGCTTTGGATTAATGAGAATTGCCTTTTGGTTAACACATTCTTGATTTCATGTCTTTGTTTTCTTGTAAATTTTTTCATGAGTTTGATAAGCTTGCATAAATTTTTTTGAGTTGATATAATTTAGGGTAGGCTAAATTGCGCCAACATCCGAGGTAAGATCAAATTACGAAAAAAATCATTTTATTTAGATAATTATAACCATCTTCTTGCACGTCTACTCTTACGATGTCAAATTTAACAGAATCTGATTTCGTGGAATGTTCTTTAGTCTGTACTCGTTTTGCAAAAAGGCACTGGTGCACCGTAATTTAGTACTTACAAACCAAGAGACGCATCTTATGATCATCTTGTATCAAAATATGGAGCTCGAATTGGATCAAAACCGGTACAAATTGAAGAATTCTACATAATCTTAGTTGTAATTACTCAAATATGAAGAATTTTTTTTTTGTAATTTGACCTTAAATCACGGGTGGCCGTAAGTTACCCTTTAGGATAATAGACAGAAAAAACAGAGACATGAACGAAATCATGAAATTCCAGTTAAAAAAAACAAACAAAAGTAACAATATTGAGCCATGTATATATATATCTACATATACAAACAAGTTCTTGTTAATCAAGATTCAAGAATAGCATATTTTCTCTTGATCAATTCATAAAGTTCAGTTCCATCTTCTCCTTTTCATTAGACGAAGGGCGACGATTAAATCAAGATCCAACGAGACCTTTGTGACGGGCGTAAGAAATTATAAGTACAAAAAGTACTGCACAGATAATCCCTGTGAGGACAACCACCTAAAGGAATTACAATAGAAAATTGAAGTTATCGAACGGTAATTAGAATTTTGTTTCGGGATAAAAAGAAAAGAAAAATGATGATGAAATTGAATATAAAATAAATGCTGACCCATTTAAATACGTATCCATGGTCATCGTTCCACGTATACGGAATGTTCATACCGAATATTCCAGCCACCAAAGAATAAACAGATAAACACACAGTTCCTGAGCTGAGCAAGAGTTCTAACTGCAGGCCATAAAGGTAAAGAATTAATAATATCAATAGAGTTAATTATCGAGCTTTTTTTTTTCTTCACGAAATTCAGTCAATAAAAGATGATAGTGCATCGAACAAAACCTGAATCAGCTGATTTCGGTGATTGTCAAGCTGAAATTCACGGGCATAAAAAGAGTTTAAACCATGTAACGTTTGAACGAGAAAATATTATATATTTTCAATCGAACATTTCTTTTTCTTGCTAACTTACGATACCTGGATATTGATATAATCTTCTGTGTTATCAATGTATTCTCGCAGCTGCAAAAAAAAAAAAAAGAAGCTATGTATTAAATAAAAACGATATGCTGAAAGGCATATAACTCTGTGCCTCCGTTTGAACAAGATACAGAAACTCAGATATTTTTTCGAAAAATTTATATTTTACGTACCGTGGTCAATTTGTTGAGTGTGCCATCAATTTGCATAAAATATGCCTGCAGCAAAAACAACCCATTAATTAAAATTAAAACAACTGTCAAAAAATAAAACTCGGATATACGATCAATTAATATTTTTTTTTACCTCGAGAAGCATTTCGAGTTCCTCAACATCATTTTCATCTCCACGAACAGTAGCTACACTTGCCCTACTAGCCCTCGATATTTTGGAGCCTATAGTAGGTGACATAAGGAACCAACTAGCAGCACCCGCTTCGCTCAAAGGAGACGCACCGGATAACTTTCTAGACAAGTAAAGATCCGCCATGTCATCATCATCGTCCAATAGCTGCTCTAGCTCATCTCTCACCTGCATGAATATTTTCTTTCGTGTGATAATAAAGAAGAAAAGTGGTACTATACCTAAAATAATAAGGGGTCAGACGGGAATTTTGACGATCGATTAAAACGGGATCTTTACCTTTTGTACGCGACCAGTCAACCTTGTCATTTGACTCTTTAGTTTACGCACTCGGTCTAAATTACGGCTACTAATCTGCAAGCGGAGATCATAATGAGGCAACGTAAAATACTTGAAATTCAAATTTTCAATGTGAGCAGTGTAAAATACAATATGACCGTTTTCAATATGGTATAAAACACCATATTCGCTAGTACAAAGACAATACTAACCTTTGACGTAAGCATATCGAGAGCTGGATAAACAGCTGTCTCCAGTTCTATTGTGCGGGCATTCAGATAACTACAAATCGCTTCCAATGCTACCTCGAGAGCTCGAAATTCAAATGGAGAGTCTGCAATTTCCATACAGATTATTAAGTATACACTAAAGAGAAATATATCGTTTCAGAAAAGAAAAATACCATCTTCTTCTGCAGTTTCCATATCATTGTGAGCAGCCAAATTGCCGTATCTATTTTCTTCTCGACTCAGATTTTCTGGTTTTAGACGCCTTCGAAGATCCTCCACTATAGGGACAACATTATCATCCAACGGATCACGAAGCAATACCTAACATATATCAAAGTCAAAAATCGAAGACTGTGATTATATTTCAAGAATCATCAGATAATTTATCAATACTAAATCTTGATTTTCACAAAAAAACTATTCATCCTGTGAATTCGACTTTTTATGATCCCACGAGCTTGAACGAACAAGAACGACAAAGGTAAGAATTGAAGTCAAACTAATTTTGACGAAGCAAAGTCAAACCAAAGAATGTGACTAAAGCATCACCCGAAGTCTAATGTATTTCAAGAATCACCATATAATTTATCAATACTAAATCTTAATTTCCACACACACACACACACATACACACACACACACACAAAAAAAAAAAAAACTATTCATTTTGTGAAACTCGACTTTTGGTGATCACGCAAGCTTGAACAACAAGAATGACAAAGGTAAGATTGAAGTCAAACTAATTTTGACAAGCAAACACTGAATTTTCTATTGAAGCAATCAATTCAAAATTGAAAATACACATCTATTCAGAATTTCTGGTAATTTACAAAATAAAAAATCGAAAAATGATATACAGAACAAAAAACATAGATATTAATTTATTTATTTTTTTCGTAAAAAACTGACCTCGTCTGCTGTAATGATAGCTTTGATATGCTGCAAATGCACACAGAAGAAAGAAGAAATGTTAGTACGTACAAATTAAACACCTTTCAAACAATATTGACTAATTTCAACCCCAAAAAATAAAAAATAATAATAAAAAAATAAAAAAATCAATTAATATTCTTAAAAAATTCAATCTTGTACCTTAAATATAAAATTTTAATAATTCAAAAAAAAAACCCCAATTACTTGATTCTTCACAAAATTGAGAAGATTTTTACCTCTAAATTGAGAACAATGGCTCTCTCGCGGCCGAGGATGGTGGAGGGGTAAGACAAGAGGGGGTCGAGGATGCGGAGATCGCGGGCGTGAATTTGCACGCGCTGCATGATCGCGTGTTTATCGACATCCATGAGGTTTTCGTGGCCGGAAGAGTCCATCAGAATCCAGCTTCTCGACCCGCCGCCCTTTTTCTTGAACCCGGCAACGGCGGTCGGAGTATCCACCGGCACCACGCAGCCGCCGTCTCGACCCGCCATTCTCAATTACCATTAGTGAGAAAGAAAAAAAAAAGAAATCAAACACGAATTTCTAGGTTTTGATTTTTTTCCCCCCTTTGTATACATACAATCCTAGAGAGAGAGAGAGAGAGCATTTATAGAAAGATTACATAAATTCGTTCTTTTGTGTATGTAATCTTTCTCATAGGAGGGGGATTCGTATTCCCCAGTAGAGAAAGTTTGAATTATTTACGAATTTGGGTTTACTTAAAAGGGTAAAATTCATTTTTCACCCCTATACTATGCGAAATGTATTATTTACCCCCCTTACGTATCCTTTTTTTCTAATTCCGTTAGGCAAACCCTTTGACCGACTAATGCAAACAAATGTTGCCTATTTTTTTCACCAATTTTTTCACTTTTTTCAGACTTTATTTTTTCACGTTGTTGACTCATTTTTTGATACTATTTCAGCCATTTTTCTTATAAGAAAACTGAAAAGTCGAATAAATAAGATCGAAGCTTTACAGATTTTTCATTAAACTTTCTAATGTTTTAGGGGTGATTGTAATTACCGATACTACAGGGACTTTAAATTTATTTTAGCATACTTTAGGAGCGTATGCATAATTTACCCTAAATGTCATGCTGACATATCTCCTATAAATATATAGCTTCAAATTAACGCAAGATGTACTGTTGAGTATTGATGCAATTGGAAGCTCAATGAAAATGCAAACAAGTATGAACACACACATACGTTCTACTCGACTCGATTCGTTTCTACGTTATACCCCAACCCCAAGTTACTCTATTATTATAGAAGTGATTTATTTTATTAGTTTATATTTAATTTATTATTATATGTAATGGCAAAAATTGAACACTTGTTCATTCACTATACACTCCAAATATACTGTTACAAGTTACAACAAAAAAATTATTCACCCTTACATTAATCAAACCATGTCCTCTGTACAAGAACAGATTTAACCCTGCACAGCCAAAGTCTGCAAATGCTCAATAAAATCTTGCAAGCTGACATCATCAGTGAATATAATCTCGGAACCTTCCGAGTAAGTCGAATTCTGAGTCACAGACGGATTCAATTTCGCAAGAAGAAACCTCGCCTGGCTACTATGCTGATCGCACTTCACGAATTTCGGAACCGGGACCCGCTCAGATACCAATTGCTCAGCATCGAGCTCGGAAGCTTCCAGAAGGTTCTTGAAACTTCCATAACTAGGGTCCCTATCGTACCCCAGCTTCCTCCACTGTGCAATCTTCGAACCATAGTGAATCACAACGTAAAAGAAAGAATCGAAAAGCAGAATCACATCTGGAGAAATCGAGCGCACATCTAGCACTACAGGAATGGGGGGCCCGTCGAACGAGTATTGAAACAGTGTGGGCTGGACCATGATAAGGGAATTTATGACCCCCTCACGATTCAGCATTAAATGAAAGTAAGCAGTTTCGTCGGGGCTACTATTGAAGACATCCATGAATTGTGATCTCCTCAGATAATACATAAACTGAGGGTACAACGAAAAGTTTGTCTTTAAACGGAAAGTCGATGGATCTTCTTGCACGTAATCCCCGAATTTAGAAGCAAAGCTTATCAAAGACTTATCCAGCCATCTGATGACATCATCGGCGAGACTCTTTTCCATCTTGTGGATTGAAAGCTTCGCCATAACCGCCGCCGCCGCTTCTTGATCGAACCCTGAGAGAATCTCCGGCGAGTTTTTCCCCACCCATCTTCTCGCAACTGTTGTCACCCTCTTCCTTAATCCCATGTTGCTGTCTCTGTACCGTGTAATGAACTGTATAAAGAATGCTGAGCTGTCGGGTGTTTTCGGGTCTTTCCCCGCTTCGAAGAAGAATGCGATGCATGTTTTGGTGCTGACTGTGCAGAGCTTCCATACGTGGGTCCCACCTTCTCCAATTGCTTTGTCGCTCACAAAATCATTCTTCTTGTGTAGAGAGAAGCAAGGACCGAGGGCCCCACATACTTTTAAGTCATGGGTTGTTACTACCTCTATAGTTGCATCGAAAAACATTTTTAAATTCCCATCTTTGTCACATTCGGACATGTGGCTCAAGCACTTTTTGAACTGCTCGGATTCGAAAGATTCCCCTAACATCATGAAACCTCCGGAACTTTCTACGGGATTTTTTAACTCGGCTGCTCCAACCTGATCCAGAGAGCAGGCGAACAGATCAAGAACGATGGATGATTCGGATATTCGTTGAGAAATTCGCCTGTAAAATTCGCTGGATTTTTTGTAGTACGAGGTGTGACCGTTATTGAGGTCTCGATGAGTTCTTATGGAGTTGTCAAGATCCGAGTTGACAATCATGCCCGGGCCCACGGTTGCGGGTCCCGATGTGAAGACCATTACACGAGAGCCGGTGTTCACGGAGCATCCTTCTAGAAGACCTACGGCCACTGATATCGCGACACCTGTACAGCGTAGAGGGCGGTGTCCTGGATTTATGGAAGGTGAAGAATGGATGTCTTCGATGGCCGTAATGATGTTGAACTCACATTCCGACACTGGCAATAGGAAGCCTTGGTTTTGTAAAGCTGATGACTTTCCGAGAGTTTGCTTTGTAGGGTGGAGCCCCAGAAGCTGTTTGACCTGATGATGAAAATAGGTATACGTTTGATTGAAAATAGATACATAACATTGTCGGAAATGCAACAAGAGCAAGTGAAAAGATGTCGACTTGATTAAAATTTAAATAACAGCTCTCTGGTTAATTCTAATACCAGGTAATATTCGAACTAAAATTTTGAAGACACACCACTGCATGTGGCCCAGTCAGATTAAAATAAATTAACAGGACTACATCATCACGAAACACGTGACGATCACTTAGAATCTCCTCATCGCATTACAAGAACCATATATGCAATAGTAATTATGAAACCTTCAAATGCGGGAGAAATAGTTGGAAATGCAAAGTTACGATCATGTACTCCTAGTATAACACGTTGCTTATTGGCACGTCATGCACTTAAAATCTTCTGAGGCAATGAGGACCATATTGTTATAGACAGAGAGATTGGTCTTAAGTTAGGAAAACACAGACCACACCTATATATGACTACAGAAAGGGCGTACCTTTATACGCAACCATTTCCGTCTAAATACATAGTTAATAAAATGCACTGCGTAGCAGCCTAGCTTCCAATTTTATCCTAGATAAGCATGCAATACTTCAATTAATATCCAAGCACAAAATAGGTGCACCATCACCACATCCACAAAATTGCCGAGAAAGCATGAATTGGCACAACGGAAACAATATCCCCTTTCATTGCACAATTCAGATATGCAAAGGGTGAATTGAGTGTTTTTCTCCATTAATCAACATCACAAATGGAAATCGTTAGTAAGTTCTGCACAACAGTGTATAACGGATATCTGACAGCCTAAGGGAACAATGCATTTGATTTATTAACTTCCACAGAGATGCAAAAATAAATAAATAGCAGCATCCTTACATAGCTACTGAAGAAAGATGGTGTTTTTCAATCAGAAATTGTTACTATGAATCAGGGATAAATTACATATAACCATACAAACAATCTTTAACTTCGAATTTATAAACATATTGTACCTGCTCAGATGAAACCTCACGCTCTCCGTGAAACAAGACGACCCTCAAACACTCTGTGAATCCCAAATCATACATCTTCACCATTGCGTCAAACACCAGCAAACCAACCAAAGCATTTTCCGGCAATCGCGCAACCGTCCGTAGCAGCTCCTTCTTCAGCACTCCAAGCTCCTCCTCCGACGTGCAAGCATCCACAACGAACACAAATGCCGGTCCGATTCCAACTCCAAACGCAGCCCAATCCAGACCTAACCCCGAGCCAGAATAGCCAGACACACTCGAGAAAGAACTACTGTTCGACCTCAACCCCAACGGCCCACTCGCGCTCCTTCTGGGGCCCGATTCTAAACCCGGCCCGGGACTCGAATGGTATTCAACGGTGCTGTAAGTGGGGAAAAGCTCCGCCGGGATACTGTTCTCGTTGATGTGAGCGTACGATTTCGGAAAGGGATTCTTCCTGGGGCAAAAGGCGCAGATCCATATTTTGGATGCGTAATCGACGCGGGAGTAAGGGTTCAACACGGCGGCGCAATTGGAGCAATTGAGGGGTTCGTAAGGGAGGATGGGAAGCTCGGTGAACGGCGTTAATGGAGTGCAGAGAATTGACAGTGGGACAACCAGAGATGAAACCTCGGCCTTGGAAACCGGCCATGAGTGCCACGACCAACGCAAACCCTCGATCGCTTCCAATTCGGAGAAATCCATTGACGACGAGATCAGGCCGATTTCATCAGGATTCAGTGAAATTCGGCGAACCCTGATCACGATCGGGATTAGGGTTTTTCGAATTTTGAAGATCTCATTGGTAATTTGGGAAATTTTCAGGGGGTTTAATTTAGGAGGTTTTTCATTTTTTGAATTTTTGTTTTACTTTGTCCGGCAAAGATGAAAAAAGCTGAAAATGGAGAATAAAGCAGAATTCCGATGGTGAAGAAAACTCGGAATAATGAGCACGTGCTGCGTCACGTGATTTAAAATTTTGTTATTTGTTTTTTGGTTCTTTGATTTGAGAAATTGATAATAAGGATATACTAACGAGTAACCATGTTAGCTATGAATCTTCTCACACGTTCACATTTTATTATGTTAAACTCAACAGAACCTTCTAGATTGCGTGAAATGTTTTCTAGGTTGCATTCGTTTTGTGCAAAAACACAATTTGTGAAACACCACAATCTGATATTTACAGTCAAATGACACATCATACGATCATCTTGTTACAAGAGTGGAGCTCCAATGGATAAAAAGTGCACAAACTGGAGATTATTTCACATAATCAAGAAAATTCCACTAAATTTAACTCTGCAAGAATGAACGTGTAAGAAGATTCATAATTGAGGAGTGATTCTAATTATCCAAAATATGAGTGGTATTTTCATAGTTTGACACGTGGCCGCATTTATTGAATAAGAAAAAGATAAAAACATCTTCCAAATTCGAAGTAGGGGTGGGTTTTGAATAAAAGATAGTTATTGGGCCAAAAGCCAAATCAACATATTTGTACTAATGGCCATTTTGTGGGCTTATATAAAATGGGCCGGATATTTTGGATCCGAAATTTGATAATGGATCTCTATGTTTTTATGTTAAAACTAAATTAAATATATGACGTCGATCATAAACAAAAAAAAAAACAGCTATGCTCAAATAAATAAAAGAAAACAAATTTCTCAAAGACAAAAAAATTAGTTTATTGCTTTCAGCATAATTTCTAAAAGCAATATGAATGTAGAGAAAAGAAAATCCCAAACTATAAGTTGCAAATGAAAATATTCTTTTCATGAATGATTTGATCTCAGGCGAAAAGGATATAAATCAAAATAATTATTACCAAAGACTGAGAGTGTAAAACACATTTGTTTTTAAGGAGTATAATCATTTTGTCGAGCTCGAGATCATCGAGTATTTTTATTTCGGCTCAAGCCCAAACTCATTTTGGTTCTTTTCTTTATTTTTTATTTTATAATTAAATAAAAAAAAATTACAAGAAAAAAAAGAAGAATTGTAATTCTATTTTTTAAAATTTTTGTATGTTCTTTTTATAGCATTATTATAATATTTTATATTGTTATATATATATATATATGGGTAAATTACAAACACCCCCCTGAGGTATGGTCAAATTACAAAAAACCCCCTCTTGTTTGGATAATTACATCTACCCCCTCAACTATGAGTTTTTCTTACACCTCCACCCTTATGGTGCCAAATTCAACATAATCATCTAGATTCCGTGAAATGTGCTCTAGTTTGTACTCGTTTTGTGTAAAAATACAGTTTCCGATGCACCAAAAACTGATATATACAAGCTAAAAATCACATATTATGATCATCTTGCTTCATAATGTAGCGTTTGAATGAGATAAAACGGGTACAAAAGTGATAATATTCCATATAATCTGGAAGATTTCACTAAATTTGAGGAGTTGAGGGGGTGGTTGTAATTATCCAAACAAGAGGGGTGTTTTTGTAATTTGACCATACCTCAGGGGGGTGTTTGTAATTTACCCTATATATATATAGGCTCACTAGCTCACGAATAACGAATAACTATGGAAATTGGAAAGGCTCGAGGTAGAGAGCTCACAAGCTCGAACTCGAAAAACTCGATTTCGAGTTCGAGCTTTTTTCGAGCCAGCTCATCGAGCTCACGAGAAGGCTCGAGCTCGACTCCTGAGAGAGCTCGCGAGCTCGAACTCGAAAAAACTTGTCTTCAAATTCGAGTTTTTTTTGAGCCAGCTCATCAAACGCACGAGTCGCCTCTGCTCATTTACACCCTACTCATAATAGTTTTTATGCATGATATGACATGCATTAATTATTTCATTGACCACAAAAATTCATATATATTACTTAAATGACAATTTCTAAATCCATTGACCAGAAATTCATGCTCATTTCAAATGATATTGACCTAAGTAATTATTATACATTTGCAATAAAACCAAGTATGTAATTATTGACCTATTTATTTAATTTAAAAATTGCAAAAAATGCAACATGGAACAGTACATGTGCTCCCAACCACCATCACTATGCATTATATAATTAATTTTGCAATAACATTCAAAATTGACTAGCATTTACCATATATTCAAATAATTGAAGATAAAATATTAATTAAAAAAAACCCCACAACAAATTTAAAATTTAAAAAAATTGAAAAGATAATATATATAAATGTATGTGAAATAATTAAATAATTAGTTATGAAAGGAATAGTCCCATGAACATGCACATGGCCTTGTTCCCTTGTGGCCTCTAGTTGGGGGACTATAATATTCAATAAACAGTAATTTTTGCAATAAATAAATAATTAATTAATTAATTAAATAAATAACAAGATATGGAGAATCTGGTAAATAAATAAAATATAAAAATAAATAATTATGCAAGAAAACATGAACACTAGTGTGACAGCAATGATAATAATTAATAATTGGGGATGATTAATTGTATTATTAAGGAAGAGAAATAATTAAATAAAAAGTCATTATAATAATAAAAATATTATAACAAACAAGCCAGAACAACAGATGAGTGCATTTTGCTTCTTGTCCAATCACAAATTTCCATACATTTCTCCATATCTATATATACTATATATATAATAATTAATAACAAATACAGACACAGTCACAAAAACCCAGAAATAATTTATAATAATTATAAAAAAAAAATTAAAAAAGAAAAAAGAAAAACAAATACTGGGCACATAGAAAACAGCTTCAATATTTCTGGATCATTACATAATTTCATCATCAGCACCTGCTCTTGCATTTCTCCATAGCTCTTGGCGCTGAATTTCACACAAAAATTAAAAAAAACAAAAAAATATTAATTTTGAAACTATAAAGTATAAATTAATATTTCAATATTTTTTAAATAAATAATCATACGTACGCCATAATTTTTTTTTAAATAAAACCCATCATATATACATGAATATTTGATAGTATAATAGTTCATCCGAGAGATTTTTATTTCAAGAATCACATCTAATTATTATAAGTATTTACGAATAAATAATTTAGTTTCTTATTTTTTTTAAGAATCACAACTAACAAATAATAGAAGATGGAAATATATAATAACCGATTTAGGGTGATATAAGGAAAAAAAAAAAAAAAACAATATTATGATCCAAAAATGAATGTAATAATATTTGCCCTAAAACAAATTAACACAAGGCTTCGTTTTGTTTAATGAATATATATAATATATACATACACACATATATATAATTTATATATTATAAATACATACCAAGTCCAATAGCTTCAGATCCTTTCATAATACGAAGACGCTTGCATGAATTCACAAACATCCTGCACCACAACAAAATATAATATACATTATTCATCAAATTTAATTCCAATCTAATTTAAACATTATTTTTATATTGAAAAAAAAAATTATTTATGCAAATATATAAATAATGATTCATAAAAATTCATAATTATTTTTTATAATAAACTGCAGAAACTATAAAATATTTTTGCCATACTGAAGAACACACACACAGACACAAAAACACACAGTACACACACATATACATACATACATATAGATACAGATATAGATATATAGATACATATAAACTTACTCCCATGGAACATCCCCCACGAGCATCCAGTCACCATCCTTATCTTCATAAGTCGGCACATATTCCGTACTGTTCAACACATCCATCAGTTTTCTCTCGTTCATGAAATCTATCATTCCTTCGCTCCCATATTTACCTAATTTTTGATTTTATTTAATTACTTAATCAACCGATTAAACATAATTAGTTATTAATATTTACTAATTAAACATATATGTTTTTACCCATAGTGAAAGAGCTGAACATTTTGGCCAAGGCGTCGGAGAATTCCTGGTAGCTCTTGTACATTTTCAGGTCCACTTTACGGAGGTACGGCGCTCCGTCCATCGACACCTTCACGAAGGCGCCGCCGCCGCCTCCCACCGCCGGCGACTCCTCGTCGCTGCTGCTGTTTTTCTGATGAGACATGACTATGTTCTTCCTGAACGACCGCACCGGCGGCCACCCCACCACTTGTGCCCTACATACACATATACATACATACATACATACATACAACGTTAATATACGCTAGCCGAAAAGCCCCGTTTTGACTAAATTTCACAGGGATTTTTTTGCTAGTTTATTTAAATCTAGTTTATTTATCACAGACGAGTTTTCGCTATTTCAAGATTACGCAGGCGTACTTTTTGCAGTTTAGTCTTTTATATATATTTATATATTGTAATTAAAAAAAAGAGGCACATAAAATTAATTATATTGAAAATTAATTACTTGGCTGGTGGTTTGACCGGATCTTTGGGCGGAACCATATTCGCCGCCGTCTTCTCGGCTGAGTTGTTGTTTTTCATGGCGCCGCCGCCGCCGTTGTTCAGATCTGTTGAAGCTGAGTCGTTGGATTGAAGGTTGAGTTTCAGATCGACGGTCTCGGAAAACCCTCTCTTCCCGTTAATCTTGACGGCGTCAGCTTCTCCGCCGCCGCCGCCGCCGGGAAGGCCGAGGCAAAGCTCAGTTTCCTTGAAATTCAGGCCGCGCTCCTCCGCCACCATCTTCCGGCAAACTTCCATCAGCCACTTTCTTCTTCTTCTTCTTTCTTCTTCTGGTAAATGATTATGGTACGTGTGTTTGTGCGTGTTTTTGTGTGTGTGTATATATATATATATATATGAAAGGCGGGGGGAGCAAAGTGTATGGCATTGATGTACATATATACCGATGGCAGCTGCATTAATCTATATCAAGTTCCAAGGAATCACGTACTGACACGTGGAAAATCAAATAATAATAATAATGTTCTTCTAGGATCAAGAGCATGTTACTAATATAATTAAAGTTTAATTTTTTTTTCTTTTCTTTACCCAATAAAAATATTATTTATTTATTAAAAAAAAAAGTGGGGGTCCTGACCAAAGTTTTTTTTTTTTGAGGTGATCAAGTGAAATGTATAACATTATGATGGGTTAATAATTTATTATTTTTATTTATTTATTTAATAATTAATGTGTTCAAGTGGATGTGTTTTGTTTAATATTATATTAATTAAAGAATGAAATTAAAAATAAATGGTCATGGCATGATGATTAAGGGAAAGCAATTAATGGATGTGGTCCATAAAAGAACCATATGATTAATCTTCTCCTCCACTTAATGGCCAAACTAATTACTTGTTATAATTAATTGCATAGTTTGAATGTTCCACAGTTTAACTAATTCAAAATTAATTGAAATTAAATGATATACATATACAGTGAAATCTCGATAAATTAATAGTCTCCTTTAAATAATAGTTTTTCTCGGTCCCGACTCGGTGAAAACGTGTTAAACTATTAACTCGATAATTTAATAATAATTTGTTAAATTAATAGAATTTCTCGTGTCCTGACTGTATTAATTTATACAGATTTAACTGTATACTCCTTCAATATAATTAATGTCATTAATTTGTCTTTTGAACCAACAAAAAAAAAATATTATGCTTCCTCTATTATTCCATAAGTAATTGTGTTGAAATATTTTTATTTCATATTATTATCTATCGTTTTAGATTTTCAGTATTGTATTATACATATTTTTCTAAGTATTTCAACCTTGTTAATTAAAATCTAAGTATTATAATTCTAAATATCAAATCATTAAAATTATTGAGGTTATTTTAGTTTTTTTTTACTGTATTTTTTTCTTTAAAATCAAGACACGTCTATTCAGATTCTTAGTACGTTTTACAAATAAAAATAAAAATAAAAAAATCTGATAAGTGTGAAACCAATATTTACACACAGAGTATTTGTATCTATATATTTGAAGATGTATCCAATTGTTCATCTTCTGATGATCTCCTCCCCACCATAAATGGGGTCGGTTAGATGTTGGAGGGAACATCTCTCATATACGTATATATACACACACACCCGCATGTGTTCCTGCGTGTGTGTGTGAGAGAGAGTGTCTTTTATATATTTTTATTTATTTTTTATTTAATAACAAAAAAAGATTCTTCGAGGAAGCTGCCGATCAGCCATTAACACATGAAGAAATCATTCATGCATTGCACGGATCGTTTGATATATACCTCTCTCTATATTATATATTCAAAATATTGCTGTAAAACTCTCTCTCTCTCACACACACACACACGATTTCATGCATGATACATATAAAAACGAAACAATGTAATAATTGAATGAAATCAATATATAATATGTTATATATGACGTGGTACGATTCCACGTAAAGTTTTGCAATTTATCCCTTGCACTTCTTGATTTCTCGCATGGGCTACTATTTGCGTCACAAAAAGTTGTTAGGGCGCCGGGGTTGGTCTCAGCGAAAATCTTCCGACGCTCAAGTTAGGTTTGTATGATAGAAGAATTCAGAGAATTCAAAAGACTGATCGGAAGTTATGAATTGCGTACATTTAATTGTGAGGTTTTCAAGTATTTATATGGGTACATATATTCTCATGGGCCTAATCAACTTAATTAATTAACATGGACCGACTTGAGCCTAATTGTTTAGATCATGCCAGTTTGGGTCTTAGTAAACTTGAGCTAGTATTATTATTATCTTTAGTCGATTTGGACTTGATTTGTGTGCAACTAATGGTTTGTCGATATGGACTATTGGGCGTGAGCCCATCAATATATATTATTAATTAGTTATTCTACCGAAAAATTTACACGAGTTCGAGCATGATTTTGCTCATCTTTAAGAACGAAAATAAAAACTAATAGTATGAATTTATTATCAATAATATTTATATATACAACTAAAAAAATTATACATTAAAAGCTCGCAATAGCTGGCTAGCAATCTCACGAGCAACTATAAATCAGCTAAACTAGAACTCGTCAGAAAAGCTGAGCTCGGACTCAATTATTTTTGTCAAATCGGCTCATTAGGCTCACGAGTTGACTTGACTCGACTCGTAATCATTCACACCCCTATTAGCTAGTTACTACTTACCTTATGCAACTAATATGAAATAATTGAATTCAAATCAATTAATGTGTATAGATAGCAAATAATTTTAAATTTGTATGCAGCATTTATCCAAAAATAACATTTGTCTGAGCATTATATATGAAGATAAATGGTGGAGCATGTTATGTCAAAAATTAATTTCCCCTGGAATATATGACACATGAACATCAATATATTTATTTTATTTTATTTTATTTATTTATTTTTTATTTTTCGATAGGTGACACATGAGCATCAATCAATTGTACTCATCAACATCACTCATTCTAAATCTAAAAATAAAAAAATAAAAAATAAAAAATAAAATTAAAAAATAATAAAAATAAAAATAAAAATAAAAATAAAGGTTATTTTAGCCAATGGTGGTTACTCTGAGACAGGTCACATCCACAAGAGAAGGAAACATCCCCAACCCTAGCTGTGCCCCTGCCACATCACTATCCCCTTGTAAATTTTATTTTAGATTTACTGAATTTTAATTTTAATAATTTTAAAATTTAGTGAATATTAATTTTGAGAATTAAAATAATTTGTTAATGCTATGCAAATTTATGATGTCAAAAAAGGGCACCGAAAAGATAAACACTTTATATATAGTTTTCATCTTTTTGGAATTATAGGTGGAGTCGAAATCACATAAGAAAACAATAAATGATTTTGTTTTTGGATTTTGGGAAAATAAGCAAAATTTAATATATATATATATATATATATATATATATATATATATATATATATATATATATATATATATATATATATATATATATATATATATATTATAGAAAAATAAATAAAATAAAGAAAAAGACCCTTACTTCTAAGTTTATATATTTGGTGTCTTATTTCTTTCACAATAACCTAAGTATTGTGAGGCTATTTGGAGATGGT
Source organism: Erythranthe guttata (assembly GCF_056151865.1). NCBI lineage: Eukaryota > Viridiplantae > Streptophyta > Magnoliopsida > Lamiales > Phrymaceae > Erythranthe > Erythranthe guttata. The sequence continues at coordinate 2,271,374 of NC_142539.1, read as the reverse complement.
CCAAAACAACCTAGCAAATAAATAAATATATATATAAATACATAAATACATAATTAATTAATTAATTAATTAAATAAAGGAATGAATGTAGTGAGGAAATGATCAGGTTGACACTGGACCAGGACCACAGTGGTCATGAAAAATAATTAATAAAATAATATAAAAATAGAAATTTAATGTAAATAGTGCATTCTGAATTTTTATATTTAATTCATCTCAAATTTTATATATTAGTAAGCAATACATATTAATGATATATAAACAAAAATAATATATTTGTTGCTAAAGTAAACCGTTAGATAAAGTACTATTTTGCAACAAATGAATGTCGAATATTAATATTTTGTTGGTGAAATGAAATATTAATTAGATGAAATACCATTTTGCAATATACGATAGACACTGATACACAATATATTTCTTTACAGACTCAAAATAAGGTTTAATTCCACTTTGCCCCCTTGAAATATAGCTTTTTGGCACTTTGTACTTTCAAATTATTTTTATAGCACTTTGCACCCTCGAAAGTCGAAACATAATGAATCATGCATAATGCATCCCAAATGAATTTTTAAAGCTAATGAAGGTAATTTAATATTTTCAGTGGTATTTTTTATGATGTCAAATGTCAATTCAATTTTTTTATTCATCAATCCTATCGAAACTACAAAATGCAAAAATAAAAATACATCTCATCAATATATTAAATTATTTTTTATCAGAAAAAAAATATTTTGCAAAAAAAAAAAAAACCAAAAAATATCCTTCATTTATTTAGGTATCACGTTATTTGAAAATTATATTTTCTTTCAAATATTTCTTCCAAAAATTTTAACTAATTACAATAAAATCCATCAATCAAATAATTTAGTGAGAATTGTTTTTGTAAGAAAATATTTGTTTTCCAGTAATTCGTTGCGATTTTTGGTTTTTCAAATCTTATACATTCGAAATTATGTTGTGGGTGAAGAAAATGATGATTTAATTTGTTATTTTGCACCCTAAAAAAAAAAAACCCCCAATAAAAAATGAAATTACTCTCATTAAATTTTAAATATTCAATTCATGGTGCATTGTGAGGTATTTATTGTGTTTTGAGGGTGTAAAGTGCTATTAACTTTTTTAAGGGACCAAAGTGCCAAATTGCAATATTTCAAGGGTGCAAAGTGAGATTAAGCCCTCAAATTACTATAGATACTAAAATATAAATCAATATTAAAAATTGCGGGCCATAGGCATTGGCTTACTGGATTATTATGTCATTTTAATCTTATATTAAAAATTAAACATGACAAAATTAGCGTATTATTTACATTCTTTAAGATAATATAATTAATTAATATAATATAGTTAAAATAAAATTAATTTACCAGCATCGAAAAATTTAAAGGGACATTAATTAGTGGACAACTGATTTGTCTAGATCTAGTAATGCACGACTTTAATTCCTCTTAATTAGTAGTAATCTCACCCTAATTAAGAGGAGACACCTTACATCAACTAGCTAATACAAAATTAGCTCAATTACTATAATACGAGGTGATTAGCAATTTAATTCGTCTAAGTTAAGTTAATTAGTGTTGAGGTGGGCCCCACAAGCAGTATATGAGAATCTTGGGGCACAATTATAATTATTCCATATGTTGGCTGAAGATGGGACAATGAATCCCTCATGGTGGGGGCTTATTATTATTTTTTTTTTAACTTTTTTTTTTTTGAGGAAAATGTTTTATTATTATTAATAATTTTGGTTTTACATATTAAATAAATAGTCCACGAAAAAATTGGGGCTCACCACCTTCTTAATTCTAATACGCGGTTTTGTGGTACCATTTCAAATTAATTAACTTCACAATTAATTATATCACCAACCCAAGATTCAATTGGTCAACAATTTTTTCTTAACGAAAAAACTCGCGGCCAACCAACCAACCAACTGTATAGCTTGCACTGGATAAACCTACACTCTCGTATAATGACTTGCATTAATTATTATAAGAGATACGGAAACCCACTAGGTTAACCACGTCTGTATGACAACCTCGACCTAGAAGAATTCGCGACCAACTAACTGTATAGCTGTACTGGGTAGACCTACACTCTCGTATAATAGCGTGCAAATTATACGAGAGACGAAAACCACACTATGTTAACCATGTGTGACAAACTCGACCTAGTGACCTTTCTTTATAAGATGATTCAATCCCTAGGTCAATTAATACAGACCAATTTGCTCTAACTGTTAGGTCGTACGTCATTCCTTACGGGACAATTACCATATGTATTTATTTCACTTGTTATTTGATTGTGTACAGATTACGGTGTAACACCGTCAGATGTATTTCACTCAGTACAGTACGAATAAGAGCTTTATCGATCAGAATATATAGCTAGTTTTCGATCACTTCAAATCCTCTTGATTATACATAGGATATATAACAATCATGACAAAAAATGCATATAATTAATTAATGGTTGATTATGACTAATATCGCCATAGACATAATTAATCAAGAAAGCCAATCAAAGTTAGGTATGATTAATTAAGCCAAGGTAGGAAGATCCTATATTTGATTGTACGTTTCCAAGGTAGCCCTTTTGTAAGTATTATTAATAAGTAATTAATGAATTAATGACTATTTATCTGATACATGACAGAAGTGCAATAGTGATAAAATCGAACTAAGGATACTATCATGATTTTTTAATTTTTTTTAAAGAGTGGAAAGATTAGTTTAAAATTGTAGACAATATCCTTGATTTATTGGTTAATTAATTAATTATTAGTGGATAAAATGCAATTGGTTGATTAGATAAATATATAAGTTTTTGGGGCTCAAAGAAGATCAGCTGAATCTGCTGGTTCTGCCCTTTTTGGTGTACACTAATTAATATATAGTATATTTTTTCTTACAACATTATATTTGATCTTATCAAGGATTTCTTCTTCTTATATAATTATGGGAAAATTAGCAAGAAACCCCAGTTTTGAATTTTTTTTGTAAGAGAACCCTTTTCTTTTTCTAATTTGATAGTAGTACCCTAGCTAATTTTTAGATACATAATTCCAATAATACCCTTAATGGGATTTAAATTGTCTTTCATTCCACAATCGTTCTATTGATTCTCTATGTTTTTTTTTTAATTTCTGAAGCAAAGTGGACGTTCGATTAAAAAGAAATTTGTATACTACATTTGAGTAGAAAGTAGAAACGGTACCAACGGAATTGCTTCTCCGATTCTCGCGTTCGACAAATCCCAAATAAAAGGTTTTGTTATTTAAACCGACTCCCGAAGCTCATAAGTCGACTCAGTTCATTTATAATGGTATTAGAAGTGGGTGAATGTGGTCCTAAAACATATTTAGGAGTCTATTTATTCGTACCACAAAATCTTGATTTTAGATATGACTTTAATTACATACCCATAATATTATTATTATTCGATTGGAACCCCCATTTATAGGAAAACAACTATTGGCATGACATTCCTTTCCCCCATCATATTCAATCCTTGTTACGAATTTAATCATATATTTATTTTGGTGGATAATGCAAAATAATATTACTTTATAATAATTTTAGAAGGATGTACTTGAAAAAATAAAATAAAAACTACTTAATTTAAATAAATATGTAAAGTTTGCATCTCAACTACCAATTCGTTATCATGCATTTATAAATATTAGGGTAAATTATAACTGCCCCCTTGAGATAAGGTTTATTTACGAAAAAACCTATCATGTTTCCATAATTACATCCACACCCTACAGTTAGTAGATTTCTTGCATTAATACCCTTTTTGTAGGGGTGGATATAAGAAATTTATAGAGTTCAGGGGTGGATGTAATTTCTAGAAAGGGATTTTTTGTAATTACACTTTATTTTAGGGAGGTAGTTGTAATTACCCTAAATATTAATACCTTTGATAGCAAGGAATTTGGATGGGCCGTTATGGTCAAAGTTAGGTCCATGGAATTTTTTTAATTCATAATAGCCCAACTAATTATGTCAATTTTCCATGTGACTTTGATTAAGATCTCTCTATTATTATTTTTTTCTTATATGGGATTCTTATTTATACAAAAACACCAAAGGATTGAATTTAGGCATGACTAAAGATGAAATCGAATACAGTTAAACCTTTATAAATTAATGTAGTAACAAAATTCTGCGAAATATTAAATTATCGAACTAATAATTTAGTATGGTTTTTATAATATCGAGCGGGACTGGAAATAATTATTATTTTAGCGAGATTATTAATTTATCGAGGTTCTACTATAGTATACTTTCTGTCCCAATTCGAAATGCATGATAAGGTGTTTATAACTAGTTAAATATTAAACTAGTCGTCTTCATATAATCGAGTCGATTCGAAATGCATGTCATACTCATGCACATTTTTCCCTCGTGCTTGGTTCAAAATGGTCCAATATATATTAAAGATGAACCAACCTATATATAGTTAATTTCATATTAAAAAATAAAAAATCCATTAATAATAATACTCTGAATATTCGATTCAAAATGCATGTCATATTCACACACATATTTTTGCTCACATGATGATTTATGATATGGTAGTGAGTATAGTACTAGTGACCCTTTTGTCTTTAAGGCTAGACTAAAGTGGTGTTTGCAAATGATTATTTAAAAGCAGAAGTTAGTGATTGTGATTTAAGTTAGTTTTAAGTGCTTATTTCTAAAAGTTTGGGGTGTTTGCAAATATTTCGGAAAATGAACTAAAATTGAAAAAGCAGGGTTATGGCACTTTTAAAAAAATAGCTTAAAGCATATTATTTTAAGAGAAGCAAAAACAAAAGTTGATTTTGCAAACACCTAAAAACAGATTACGAGCAAAAAAAACCGCATAATCACTTTCAAAAAGCATTTGCAAACACCACCTAAATATTTTAATTATCGAGAATTAAAAAAAATCATCTTAAAATCATGGAATAATAAATTAAATAAAATAAATAAATAAATAATGAATGGTGTTTGGAATGTTGACGTGGCAAAATGAGCAACTTGTAAAGCAGCCAACCAGATCCAGGCAAGATATTACAAGGCAATTTCTCTTCCTTCTATTGTACATGTTTCCAGATAGATATAAAGAAACAGGGCCCACATTAATAGCCAATCGGATAAGTAGAATTGTCAATTGGAACGAAATTTTTGAATTTCGGTTGTGATTTATTGTCTAATATCAAACAGAAAACAACTTAATCCCAATGAACGGACAAGCTAAGTCCTTTGTTACGACTCGGTTTCATTGTCACTATTTCTCGTCAAGAACCATTGGCGGTGGCTCCAACAGTCCAGCACAAAACACAGTCATCGGAACTCTAGATTTGACCAGAATTAGTCAAATTTTGGCCAAAGCTCTCACCTAGACCCTAACCTCACCAGATATGAACTATCTCATGTTTCATTCACTCATCATAAGTGAATCTCACTTGCTCACCGAAGAACAAAGATCTCAGAAATCAAGCAAAGATTCAAAGTGTGTGTGTTTGGTTCACTCTGATCTCTCTACCACATAAAAACTTACTATATAAATGAAATAGAAGAGTTGTATCTAAAGCAGAGAGCAAGAAAAAGAACAACCATCGTCATATATGTCCAACATTTGTGTTGCCGAAAAATGCCAAGATGCATTCAGTGCGAATGTACGATCAGATGTGAGTGAGAGAGAAAAAAAATATATAAAACAAAATTAGGGTTTGAGAGAGGTGGAGGTAAAATATCTCAATTAACTGGTTTGGATCAATCGGTAAAAATCAATGACCAAAAGTTTAACCATATCCAAATGAGCTTAAATACTGGGCTTCTAAATAGTTGTGCCGCCTCAGGTGAATTTAGATTAACGAGTTGAATACGTAATTCAGTTGGCCCCAAAATCCAACATAATTGCACTGCAACATTCTTGATTTAAATTAATGAAAAATAAATGGGGTTAGAGCCTAATTGTGCAATAAATATATGGTTGGTGAGTGAATTTGATAAGTGGGGTGCAATTAAATTTAGAGCACACGAATTGGTTTTTCTGATAATATCTCAACATGTGGAATTTATAGACTGCACCAAAATAACAGTGGACCCTCATAATATATATATACACACACACATTACATAGTGTTTTGAATAAGAAATGCCCACGGATTTATTGCACGAAAAAATTGACTAGCTATGTTGTCCTCATCTACATCATATATTTATTTATTTATTTTATTTTTTTGTTTTTGTCTTATTATTTGTCCTCTTCCTACATCATAATTTGTCTGTGTTTTGTTTGGGGTGTCAATTGTTTGCATGTATAATCATAATTCATGATAATAGAATGATTTAATTAGATTTTTAATTCATAATATATATATATCCTTCATTTGATTTTAAATAAAATTAAAGATGATATATTATTAGTATAATAAATTCAACTAAAATTCGGGCAGGAAATTAAATATAAATTGGAACCACAAAAGAAAAGCTGTGGACAAGAAACAAATTAAACATTGATGAGTCGTTGCCTAAACTTGACGACATGTTTTAATTTCGTTTGTTGTGTATCACCATCTTTAGAGATGGCAAAATGCCAAATTCTTGCTACCTAGCTCATTGCAATTTATTACACACACACTCTCTCTCTCTCACACACACACACACACACACATATACATTCAATTATATAGGTGCTCTAGTAAACGTACACTCTCGTATAATAGTTTGCGAATCATACGAGAGACGTAAACCTCACTAGGCTAACCATGCGTGACAAGCTCCACCTAGCGACAATTGACTATGAAATTTGAACCTGGATCAATTGAACCATGCTCCCTTGCTCCAACCGCTAGGTCATCCCTTGCAGGACGATGGGTGTGTATGTTTGTGTATATGCGCGTGTGTATCTAACAAGAAATATTTTCTGCAACGAAGATTGTCGAGTCGAAACTAGGATCAATGAAGGATTGAGTGTTAAATGAACATTACAACTATATAATATAACTAGATAACATTAATCAACAAAGCAATGCTTTTATTACCAAAAAATAAAAAAAAATACATCCGTAAACCACAAATTTTCGAGCCTGCAATATATGATAAAAATACGAGACAAAAAAATAGGGAACAAATAAGTTATAGTCAAACGAAAGTGGATTACAATCACCGGGAATTCCCCTGATTCTTCACTCCTATTCTAAAATCAATTCACGGGCTTAGAAGCATATTTTTTAATCGAACGAATGATTTCATATCACACGAACACCTAAAATTCAAATATGTTATGAATTCGAGGCGGAGGCTCGAGAGCTCGATATGTATCTGGTTTTTTGTATGCACCGAACGCCTTATCTTATAGGCACAAGTTAGGGTTTTTTTCATGCACCAGCTAGATTTTTTTGATTTGCAGCATGGGCCGGACATTTTAAGCACAAATATATTATGGACTTTAATTTGAAACCTAATTAATAACCAATTTATTTTGGTTATTAATTAGTCATTTATTTCAAAATTCTTATGTCTACAATGTCGAAAAAGTATTCTAAGCTTTATATTTGTATAAAGAACAATTTACAATTTCATTTCCTTATACATTTTTCTCAAATTCATTATTTATTTATATACTATAATATATTAAATACGTAACAATTAGCCACTGTGTGTAACATATAGATTTTTGTAGCTGACAAACTTGAGCTTATTATACTCGTTGTAGGCTTGTAGCTGTCACTGTTGTGTTGTTGTTGAAAACAATAATGATTTACCAAATTGCTTTATTTTTTTGGAAAATAAATAAATAAAAATAAAATATAAAAACCTCTAATATTTAATTTGTACATACAAAAATTTGTTCTTTTCTCCACTGAAATTCCATGAAGTTTCCATGAAGTGGCAATATATATATATTAACTATGAATTTTAGTTAGGTAGTATTTGTTAAAAAGCTTTTTCTAAATTTGAATCTTAATGATCATTATAAGTAATATAAAAGATTAATTGTTCCACAAAGCTCAGACATTAAATGGTATCTTATTAATTTATTATTTTTTATATTATAAGAATTAAAAAAAAATATGTTTTAAATTAGTCAAAGTTATTCCATCTTACCATCTGCAAGTATATAATAATAATAATAAGAATTTAAGAAAATAAAAAAATCGAGTGAAATTATTATGCTGGGAGACTAATTATTAGGTGTTGCATATTCTTTTCATACTGATTAACTTTAATCACCGCGTTTAATTAAACTATATATATATTAATAAATTAATTAAATGCAGTTTATTAGGGAAAATAAATGATAAAGGTCAAATGAAATGATGAGTTGCGGTGGATATTTTTTGTAATTGTTTTTAGATCATGGTACGCAGAAATTAAAGCTAATTAAATATAATCTGTCAAATATATTATTTAATTATTATATATTGATTTAAATAATTTTGTGGCCAAATACAATGATGCACCCAGGTCCCAGCACTGTGGAATATAATAAGTTAAAAAAAATAAAAAATATATATATTCATGATTTTTCACGAATTATTGATTTTCACGTTTTTTGTTTTTTGAAAAAAAGTGGGGAAAAAAACAAAAATATAAATTTTGATTTTCACGAATTATTGATTTTCACGTTTTTTTGTTTCTAGAAAAAAAATTAGGAAAAAAACGAAAATATTTTTGGCAAGGCATGAAAGCAACTAAGCAATGCTTATGTCCTTTGGAGGCAAGTATCTTCAATCAACTTATTATCACCTTCAATGACTTTTTGTTGATGTATGTATAATTATATATAAATAAATTAATTCAAAAAAAAAAAAAAAAAAAAAAACTAGGGATGTCGATCGGTTGGTTCTGGGATGTGTTTGTCTAAATTCGAGACCAAACTGCAGAATAAAAAAATCTAAACTCTATAGTTCGATCCGTTTGATTAGCCTAAATTCACGCCCGTCCAATCCATATTTGAATATAACATGTTCAACCCGTCAGACTCGTTAGAGCCGTTAAACAAATTTAACCACTACAATTAATATAGTTCAATTTATTAAACTAAATTTATCTCGCTAACACATTTTATGTTCTCTCTTCCAAAATCTAAATGCATAATCATATTGATTATCTCTCTATAACCCGAATGAAAAAGCAAGAGCGAAAAAAACGACAACCGAAACTGTGAAAATTAGAAAACCCTAACCAAGTTTTTTGAATTATAAAGATAAATATTTATTATTAATATCTATGTATATTTATATGTCGATTCTGGCTCGATTCTTATAGGATCAATCACCGTCACTTAGAATCGGCCGTGTTCTCAAATCAAATCTCCCAAACATGTAAAGTTCATGTCTAAAATTCGCCGGTCCATGAGGCGCTACACTTTGTGAAATTATGCATCGAGTGATTTTAAAACTCTGGCTAAATCTATACAATTAGCCACACACTAAACACATATACACATAGGTATGTGTTATTATGTGTAGATTTACGGTTTAAAATTAGATGGTATATTTCACGGGATTCTAAAAATCGAAATCCACCAAATCCATACCCATTATCATCCATTCATCCTATGCACTTAATCTAATCTAATAATTAGCTTCTAATCCAATCAAAATTAAGCTAATTAATCCAAAAATTGACACGTGCCAAGAACTATTGGGCCCACATGGTCCATACCCGACACGCATGTGGACCCAGATTCCACATGGGAGGCACCTAAATCTCACGAAATCCAACGCACCTGATTTAACCCCAGGAAACGCATCTGGACCGTTGATCAAAGAAAGAGAAAGAAGAAAAGTCTTCCATATGGGCGGCTGAGCTTGTCTCTCAGCTGTCCCCTGTATGCCTAAAATATGCTGCAACTTCTGCCGACAACTCAACCTGCCTTTGTCCGAAATTCACGCGCTCAATATACCAAGAATCTGGCTATAGATGCTTTACATTTTGAAATACTCAAATTAATTTTTTTACTAGTATTTAATTTAATTTCTGCACAAATTATATATTATTTTATACAATGTTATAATATGATGTACTATTTTCTTTTCTTTTTTGATAAGAATAATATGATGTACTATATACTACTCAATATATGCATTGGATTCTATGAATAACTTATAAATTGACTAAAATACCCTTCTCATTAATTGTTTTACTAACAGTTGTATTTCTGAGCAATTGAGATTAGTAAGGATAAAATTGAGAAAAATAAAATACATGTATCATTGGAATTATATAGTGACAAATAATTAAAAAAATCTCGAAACCGGCAACACTAAAGTATCACATAGTTAGCCAAAAAATGTTGTTACTAATGAGGTATCACTAAGATGGTGTTTGTAAAAACTTATTTAAAAGCAGAAGTTATGGATTATGAGTTAAGTTGGTTTTAAGTGCTTGTATCTAAAAGTTGGAGATGTTTGAAAATTTACTGAATTATAAACTTAAAAAAAAAAAAAAAAAAACAAACAGGATCATGAATACTTAGCAAATTATAGCTTAAAGTTGTTTATTTTAAGATAAACAAAAAAAAATTCATTTTACAAATACTTAAAAATAGATTATGAGAAGAAAAAGATAATAATCTATTTGTAAAAGTTTTTGCAAATACCACATAATTCTATATCGTTTCACTAAAAGATTAAGAGGGCGTTTGGCTAAGCTTATTTTAAACAACTGATAAGCTCTTACGTCTGATAAGATGTTTTTAGAGCTGATAAGCTGTTACACCTTATTTTTATGATTAATTTTTAGAGTGTTCGAATAATAAGCTTATTTCCTATTTTTACTCATTATAAGATCTTAAATAAAAAGGTGGGGTAGAGGTACTTATTTAAAAAGATCTTATTTGGTCTCCAACAACTTATTTTAAAAAATATTAAGATCTTTTTTTAAAAATTTACCAAACACTTTGGAAGAGCTTATAAGCTCTAAAACATCTTATAAGCTCCTTTTAACATTTTATAAGCTTAGCCAAACACCCTCTAAGTGACAACTAAAACAACTATTAGGAGACTAAAAAAAATCGTCTAATATATGCATTCAGTGACAACTTTTAACATTATTACAATTGGGGTGCGACGAACGATGCCGTTTCTTGTAGTGCAAATTATTTGGCACATCCGGATGCGGGTTAACCCGTTTTATATCAAAACCCGAGAAACTAATGCCACTCTTATTGGAAACCCTCATCTATAAAAACACCCCTTTTATTTTCCTTTTGTTGTTATCACAAAAAAAAACAAAGAACACAGAACAAAGTTTGCTTTTTTTTAACGGCACCTCCAAGAAACTGAAATTATAAAAGGGAGGGCTACAAAAGTTTGGGATTGATTGAAAAATTCATTGCATATAATTCAAGAAAATGGAAGCTGTTGCAACAATGGCGGACAACGAAAGCCATCTAAATTTGAAGGCAACCGAGCTCCGGTTGGGATTACCGGGCTCCACAGATCAAGAAGAAACAGTGTCTCCGGTGAAGAGTAACAAGCGGGCATCGCCGGACTCCGGCGAGGAGAGCGGGACGAAGTCCGTTGTTTCCGCCGCCGCCGCCGGCGAGCGTGAAACTGCACCACCACCCAAGTATGACACTTCTTTATATATTATAATATTTGTATATGCATGCGTAATAAGGTTTTGTGTATTGATAAGTGATTGTGTGTTAATAGGGCGCAGATAGTGGGGTGGCCACCGGTGAAATCTTACCGGAAAAATAATATTCAGGCGAATAAGACGGCGGCGGAAACATGTGAAAGTGGGATGTATGTGAAAGTGAGCATGGACGGTGCAGCTTATCTCAGAAAGGTTGATCTGAAAATCTACGGTGGTTATTCGGAGCTTCTCGCTGCTCTGGAAACCATGTTCAAGCTCACCATAGGTATATATACATACACATATATGTATGTATATATATATATATATATAATTAGTTTTATGATTAATGTTTCTCATTAGGGTTTTCTTTGTTAATTGTTTGACCTAATTAATTAATTAATTAATTAATTGCAGGTGAGTACTCAGAGAGAGAAGGTTACAAAGGGTCTGAATATGCACCTGCTTATGAAGATAAAGATGGTGATTTGATGCTTCTTGGAGATGTTCCATGGGAGTAAGTTTCTTAATTCCCCCATCTCTCTCTCTCTCTCTCTCTCTCTCTCTCTCTCTCTCTCTCTCTCTCTCTCTCTCTCTCTCTCTCTCTCTCTCTCTCTCTCTCTCTCTCTCTCTCTCTCTCTCTCTCTCTCTCTCTCTCTCTCTCTCTCTCTCTCTCTCTCTCTCTCTCTCTCATAGATACTAATACTGTGTGTAATATATATATGTGCAGAATGTTCATGTCAACATGCAAAAGATTGAGAATAATGAGAGGAGCAGATGCAAGAGGGCTGGGTGGTGCTGCTCTATGAGAAGGTGCATGCAGTTATCGTGTGACCCCACAAATCAAAAACAAAGAGAATATATAATATTGAAGTTAAGAAGAAGAAGATGATTTGTCTGAGAGGGAAAGATATAATCATCGTCTTCATTAACAGTTAGCTGCTTGGGTTCTCGAAGAATCTATATTTTGATATTAATTTAAATTCCCTATTTAATTGTATTCAACCTCCACTTTTTTTTTTTTTTTTTTTTAAATTTTGTTTTCCAACATATATATAGTAATTTGTAGTAGTTTTTTTCTTGATAGTTTGATATAATATACTATATTATGTTACAAAAACATGAAAACCTTGGTTTGTTTTATTCGGATCATTGTAATGGGATGTGATAAATTATGTCATCGTTCGAGCTTTAGTAATACTGTTTCGACTTCAAACGCGATTTTGATCATCTTTTATTCCAAATTTTCCACACGTGGAAATACAGAATTTGTAGTTTTTTTTGAGTTGGTTTCCTAATCCAGCTTATATCACCGAAATTGGATGTCGGCTGAAAAAATATATACATTAATCAATTACGCACTGCCCACAACTTTGATGTATATATTGAGTTACCTAAAATTCAAAATGTGACTTATTTTTGCATAACTTTGTTGCACGACATCCAATTTAGCTGATTTAAGTTGGATTAGAAAGCTCACTCAAAGGACTACAATTTTTGTGTTCGAATTTTGCCAAAATTAAACTAGATTTTTTTGTCAAAATCAGGGTCAAAGTCATAACGGTATTAGTAATATATATAAATATTTAATTATTTATTTATTTATCATTGCATTGTGAATTTATTTTCTTTCAAGAATTAATTGCCAACAGTGAAGTTTTTATTAATAATTGTTCCAGCTCATATTTAGCTGCAAAATTGGACCACGCGGAGTATAATGACAAACAAAAACGTTAAGAAAAAACACAATTAAGATTATTGCACCAACAAATTAAAATTTTATATACCATTTCGATTCCGTTTCAAATAAATTAGGAAAAACAGAAATCAAAACTTTAAAAATACTGGGAATTTTGATTTTCGGTCCAATTTTAGTTCCGAACATTTCTATGATTTTTCGAAACATATATTATAATTTTATGATATATTTTGTTATTCCATAATTGAAAACTTTTCGAAAAAACCCTTTCCGATCATGTCCGTCTGATTCTCACCCCTACTTATGCCTCTGAATTTCTCAAGCTTTCAATCCTTAGGTTAATAAACAGAAAAAAAGGTCATATCAGAAAAGCAAATCAGTTCAGTTACGGCTTAAAATCAAACCAAACTATTTTATATCTGATTTGAGATTGATCGTTAATTACAAGCTCGTTTGAGCTAATTGGTTCGTTAAAAAATTGATAAAAAATTGCATAAAATAAGGCATCCAAGTTTTATTCGTCGTGTGGGATCAATTCGATTTCTAATCAAATTACATTCAAACACAATTTTTAAAACTAAAGGTAGAAAAAAAGTCAAATAAATTTGAATGCATCCGATTCGACTAGATTCGTTTTTACAAAAAAGATTCAATTCTATAATTTTGTTTCATGAGACATATAGGAATGTTATTAAATGTAACATATATTTAAGATAACAATAATAAAGCATCCAAAGTCATTCCAAACCATCATGCTAGGTTAATGGCAGGCATGAAATTAAATATAATCATAATTAATAATTAATCTTTTCTTTAAATATAAAGAATCTTTTTTGAGCAAAGAAGAAATATTTTGTGCTTTGTGATCATTTAATTTAAAATTACCAATCTGCAGATTGTATATAAGATTTGCTATTTTGGAGCCCTGTGCTATAAAGCTTTTCTTTTTCTTTTCTTTTTTCCAGGAAATTAGATAAGCTGATGCACTAATTATATTTTATTATATTATTATATATATATATGACAACTTTAATTTTAATTTTTAATTTTGTAATATTGTATTATAGGTTCATTGGACTTGACCCAATTTAGGGTTTATACATGTTGGGAATAAACAAGGTGATGGTGCACATGTTTCAACTTTGCCAAACAACCAAACATATCTCTTACAGAGTAAAATATAAAATAAAATTAAAAATAAATAAATAAATATTTTTCCAGAATTAATTCTTATATTATTAAACCACAAGCAGCTTTACTTATTATTTAAAAAAAAAAAATTCTTACAATATATGTAGTGTCAAAGAATATTCGATTGGCTAGCATCTACCCTAGGTAATTTGGTAATATTTTCAACCCTTAACAAGGGTACCTTTTGTAATCTGAAAATTACACAAAAAGCGTGTTTTGAAACTAGGCCATTTTCAAGGTAAAACGCCTTTTGAAAGTCAACATGCTGTACATACATTTGGGAAATTATAGTTTTTTTCATTTGGTCCCCATGTTCACAAAAAATACATTTGAACCCCTTGTATTTCAATAATTTAATACTTTTTGTCATTTTCGTTAATTTACTATCAGTTAAGACAGTCTTTGGCGCACGCTTGATTCTGTTACTACTAACGGAAAATTGATGGGAATGACTAAAAATGTTGAATTTTTGAAACATGAGAAACCAAATGTGTTTTCTGTGAACATGATGGACCAAATGTGAAATCGGTGCAAACTTGAGGGATGAAAACTATAATTTTCCCTACATACATTATTATGTACCAAAGAGAACTAGAGGAAGGATTTATAATCTCAAAACAAAAAGGGGAAATTGGTTAAAACTCTTTTATAAATATTTTGTACAGCTTAGATGGAGAATTTGGACAGAAATGTAAATAGACATTTTAGATGAAAATAATCTTTTTTTTTTCCAATGATGTTGTAGAAATTAGGCGGTCGACAGCATGAGGCTAGTACCGAGAGACAAAATAGTGGAGGAAATGTCATTTTTTGGAGCGAATGTAGTTTTAAGGACAGATGAGTAAATAGGCATTTTCAATCCAAAGTCAATATTTTACGTCTAAACTCTCTAAGTAAGCTGCCCGAGAGACTTTTAGTAAAATACAAAAATATAATTGTCCTTTTCTGGAAGGGTATTAGATTCATGGGTATTTAGCAAACTGCCCCAAACAAAAAAAAAACAAGAAATTAACCCTTTAAAGTAAGCTTAACCGAACGGGCTCTAAAACCAAAATACTAAAAATAATACATTTTAAACGGTAAAAAAAAATCGTACCGAAAATCGTATAAAGAATGAAAATATTTAACCTTGAGAGACCTCACTGTGGTAATCTTTGCTATCTATGGTCGATGAGGTTTTAAACACTCGCAAAATGCCAACAAAAGCCCTCTCATAAATATTTATAACCTAAAAAACCCAAATATTGTACACACACAATTAGAGTGTAATGTATGAAGACACGTCAGCATCAATATCCACAACCCGAAATCGAGCCATTTTCCTCGTCACCTTTTCCTCCATTACCGAAACTATCCTCAAAACCCTAAAAGCCCCACCCCGAAAGAAGAAACCGATATCAATTATCTCAAACGCTTTTTGCTTAAATTAGAAATCTTCAAATTTTTCGTCCAGTATAAGTTATTCAATTGTCCCTCGGCCTTTCTTCATCAACAGTTTCTCGAGTTTCGATTTTCAGCTGAGGTACTCTTTGATTCTCCATTAGTTCATGATAATTACTATTATCGGGATTCTCAACAGAATCCGACGGTTGAGAATCGGAACTGTGGTTGACAAAAACGGGGGAATTTTGAGCCTCGTCATCTACATTTGTTGTTCGTGCTGACTCAGCATCGTTGTTGTCAACTGAGTCGATGTATGATATGCCGTACCTCTGCTCATGAGTTAGTCCTGGACAGAACCCCTGCCATGCAGAAATGGAGGCTTAATTTATAATAACTTATAGGGTAAATTTTGCACCTAGACCCCTCACAGGTTTGGGAAATTACAAATACCTCCATTGAGGTTTGGTTCCAAGCAACAATTTACCCCATCTGGCCATTGACTAACCGAAAAGTGCTGATTTCAGCAAAAAGAATTGATTGTAATTGTTTTTTTACCCTATTTGTAAATCAAAAGTGAGGGTTTTGCTCAATAAGTACAATCTCTAATCAACGAAAAATTGAAATTCTAACTGTTAGTACAAAGAGAAATTACGACTCTCAAACTTAAACCATGGTTTTTATACTTCAAAAAAAAAAAAACCCGTGAAGATAAAATTGTGAGTTGTTCATTTGGGTCGGATTTGTGAATGAGATGGAACCTCAAGGGAGGTATATGTAATTTTCCAAACCTTAGGGGATGTAGGTGTAATTTACCCTAAACTAAACCAAATTTCTTGATATCAATAACAAAATACTTTTATCTTCTTCTCAACAAATTTAGACTTATGTCGTTGTACGAAAGGGGGTACTCTTTTCCGGAGCCCCCTTGCGGGATTTCAAATTTTATATGAAATAAAAGTATCTTTAAAAAAAATTAAAAAAATTAAAGAAATTATATTATATGAAGTTTCTGACCTTAATCAAGCCTGAGGAGGGTGACTTGTGAAAGGCGGGGCTTGAAAAAAAATTGGTGGCAGCTGTGCCTGAGAAAGAGTAATTTGTGCCTCTAAAGTCGTTTACGATGTCTGAAGAGTACGTTTCTTGTACCAGTTTGCCGCTTCTACAGTAGGCTCCAAGATATGAACAATTTTCACTTGCTAAAGATATTTGTGGAGTCGTTGGAATTAAGTGGCCTTCTGTGCTAAATATGTATCTGTAAACCCAAATTTGTTTCCATGTAGTGAGAGAGAGAGAGAGAGAGAGAGAGAGAGAGAGAGAGCATACAGTAGAGAAGTTAAGAAGAGTATGTAAAGCAGCTTACTTGTATGGACCATTCTCAACCAAGTTATCTGGGCCAGCAGCTAGATCAAATAGCAACCAGAGGTATTTCACCTGAAATCGTTCATACAAATGTAAGTGTGTGTGTGTGTGTGTGTGTGTGTGTGTGTGTGTGTGTGTGTGTGTGTGTGTGTGTGTGTGTGTGTGTGTGTGAGAGAGAGAGAGAGAGAGAGAGAGAGAGGCTCTGGTAAAATGGCCTCAAACGTGTACTTACAGTCTCGGCCAAAAAGAAGCTCTCCATGTGATCTTCCTGTTGATGAAATTCAACATCTGATATATGACAATATCCACAAGTGCATCGAGCTGCGTACTGCAAGCTAGCTAGCATGTCCCGCCCAGCATCAAGATAACTATACCAGTTTTCGGCAAAAAAAAAAACATTTAAGAAACTAATTTCAATGCCAGGCACTCAATTCTTCTTTTAAGGCTCTGTTTGGTTGATGGATTACGAAATGTGTAGAAAAGCA
Organism: Erythranthe guttata; assembly: GCF_056151865.1. Classification (NCBI taxonomy): domain Eukaryota; kingdom Viridiplantae; phylum Streptophyta; class Magnoliopsida; order Lamiales; family Phrymaceae; genus Erythranthe; species Erythranthe guttata. Next base: position 2,253,669 of record NC_142539.1, on the reverse strand, counting down.
GACCTGGGATTTCGGGTAGCTTTGTACAGCCAATACGTGCTTTCGATTAACTCGGGACGGAGTGGATAGCTTTTCTGGCCTTGCTGAACAAGTTAAGACAATGTTAAATCAAAAACCCGATTCTCGCTCAATAAAAAAAAAGATTATAACAAATATGGAAATAAAGTAAATTACCTGAACATTGAAAGTGGCTAAATTGAAACCCTCTGGAGTGAAACCATACCGTTTCCAAACGCTAAAGAAAGCAGCATGTGTTCTAATTGCGGGCTCAATATCCCCGGCAAGAACCTTACACAATTATCAAACAATGCATTTTATTTTTTATTATTCTTTTAATTACGCACGATAATACGAAAATTTACCTGAAGGCCGGGCCAGAATGCCTGCAAGCTGTTGAATAATGGCCAAACAAGGGCGGCAGAATTCATGTTTACTTCCACATACCTACAGATAATTATAAACATCAAGATTAAGAATTTTATTTTATTGATTAAGAAGTGAAAATGAAGAAAGACGACAGTTTTTAGTCACCATGGATCGTTGTAAAGATAGACCATTGCAGCCCTGTAAGCTTCTTGGAAGATGAAAAGATACTCCTCGTCGCCGAACAATAAATAAGCCTGAAGTAAATTACATATAACACTTCAAAGATCACACACATTTTTTAAAGTTCTTTATTTTAATCGACAATAATTAATGTACAGACATGTCTACAGTTTGACAGAAAATGACGTGGACAAAAAAAAAAAAAAAAAATGGCATCATAGTTTCTCACCTTTAGTAGATACTCGTAAAAAGAGTCTATACTGGTTCCTATTCCAGCATCCTACGACACGGCAGAAAAATGCAGGTTAACATCTTTAAATATCAACTACAGACAGATCGTATTTAATTCTTGAAAAAGGGTACTAGGTCGAAGAAGTAACCTTTTGAGTCCATTCACCAGAAAAAACATCTATATGAGCACCAACTAGGTTAATTCTTGATCGTCGAGCCCATAGTCCTCGAACTGCATTCTTGGTCACTTGTTCAAAAACTACATCCTCACAAGACAAATATTCGAAAAACAAAATTAGCACCTTTAGGAAAAACGTAAAAAATCTCAAGACTGATATGTCACCCAACAAGAAGAAAATTAAAAAAAAAAACAAAAAAAAAATTTAAAAATTAATTAATTAATTAAATTAAATTGAAAAACAAAAGGCTATAAAAGAGGGAGAGAAAAATCAGCACACACACACACAGGTGATCAAAGACTGTATTACTGTATTACTTACTGGGATCGTTTGTCAAGCGGCTAAGCACACCAAATTCCAATGTTAGGGTCCCACCACCAGCTGTTGATGTTATCTACACAAACGAGATCGTCAAAACTTTCATACGCATAAAATAACATGAGACAAACAAGACGAATAAAATAGCTTTTAGAATCAGATTTATTTCAATTTCTATGGCTTGCCAAGATTTGGAGCTGCCATAACATACGAACAGATGTATTATACGAACATCTCTTAAAAATTATATATCCTAGACTATATAAGTTTCGGATAAATAAGCGCACTAAGAGGGTAAAGAGAATACAAAGAGGCTTTGCCTTGCTTTCATTTTCATCAACTCCATGCATTAGATTAACCGATCCAAAGGGAATTCCTGCAGCAAATATTATTTATAATAATCAGAAGAACCGGACACGACAACACCTTAAACAAAATCAAAGTTCGTCACGGATTGCTAAGTTTAAGCGTCTTCAAAAAGTAAAGAGTTAGATAAGTAAAGATATTATATAACACAGCACTAGCAAATCTGCGAAATTATACCTGTTGGAGTATCAAATGCAGGCAACATTCTACGAGCTAAATCCTCCGCCAAGTGAAGCAATTCATCATCGTACGAGGGTATCCTCATGCCCTGCAGTAGTAAAAGTTCAAAATACGGATGAACTAAAATCCCTTTTATTTTAATTTGAAATTGTCCTAGTCAACAAAACAAAACCAAAAAAAAAAAAAAATCATTTCACCATACAAATAGGAAAAACGATGTATACGCTAGATTTATTATAAGATAAATGGAACTCTATGGTGTAACCCTGTCACGCACCAACTATGCAAATAATCGTCTACCTGTGAAGTTATACCGTGTTATAGTCGCTCGCAATAAGATGAGCAGAAAGTAGGCCTCCAAGTATTCTTATTGTAGTCTCAAATATCGATACTGTCTTATTCTGCAAAATAAAGAAAACGAACTCCAAATGTAACCAGTCGACTTCAACTGACCAGAGTAATAATAGTTACAAGCATATACAGATGACTTGGCACATAACATAGAATAGAGACTTTGTACCCTTGGTCACTTTATACAGGATATAACAACAAAGATTATTTTAGAAACGGAAAATCGATCATTATAGCCAACAATATCAGGAAGGCAGAAACCGAGATAATTACTCGAAATAATACTGAACCAGGCAAAAATATATATATATATATGTATATTCACCGACAAGTAGTTTCCATGCAAAACAAAAACGAAATCTGTACTCACAATATCAAATCGAATATTTTTACCAATCCATTCAACGGAAGTAGTAAATTGCTCTCGATCACCAAGCAAAGCCAGTGTGTCCAGCGAATCGATCTGAGTACAAAAGCATGACATACTGAAAAGCTGATTTAAGTATAAAAACTAAAGATGCAAATAACCCATAATAAACATTGAGCAAAACGGTTGTTCGATTTTACCAATGTTAATGCATATCCTCCGAGTGTATCTTCACCTCCGCATGATAAAGGCTTCAATTCATCGCGTGGAAATGCGTGCTTCATGTATCCATCAAATGCATGATAAAACATTTCACGCACCTAAATCATAAAACAAAAAAACAAAAAACACCGAGTTAGTGACTGAAAACTAGTCAACCTCGTAACGGTACTTAGTTTAGAGATTCAGAAGGAAATAATCGAGTCAGCAAAACCAACGGCATTATCCTATTAAAATCAAAATCTTAGGTTTACCTTTCCTATAATTTTCCAATAGGCGTAAAAAGATACAACTTTGTTGGTTTGAAACCGAAACCGAAAACGAAATCGAAACACATTTAACCCCTCTCAAAAATCAAAAACATAAAACTTCCATTACGAATTCAAACCAACAAAATTCACACAACAATAAACTCAGAATACACACTGCTCACTTTAAACAAATAGCATTATACAACAATCCAGTAACCAATAGCAAACACTGCAAAAATCACACGCAAATTAAAAAAACAATTCATCCAAAAATATTTCAGAAACTATGTAAATCAATGGTAACCTCATCTCTGAGCTGTTTGGCTTCCTCCTTGGTTACGCCTTCAGCGAGAATTTCGGACACAAAAAAATCCGAAAAAATTAGCATAATTAGCAACAGAGGCTTCTTCGGAGCACCCATAGATCTCCCCGCAGTGGGTGTGTGTGTGAGAGAGAGAAAGAGAGGCGGTGCAATTCTGGTTTACGTCACAATGGGGCTGCAATTGAAATTGAAATGGGAATTGAAATTGAAAATTGAAATTGATAATTGGTTATCACCGGAGCTGAAAGTGAATACGACTGACCTCAGGGGCATAAACATAATAATGAATAGTATCGGGTACGAAATGAATTTTTGCAAGATTTTGTTGCTTCATAATCTAATTTCTAAATTAATTTGCCTTTTAATTAATAGGGATAAATTAGGGGAAACACCATATGGTAAGATCAAATTACCAAAATCGTCCTCAGTAATTACTAAAATATAATGGAAATTTTAGTAATTATATATGAGAATGGCCTAATTAGAGTTCTTTAATTTTGGGGTTCTTTGAATTACAAGGATTCCATTGATATCTTTGTTGACTATTTTGTGTGCATATACACACACTTCAAATAAAAGTTGCGAGTACAAAATACAATCGAATATAATGATGGGATCAGTTCGGTATTAATGGGCCGAACTCCTCATATTCAGTACCCAATAAATGACAACGATCGGAGTGGCCCAAAAGCTTGCTCAATAAGCCAAAAGTCCACCTAGCAAAGGTCATATGGCACATGTGCCGCCTCAGCGACCTGAGAGCTGTAGACTGTTGACCTTGACAAATTGTTCTTGATACGTTTAATATGAAGAAGAAGAAGGAACAAGATGAGGTAGGTGGCAAGCTGACCTCAAGCCCGTTGGAAGGCGCTCAATCCGAGGATTTTCTCCATCTCAAAAGCATAACGACCTCCTGAAATCCCTAGCACCCCTTTAAAAACTTGCTCAACTTCCCTAATAATGTTTGCACAGTTATAACTTAACAGCTGAGTTTGTGCAGATAACACAACATTCTCCTACTACATTACGTTCCTCTGTTACATAATCAACAACATTCGTACTTGGACACACTGAAGTATGGCAACTGTGCGTGCACTGGCACCCATTTTCTGTTATACAACAATCTCAATTTGGTCAACTGATAATTGTTGAGTCAGTGGCAGCATGTACCCAACATCATCATCATCGTCTAACAACCCCTCCCCAATATCAGCTATATTGTACGACATATTCGCAATGTTGCTCTAAAATAATATTTCATTTAGGACTCACAAAACCAATCAACTCTTTATAAGTGAAATTAATTTAAAAAAATTTTACCACAAAAATATCGTCAAACTTGAAAATCAGCATCACGAAAGTAGACATCGTTAAATAAATCTACATATCAACACGACTACATCAAAAGTTGGATGTAACAGTATAACATGAATCACTTAACACTAACAGTACATTCTCTTAAGAGAGAATTGGCAAATATGCTAATACAACTACATGTTACTACTCTGTAACATCACAAATTGTGGCGAATCAGAACAAAATTTTGAATCAAAATTCATCTCTCCGCCCACCAAAATGTTCAAATCTTTCTCTTTTTTTGAACTCTCTACAATCTTGTTCTCTCTCTTAAATCGTTAAATCGATGTCTACTTCATCTCTCCGTCCAAACCTCCACCTCAAAAATTCCAACAAAAAATATGAAAAATCTAGTACTGTCGATTGATTACTCTAATAGCCAGAAGTCGATGTTCCAGCAATTTTATGTTATTGATGGTGGGGTTATTATATCGAACCACATGGCCTATACAAAATGAGAAAGAAATTTGGGTTGTCATGTCATTCATTAAAGGTGGGTCCGTCATTTTTAAATTCAAGTTTTCAGAAGGGATTGCTGGAGATCCATATTGGTTTGTATACACGAAGACATAATTAAAGGGATGTCATTCATTGAAGGTGGGTCCGTGAAGTCATTTTTAGATTCAAGTTTTCAGAAGGGATTGTTGGAGATCCATATTAGTTTGTATACACGAAGACAGAAGACATAATTCAAGGGATACCAACGGTCATAATTCAAGGGATACCATCTCTTGAGGACCGACACACGATGACAATTGAAGGGGAAGATATCTTCCCTTCACATCAACTATGGCGAGATAGACTTTTTATACTACAATTTTAATGGATCGGATCATGGTGATTGATTTAATCATACGATTGTCGGTAGCTCTCTAGATCATTCTATAAAATTTCTAGGTACATTATAGAAAGAGTAAATTACAAGCACCCTTCAGGTATGATCAAATTACAAAAAAAAAAAACCCTTATGTTTGGATAATTACATCTACTCCTCAACTATGAATCTTCTTACATTTCCACCCTTGTGGTGTTAAATTCAACATAACCATCTAGATTTCGTGGAATGTTCTAGTTTTTACTCGTTTTGTGCAAAAATACAGTTTCTGATGCACCACAATCTATATATACAAGCCAAAAAACACGTCTTATAATCATCAAACTTCAAAATTTGGAGCTCGAATGGGATAAAAACGGGTCCAATATTGAAAATATTCCATATAATATAGAAGATTCCACTAAATTTGAAACCGCAAGGGTAGACGTGTAAGAAGATTTATAGTTGATGGGTGGTTGTAATTACCCAAACAATAGGAGGGGTTTCGCAATTTAACAATACCTCAGGGGTGGTTGTAATTTTTTTTTTTTTTTTTGTAATGAATGAATCGCAACCATATAGGTGCATTGAGTAAACCTACACTCTCGTATAATAGCTTGCAAACTATACGAGATAAGTAAACTAATTAATAACCACGATTAAATAATAGTTTCTCTCGGTCCCGACTCGGTGAAAACGTGCTAAATTATTAACTCGATAATTTAATAATTCGTTAAATTAATAGAATTTCCCTAGTCCCAACTATATTAATTTATAGATGTTTAACTATATACATATATATTTGCTATGAAAATTTACAATATGAAATATGTTTGGGCATGATATATAAATCTCATAATCAATTTTGACTCATCAAATATAATCCCTCTAAATTATTAAGATTTCAAGAATCCATATGAAGGCCTAAAAAAAAGTGTGCCTGATTTCTTTTCAACTCAGACAATATCAGTAATTTCAAACAATACAACCCAATGTTCACATGAATGCGGTACCTTGATGATAGAATATTACTAGTTTAAGATTTGAATGTAAGAAAGAACTAATAACTGAAACTGGTAAATAACATACATAAAAGAAATGCCAATGTCAAAACAAAATTTGTCGAATATTACACAGCCAACTACTGTTGCTTTTTCTTCTTGGGCCTCCTCTTTCTTCGAGGTTTTCTGACATCTGCGTTGGAACTTAGGTTACTGCTATTTCCGATGGGCAAATCGACCGGGAATCTTTTTAGGTTACTGCTATTTCCGATGGGCAAATCGACCGGGAATCTTTTTAGGTTACCACTCTTTTCGGTGGTCATATCCACCGGAAATCTTTTTAAGTTGCCGCTCTTTTCGGTGGTCAAATCCGGTGGGACCCACTTTCGGTTACTGCTCTTTTCGGTGGTCAAATCCAGCGGGACCCGCTTCGGGTTACTGTTGTTTCCGATGGTCAAATCTACAGGGCCTCTCTTTTTGAAGGAAGATTGACCATTGCTAATGGATGTATTGGTCAATGGGGATATTTTTTCAGCTCTATTATACGATGACTTCTTGTCTGAAGATGCTGCAAATCTTGATTTGTCTTTGAACGAACTTGAAAACGTCTTGCGAGATGGAACGGGAGGTGGCATTGGAGCACGAGCTGAAATCTTTCTCTAAACAAACACAAAATTTTAATCAGCAACGAAATTAAATAAAACTTCAAGAAATATAACTTCAATAAGCAAAATCAAGAACTAAATTGCTAACCTGAATTACAGGTGGGGTTTTACCCAAGACACTGGAGGCTTGCTCCCTACAGACAAACGAAATAGTTTTTTGATTTACATATAATTACCATTGATCTAATGTAATGGAATTAGTAAAAGAATGGACATTTCTGTGCAAAAAAAAAAAAAGGAAATGTAAAACAAAATAAATAGTCAGGACAAGTACCTTGTACTTTTGTCTGTCACCTCATCGACAGCCTCAGCTTCATCGCTGGAGCTCTCGTTTAAGAAAAAATCATCGTCGCTATGATTCAAGATCACATCATCCTCATTTCCTGTTTCTGTTAAGACAATTTTCAGATATTAAGCGTGACGAAAGGAAAAAAGAAACAACAAATAATAATGTAATAAGTCGAGCATACTGTCCCTCTTCAACATATGCCCATTATTGATCTGGTGTTAGCAATTTGGAATCCTTCAGCAACTCATGAAACGAAAATTTGCTATTGGAAGACACATGGTTTATGCATAGGATAGCTATTAATTTAGACTTTCTTGATATTTATGACATTTGACAAGAGAGAAAACCGAGAAAATTCTCAGACGAATTCGAGTTTGTATATCTAAATAAATATCTCTTTCCTATAAATAATTGAGAGGCGAAGAAGTTAAAGTAAAAATGATTTCTATACGCTAGAAAGAAAGGTTACCTTCCAACTCCTTCCCACTTGCTGCAGCAGCGACCATGTTTGCCTTAATTTGCTGCCGCAAGTTATTTCTCTTCTCGACAATTTCTGTCTTGTCGCCTCCCAGAAATAACGAAACGTACTTCTCAGTTTTTGGGAAGAACTGCAATGCAATTTTCAGAAAATAGACGATTTAATAAACATTACTTCCAGCAGTTAAACATGCAAGCACAAAGCAACCCCACAAAAATTCTTGAGAGAGAATATACCACACGAGGAAAAACAAGAAAATAAATGTAGAAAAAAATAAAAACATTTTTAGTTTACCTTCACATATTCAAGATCTTCTTTCAGTTTCGAGAGCTGATCAGCAATTTCCGCTTCTTGGGCCTCAGCAGTCGAAGTGAGCTGCTGCTTTTCCAACCGTTTAATCTTCCGCTCGATCTTACTTCTCTCTATCAGAACAAATTCGAACAATATTGTCATTCACAAAAATTTGTAATATTATCCAATATTATCAAGCAAGGAACATCTGAACTAAAATACAAATGAAACGACTGATCTCGATAGGGTAAAAATTTACCGAAAAATCTTATCTTTTTGGTCCGGAGAAATATTTTTCGCTCAACAGCCACACGATTTTGAGTCTCTTGCTGTTTCTTGAGTCCTTCCAACTTCGTTGTTAGCGCCTCCTTCACTTCTTTCGGCAATTCCTGCATTTAATAAACTTGAAATTGACTAAAAGCAATACGCATAATAGAGAATAATCATATTGAAGAAACACAACAAACTATGAATCGAAACCAGCTTAGGATTAAAAACCAAAAGAAACTCGAGACAAACCAAGTTAATGGATTGAAAATATCTTGTTTTAGTGTTCATATCATTCACTTCACATAATTCCTAATTCAATTAGGAGGGCATTTTATTTCACCCAACTCAAATTTTCATCAATCAATCCAACTACACCTCAATTAAAACAAAGAAGAACATATAAAATTCAGAACTCAGAGCAAATACAGTGGTACCCTACGCTGCAATATTTGCACATCGCACCAATTCAGCAGCACCCAATACCAAACTTGACCTAAATAACCTAGCCCCCACTTTCTTCCGCGTATGCGCATAAAATTCATATATATACATACACATTATATTACAAACATAGATGTATAGCTGCGTGAAATTAGCAAAAGCTAAGAGAGTAAGAGAGCTGAAAAATACTTTGCGGAGCAGCATGCGTTCAGTGGAGCGTATTTGGTTTTTGAGAGAAACGGCTTTGGATTTTTGGGGCTTGGATTTCTTGTCGACGGCTAGGGTTTTGGTCCGCCGGTTCCCTGCCGACTTCTTCCGCTCGGCGGCGGCGCCGCGCTTGTCGTAGCCCCCGTGCGCCATATTGGGTTTTATTTTTCCCTCAGTCTTCTGTGTTTTCTATATACCAGTTATACGACGTCTTTTTGACTGTTTTCCTTTTCTTTTCTTTTTCTTTTTTCAAATTTATTTATAATAGAAGGGCAAATTACGGACAATTCCTGAGGTATGGTCAGATTACGAAAAAAAATCTTTTTTGTGTTTGGGTAATTACAGCGACCCCTTCTTTTTAAATATTTTTACATAAAATTTATGTAATACGGTTATTTACCGAACCAAATTGTATAATCAGTTCGGTAAACGGTATGAAATGTTGGCGTACCGAAATTTCGGTTCGGTTTTACCGATTTAACATTCCTAAATTTACCTCTGGAGGGGTATTTTCGTAAGATAATACATAGTTGAGGAGGTGGTTGTGATTACCCAAACAGGAGGGGGTTTTCGTAATTTGACCATAACTCAGGGGTGGCCGTAATTTGCCTTATAATAAAATACAGTAATATAATTTTTTTTGATTTTGCAAGTTAAAAGGGCAAATCTGTAATTTGTAAATATCAAGACAATGTTTGGAAGCGTTTTGGATGTTATTTTGATTTCATTTTGAGGAAATATGTTTTGAGGTAAGAATTTGAGAATGAAAGTAATGTTTGTTTGTATTTTGGAAGGAGACAAAATACACGGGTAATTGACACTTTGCACCCTCGAATTACATGTCCTTGGCACTTTGCACCCTTAAATTAAAAAAAATAGTACTTTGCACCCTCTAATTAGTATTTGCTTGGCACTTTGCACCCTACTACACCTTTTTGCTAAAAAAATGACCTACAACCGGTCATATGGGTTTCAAGAGAAGCAACTTTGGCCTTTTACTGCAACTGGGTATATTAGGATGAAAAAAACGGATTCAAAGAATTCCTAAGAAGAAGCTCTAATATTTTTTTTCTTCAATCCTTCCAAAATAAATCTTATTTTGCCCTAATATGCTAATTTATTAGCTATAATTCAAGAATAGTTGGAGAATCTACACAAGAAATCAACACTGAAATGCTTTTAGGTAAAAAGATTATCTAAAATTTTATGAACTGTGTATGCTGATATACATAGGGATTTTATAATTTTCCTCCTCTTCTCTTTTATGAGTTCATTATCAATAAAAAGGGCTCTTCTTCTCTTTACCTAATCGGTTTTTGAAATTTTGGCAACAACTCTACTATGAATATTAGTGAGAGGCTATGGGGATTTATATGGAAAATGTTCAGTGCCAAATAAGGTCAAATTATTTGATTTGAGGCTTTGTAAATAGACACTTCTTAAAGTTGCCGGTTTTATTATTTGTGGATGAATTATGTCATGCTTGCCATCATCCCTCTATTCACTATGTTTTTCAATTATGAGTTCTTTGTGTATCATAATACAAGTCATGTATGTAATCTGCAAACAAGTAGTGATTCAAAAAATATTTGATACACTTGGCTACTACATCACAATCAGTAAGAATTCATTATAAAGATTAGAGCTGAAAAAAATGGAACGAATAGCTTAGAATTCATAAACTTTGCAGATTTCCAATTGAGAATGAAGAAAGAAAAGTAAAAGAACGATTTTTAAGTTTGTTGGAAATTATAAAGACAAATATGCCCCTCTTCAAACCCATAAAACAGGTTGTAGGTTCATTTTCTAGCCAAAAGTTGCACTAGGGTGCAAAGTGCCAAGCAAATACTAATTGAATGGTGCAAAGTGCTATTTTTGTAATTTAAGGGTGCAAAGTGCCAAAGGCATGTAATTCGGGGGTGCAAAGTGCCAATTACCCCAAAATACACTGTAGCAGTCAAATCATGTTTAAAGGTATTAGAAAAAAGTATTTTTTAAGAAAAAAATTGAAAGATGAAGTGATGTTTAGTTGTTTTTTAGTGAAGACATTTTTTACTATAGCAGTCAAATCATTTTACTGTAGCGGTCACATCATGTCTGAATGAGAGAGAAACTTTTGAAATTGTTTTGAGAAAATGATTTGAAAAGTGTAATAAATACAATTTTGTTTTGGAGAATCAATGAAAACAAAATAAGAATGCTTCCAAACATTGCCCAAATAATCAAAATTCGATGAACTTGTTTGTAATATCAATAATTAATAGTACATTTTGATTTTTTGGCAAAATAGGACGGAAAATTCCTCAATTTTCGAAAGTATCTGAAATGTGATAAATTGGATCGGTGTAGTCAATATCGTGATATATTGCGATAATTATCGCGATACGATACAATTTTAATGTAAATGATACAACTCTGCGTCTGTATTGTTTTATTGAACTCAATTATACGATACGATATTTATTTTGGAGGTGATTTGTCGAGTTTCAGCTCATTTAAGGGCAATTTGTGCAATTTTCATCATATTTTAGGTGATTTATGCAATTTTCAGCACATAAGAGCGATTTGTGCGATTTTTAGCAAATCCATTTTAAAACAACTATTTGATTTGTGCAAAATTTGAGCACATTGGTTTCAAATAAAAATTATTGTTCTTCGAATTAAAACCAATAGATTTGTTCAACATCACATAAATCAAAAGGAATTTATATTAGCAGCAAAGGTAATAAAAGTGACACTGGCATTATGGCTATGTTTGTTACGCTTCTCAAATTCTTTTCATTTTTTCCCCAAAATAAAATTATTTTTTTGAAATATTTTTAAAAACTTTCTCCAAAAAGAATTCAAATTTTTCTCTCTCTAACAGACATGATTTGACTGCTATAGTGAAAATTGTCTTCACTAAATTACAAACTAAAATCACTTTATCCTTCAAATTCTTCTTTCAAAATAACTTTTTCCAACACATTTTAGACATAATTTGACTTGCTACAGTACAAATTGTCTCCTCTCAAAACACAAACAAACTTTATTTTATTTTCAAATTCTTCTCCCAAAACATCTTTCTCCAGAATAAAATGGAAATAGAAACCCAAAAGCTTACCAAACATAGCCACTTTCGTCCCAGTTGATAATTTAATATTGAAACTTGAATTTAAATATATTTTGAATAAATGGTTTGACTTTAAAATATTAATTTTAAAATATTTATCGTATATTATATGATATATATTTTTTAGTATTATTTTTAATAATTAGTTAAATATCTTACAACGATAATGATACAGCACGATATGTGAATAAGCTAAGCTACAAAACCAATTTCTCTAAAATAAAATTAACAGCTTATAATCTCCAAAATAACAAAATTAATAATTATTTTTTTTTGAATTCAAAATTAATAATTATTATTAAATGAACTTATTCAAACACCTTCTCAGCTTTCTGGAAGATAATTATTCAATTTGCGATTTCTATGATAAGAATCAAGAATAAGAGGTAACCGATACTACGTAACAACCGGTTGTTCTCCCTCGAGTTCAGATATAACAATCAACGAGTCATTGAGTTCGAGACTCAGAGGCTCCAACTTCGGAATCGGGTTTATAAACTGCAATTTTTTTTTTAAATAAAGCTTAGAAAAATTATATTTCGATCAGTACAAAATGTAATAAATAAAAATGAAGATCGAAATACCTTCTTGTTGTTTTTAACATAACCAATGGCAATTTCTCTACGTAGATTTGCTCTTTCCGATAGCTCGTAAAATGAAGCATTCTCTCCTTGTTTCATGTAAAAGCTAATATCCTGTCCCAAAAAAAAACGAAAAAAAAAACATGAACAAAATCGATTTAAGTTTTTTCACAATTAAAACTATATGATGATTTATGTATATATCCTTGCGCATTATGCTTAGAGGTTTTCACCTTTACGTATATTTCATCTCCCTCTGCATTGAGAATATCTTTCCAAACATCGTTCAGTTCAACGTTTTCTGCCACTGTAATAATAATAAAATAAAATTACAAAAAAAAAAAAATGGAAAATCGGTAATAAAAAAAATTAAAAAAAAAATTAAATAAATAACCTTGAGCTGTCACAAGGCTCATTACTTCCTCTGCTGCAATGTATGTGAGTGATGGTCTAATCCTTGTAATCTGTAAAACCAAGAAACGATGCATGTTATAGCATCGAGTCGTTTTTTTCGATGAGGTGTCCGTGTAAAAAGTACATGATTGACATTACAAAAAAAATATATATAATAATAATTCGCAGAAAGAAACTTTTACTTGTTTCCCCAATTTTGAGTCCACAACTTCAGCTACGAGATTTTGCGCCTGTGAGTTATCGAAAACGATTAGTATACCAATAACCAATAAAACATCAATTTAAAAGCCGATCGTAATATAATTCGTAAAATATTTTGAGCAACATTACCTTTACTCCAAGTTTACCACAGATATTTTCAGCAAGAAGAAGAGAATATGCCGAGTTTTTGTCTGCCCTCAAAGGATCTAAACCAAAAAAAAAATATTCCAAATCAAAATCAAAACCGAGCAATTTAAACAAAATCAATGTCGAATATTTTTTTACCTCCAACTTTCCACTCTTTATCAGATACTACAGCTATCGAAAACGGAATATCGACTTCTTTCTTTGAGGACTTTTGAATGTTGATAATGGTTTCCTCTAAAGTGTTATATTCCATCGGATTTCCAACCTGAGATGGACACGAACGAGAAAAGGGCACGTCAATAATATTTAATATTTAATTTCAGAACATTATTATTATTATTATTATAAATATTGCAACTTACTCTATGAGAAACTCGAATGTTTTTCAGCTTTCCATGACCAGCAAGCTTGAATGCCTTCAATCTAGCATCCAACGGAACATCCGACAATATTTCCTACAAAAAATAAAATCAGCATTATAACCGTTAAATTAGAAAATAATTTTAATTATTTATTCTATAATAAATATACCAACACACTGCCAGGTCCGAGATAATTATCGTATTCTTCGATCATTTCAACAACATCAGGTCGCCAGCCAAGCACTAGCACACGCTCTGTTGGACCCACACACCAATCAGGCGCCTGAATTTCAAGAAAATATCAAGAATGCCACTCAAAGATTAGAATACCACAATAACAGTTGGTTTCAAGCAAAGGGATAAAATCGTACTTTTGAATCTGATCTTTTTGGTCTTTTGACTATGTTCTTCAGCCTCTCTCTTGTAGCACCCAATGCTCCATTTAAAAACTCGCTATTCTGCTTTATGGTTTCCACATTATTGATCGAGTCGTCATTTTCCTCGAAAACGTGTGGGTATGATAGCTGTGGTTTCTTCGTACCGTGCACAGGCCCAATGAATAACACCTGCTTGTGCAATAAGTAATAATACTTTTAAGGCCATGATTAATTAGATGATTTTGAGGGTCGACCCGAAAATGTTATTTTTATCATGGCATATATTGCCTTTCCAATAATACAATCGGGTTTTCATTAATTTATTTAATCTTATCTTGGCTAATGTATGCTATCTTAGGAACCAAACGAGGCCTAAAAGGTTTACGACTAACAAGCGCATGTAAAAAGAGAAGCTTGTTTGTAATAAGAGTTTTTTAAGGTACATTAAATATCTACATTATGTTACGTACTTTGTCAGCTTCTTCCAGAATTTCTGCGTCGTTTGGGTGAAAATATACCCTTCCATTTCGATAAAGACCACACACAACAGCCTGAAAAAAGGTTATTAAAATTATTATAAAAAAAAAAAAAAAACAAATCAGCCAGTTTCGATAGATCAAGAAGTGAAGACAATTGTTATACGGGTTACCTCTTGGAACCCACGTCTCAACTCTTTGTAACTTAGCCCAGCTAAATGAGGAAAATTGCAAAGATTGAATACATTTTCTGCCAGATTGAGATTCGTATTATCAGAAATTAAAATAACTAACAATGTATTATAGATATTAAAATTAAAACGTAAAAAAAAATGGACGTACTTCGATAGTTGAGCAAGTGCTTGTATATTTTGATAAGCCCTTTTTGCCGAGAGCACTGAACAAACAATTTGGACGCGACATTCTCAACAGGTTCCACTTTCAAGCCCGAAATTGATTTCAAAAGCTCGCATGTATTTGAACTCGAAACCTGCGCCACAAGCAAGAATAAAATAAAGATTCCTTTCTTAATGCAAGAAAGAAGAAAAAAAACTATCTTTGAATTACCTCAACTATAGTAGGCACAGAGGCCATTAGAGGGAGTGGTTGAAGAGCAAGAACAGACAGAAATGCATCCGAGTCAACTTCATATCTAAAAAAACCGAACGAAAAAAAAAAATATTTAACTATGGAAATTCTCCACCAAATTAGTCTGTGTTAAGCAACTAATTAGGGTCGAATTCTTACCGATCTTCCTTTGTTGGAAGTATAATTATGGCACGAGCTTTATTCGCAGCGGCTCTTTCAAATGATTTTGTTAGACTTAGACTACAACTGCACAAATGAATGTTATGTCAGGCATAAACGAGCATTTTAGAACAGAAATTATAATCGAAAGATAGGTAAGTAACCAAAGAGTCTTATTTCTTGTATTTTGGAGTGCTCGGTCTTTTAACAATAGGAAAAAAGCAATAAGCCTCTCTAATTTTTAACTGCAAAAATTATTCTGTCGGACAATACACGCAGACGTATATAACAAGACATATAATAGAGTATACCTTTTGGTCAAAATATCAATATGATTGAGATCTTTGGCTATGTTGTCAGCAACTTTGTCCATCTGTTTTCTGGGAAGATCAGACAAAAGAAGAATCCTCTGTCTCCTGTATTAACATATACTTAGATGTAGGAAGCATAGCACTACATTTTAAATAGTATATAAATATTAAAGAAAATTAAAAAAAATTTACCTTGCGGTAGCAGTGCCTAAGCGAACGGCAAATTCGTGATACTTATTCAGCTGCTTCAACACAAAACTCAGACGACTATTAACTCCACAAATAATTATATGATCCGTTTCCAAAACTTGCATTTGTGCCCCTTCTCTGAGTCTGTACATATTATTCTGTCGAAAAGCTGAGAAGGGTTACGATTTCTACTAAGATCTAGCAAAACATATATATAATGTGCTGATATCTTACCCTAAATTGTTCGGTCATTGTGCTCAAAAGCCGGGAGTAGAATAGTATGCCCCATATAGCAAGAACAAAGCCAATAACGCGTTCGATTCGTGTCCTTTGCTGCAAATTGACATCAGGGAATTATTTTTTACAATTAAAAAGTCAATACTTCGGCATTTTTTCTTCAGCAACACATATGAGTGTTGCATTTTTATCAAGTGACACAAGATCGAATCAACAAAGACGAGTCACACTTTTAGGTGGGTGGAAGATGAACACAAACAAGCCCAAGCTTCCCAAAAGCAATCCTCGAGAGACTGACTGCTACCCCTGTACTTCATATAATATAAATACATTTCATTCAAAATCAGCTAACATGCATGATGTTGTAAAAGAAACGAAAGCATTATCATATATATATATATATAAAAAAACAAAACCAAAAATAAGTTTCATTAATTAGGATAAAAAAAGTCGTCAAGAACCTTAACAAAAACAAAGACTTGCATAACCGTGTTCAAAATCACATATTTTTCCAGTATAGTTGTCCTCTGTGGACCGCAGTATATTTTGATAATTATGAGAATATATTAAAAATTGGAACTTATCTACACGAGGGCTATAGAATAGTTTCTAACACTTCACTTGCAAATAGTTTCATAAGTTTCTGATTGAAATTTATGGCTATGGTGTTTTACTAGTTCAGTAGCGTAATATCAAAAATGCAATACAGAAAGTATGAAAACAAAGCATTCTAGTTTGACCTTGTGAAAATCATATCAAAGCGAACAAGATATATTGCAAAAAAAATAGACTGTCCTTTATACCATTATCAATGACCTAAATTTTCACGAAAGATTTGATCAGTACTTAACCTGAGCTTAAAGAAGAGAAAACCTCCGATAATGACAAACGAGAAGCAAGCCACAAGGAGCACAATAAAGAACCTGCAAACGAACATGCATTAGACATATTTCTTTGGAACTTACTAAAGATATATATAGATACTAAGATTGTATCGGAGAAACAAAAAAAATCAAACCGTGCAAGACACCGGGGCATCATCACTCTTAGTCAATATGCAAACTATATCTGAAGATAAACGAAGTAAAAAATACGGCAGTGTGCTTACGTGGCAACGTTTCTTTCGAGTTGTATGTTGAATAAATAAACTAAACGAGCGAAACTCCATCTGATATCTTGAAAAGAAGGCAGAGAAACATCCAACTGGAGCGGTGTTGGTTTACCCAAGGAATTAGACATGCAGGCAAAAGGCAGATTCGAAGCTCCGATTGTACGAACTGTATGGTAGAATGATTTTTGAACTAATTCCATAACTGCGTTCATGCTATTTAGTTGTATCAATTTAACTACGAGATGAGAACAGAGAGATGCCATCAGGAGTTTAGCTCCGCAATCCTGCACTGTCTTCAATACCAACTGATCATTAGTAAAACTAGTACCCCAAATATCCTACTTACTGAATCAAATTGAATTTCCCGTTGGAAGCGACAGAGCAAGAGAAACCATGTTCGATTTTCTTGTTATAATATAAATAGTTATATTCATCACCAATTTATGAAATGCACGTACCTGAGAACAGTTTTTCGAATCCATCGGTGAGAGATTACATTTCACTTTGCTGGAAATTTTTATTTTCATCAAAGGATCCAACTTCCTCCATATGATTCCGGAACTCATCTTCCAATTTCCTGGAAAAAGATACTAGTGAATTTAAATTAGAAAATAGTGCAACAATAACATAAATGAATAATCAGCCATTTGTGTACCCCAGTGGCTTTATATTTATAGTGACCTCAAAACTGAAATTGCTGATAGAAAATCAAACCTCTCCTCCTCTTCACTGCGAAATTATCAGGATTGAAAGTTGAAATTGGAACCCGTCGGTTGGAATGCAGCCTTGACTTTCTGAAATTCACCACACCATTGTTAGATTACACAACAATACAAACTCAATATCTACTAATCAGTCAAACTTACAATGAGGAACGCATAAAAAGTACCATTTTGCAAACTCATGTGCGCTGTACCGAACAAATTAGAATTCCGACGAACTCAAAGAAATCGAATATGCGAAAATAAATAATTGCAAAAACCGTTGATTCATGTCATTAACACCAAACAAATAGAAAAAATAATGCTGCATGTTTTCCAATCGGAAGGTCAATTCATCTTATTACTAATCCAAATCACAATTTCGAGTCTTGAATCAATAAGTGAATACTACAAAATAATCTTACTTCCTCACCGCAAACTCGAAACAATAGACACGTCAACCTTAAAAAAGGAATTCTCAAGAGCAAACGGATCAAAAAACTGACAGAGTCGTTGGTTCAGAAATTTTAACAAACACAATGCAATCATGGACTTCGTCTCTGCATGAAACCCATTTTTCAAACACCATCAAGATTAACAAATTCCCCCACGTTCTGGAGATTTCAGTTTTACCTCTTGGAAGAAGAACACAAATCCAATTCTGAATTTCTTGTTGAAATCCATGGCCGCAGGCTGTACAACTGCAGCATCTCTCTCACCCCTTTTTTCCCTCTCTCTCTAAAAAAATTCTTCACAACATGTGAAGATTGCGCAAATGGAGATGGTGGGTTATTGAGGATATTCGGATTAAATAATGCATGTCTGAGAAATTTCGGAGAAAAAAAAAAGGTTGAAGAAGAAGCGGAGAATTGTGAAAGCGACTGGCCTCTGCCAAACAGTGAATAGTGGATAATGAAAAGTGTTACTTCTTTTTTCTTACAAGGGAAAAAGCGTTACTCCTTTGTGAAAATATGATTTTTTTTTTTTTTTTTTTTGTGCACTTGGTCAATTTTATTTTTGTTTGATATTTTTTTGGGTCTTTTTATTTATTTATTTTTGGCATCATAATAATGAAGAAAGACACCTAAAAAAAAACTAATTTCACAAATTCTTAACAAACTTTTATTCCGAAAATTTCTTTCTAATTATGTAAAATAAAATAAAAATACGAAATTGCCATACGTGTATTAGTGTTCGTTTAATCGGCTGCGAATTGTGATTGATTTTATGATAAACGGTTTGATTCGACAGGGTCGGTTCTGACTGTAGACGAGAGATGCAGTTGTCTTGGGCCTCTGAATTGAGAAAATTAGAAGCCCACAAATAATGTTTTGCGCTCTTTATATGTAAAGTAGAACCTTGATAAATTAATAGCATCGATTAAACAATAGTTTCTCTCGGTCCCGACTCGATGAAAATATGTTATAATTTAATAGAATTTCCCCCTAGCCCCGACTGTATTAATTTATAGAGGTTTTACTGTACTAGTTATACTATTAAATGATATTTAAAATATAGAAATAGTTCAACAATTTGAATGACCATAATTATATTTCTTTACATGTATTTGTTGGAAATTTTATTTTATACTATATTTAAACAAATATTATAATTTATACATACATATAATTGTTCAATAATATTTCTATTTCGTCAATATACTTTTAATTTACCTTAACTTCGTCAATATTTCAGTCATATTTTTTCCAAAATAATTAACTGCTAATAAAAAAAAATTGTTTGATCAGTCGGACTCCTTATAATGAATTAATGTGTACTTTATACGACGCAAATAGGGGGCCATTTTTGCAAAATTTTAAAACTCGCCTAGGGTCCTCAGTTTTCTCATGAACGGCCTCGTGATTCGGTATCTATAATAAATTATATTTCATTTGCTTGTTTCCATACAAATAGTGAGTGGTGTTATATTTTCACAAAAATAGTAATATATTTAAATAATAGAGAACAAAAATGCATAAGATAGTCAATATTTCATCATAATGCCATGACTGTACATTCACATTTAAATTGTTTTTGCATGCTTGTCTTTTCGCAATCCAAAATATGCCATTGTAATGGTACCTTTCATAAAAGGACTGAAATTTAATTAAAATACTCGATATTCAATTGAAGATAGTTAATTTAAAAAAATATTTGATTTTTATTCAATCTATTTTATGCTTGATTGGAGATTAATATTATTCATATTTCCTTCACTAGTGCCATATTATTGTCGTACACGTGGTCCATTTTTAATGAACTATCAATTATGGCACGTTAATTACACCACCTAAAATTGTGATTGGTCGCTATTTTAGTATTTTAGTATATAAAGTATCATGAAATAAATACATGTCCACGTCACTTCCCTTTTTGGACTTGTTAGTTACATGATTGAATGGCTAGGGCTGTCAATCTGGTCACGTAAGTCGAGTTTTGGTTGACTCAAACTAAAATATATCGGATCTTGCTATAAGCTCAAGTTCATATACTATCGGCTTTATTTTCTAGGCTCAAACTCGGTTTGTGTATTTTTTTTCAGGTTTATGTCGGACTTATATCGAACAATTACATATTTTACAATTTTACGGTCGAACGTGTTAAAAATTGGGCTCAAACTCGGCGAGGTTCGTAGTTAGGTGGTGTTTGCAATAGCTTTTTGAAAGTGATTATGAACTTTTTTTTGCTCATAATCTGTTTTCAGGTGTTTGCAAAATCAACTTTTGCTTTTGCTTTTCTTAAAATAATCTGCTTTAAGCTAATTTTTCAAAAGCACCCATAATCATGCTTTTTCTATTTAAGTTCATTTTTCGGAATATTTGCAAACCCCCAACTTTTAGAAATAAGCATTTAAAACTAACTTAACTCACAATCACTAACTTCTGCTTTTAAATAATCATTTGTAAACACCATCTTAATTAGGCTCGGCTCAAATAAAATTGGGCCGAACAATTAGGTTTTGGGAAGGCCCGACTCAATTGCCGGCCCGACAATGGTCACTAAAGTTGATGGTGATATTTAATGACGACAAAAATGATTTACATTATCATACTTTATTTCTAATAAATATTCTTTCTTTTTTCGTAATTAAAATCTGTACCAAAAAAATTGTTTGTGCATAGGGACCAGTTCAAAATTGGAAACCTATGTGACAATGACATTAGTGGTAGTGGACCAATAACATTACATTCACAACGTTTTTAAAATTAGCATATTAGTCCTTTTCAATTTTAAAACAACATTTGTTATATCTACATGGACTCAAGCAACCAATGAAATGGCTTTGCACGTGATTGCATGATATGCGTACATGGGACTTTTAGATATGTCCGTAGCATTTTTAGCAAATTAGATCAGTACATATATTGTATACGTGGAAGTTTTATACTCCCTGATGATGTATATAAATAGATGATTAATTCAATGAAGAAACACACTTCTTCCAAAATACAGTAGCTGAAGTCCTTACAGTAAATACACACTTTACATCTTTCAATTTCATCTGTAGCTTTCGTACAATATATATTTTGTAGTTTGCATAATTACAATATACATAATATATTTCGTCTATATACTTAGATATATATCTTGGTTCTATTTTATAACACGTTATCAGCACGAGTTTTTGCTCTACAAAATTATAGGTTTGTAAAAAGGTTAATATTTTCTACTTATTTTATTTTACGATGGCCGGAATCGAAAAACAAAAATTTCAAATCCTTGATGTTACCGGCAGTAACTTTTTATCCTGTGCTTAGATATCAAATTACACCTCCAAGGGCTAGATCTTGTAAAAGCCTTGGATTGTGTAGATATCAAGGAGGCAAACAGGAAAGATGAGGCAAATGCTATGATTTTTATCCGCCATCATCTTTCTGAGGATTTGAAAGACGAATATATACAACTTGAAATGCCATCAGAAATATGGCAAAAACTCAAAGAGATGTTTGATCACATGAAAACTGTGATTCTCCCACAAGCCCAATACAATTGGCAGCACCTAAGGCTGCAGGACTTCAAATCTGTTGCCGACTATAATTCGGCACTGTTTAAACTTGAGTCCCGATTACCCTTGTGTGGAGTTAAAATATCTGAATATGATAAATTGGAAAAAACTTTCTCTACTATGCATGCCTCGAACTTGGTGCTCCAACAGCAATATAGGCAGCGCCAGTTTAAAACATATTCGGAGTTGATCTCTGTACTCCTCACAGCAGAAAAAACAAATGAACTGCTGTTGAAAAATCATGATTTGCGACCATGTGGGTCCCAAGCTGTGCCTGAAGCACATGCTAATCAAAATAAGAATATGGGCCGATTTAGAGGCCGTGGGCGTAAATTCTGGCGTGGTGCACGCAGAGGTGGTGGACGTGGTCCCCCTCAAGATGCCCGAAATAATGACCGAGGTGGATATGAATATCCCCGTCGAAATAATAATAATACGGTCTGGCAGAGACACCATTTCAGGCAAAACGCGATAAAGGCAAGATGCCCGCGGAAAGAATTCCAGAAAATATGCGTATTAGATGTGGAATGACTGGACACTGGGCCAAAGTTTGTAGAACCGCCCAACATCTGGTAAATCTGTACCAGGATTCAAAAAGAGACAAAGGAAAAAATGTCCAGGCAGATGTCACTGAGGCAGAAATGCCACTGAGGCAGAAATGCCACTTGCTGTTCTTGAAGCCAGCACATCTGGGAGCATGCTTGATCAAGATCCTGCTCAAGATAGAGCCTCTCTTGAGTTATCAGATTTTTTTACAATTGCTGTTCTTGAAGCCAGCACATCTGGGAGCATGCTTGATCAAGATCCTGCTCAAGATGGAGCCTCTCTTGAGTTATCAGATTTCTTTACAGATCTTGATCCTCTTGTGTAAATTGCCAAATGAGCATCTCTTTTGGGTTATTTTGTACTCACTATGTATACTTTGTATATATTCGGATGATGTAGCACCCGAGATTAAGCTAGTTTGTCTTTTGATGTATCCATGTACATATCTCCCTTGGAAGTTATGTTCCCGAGGTCGAGCTGGTATTTTGATTATGTATAAAACTATGAGTTTGTGATTATATTATTTGCAAACTATACTACGATTCAATATTAATTTTATGTTATTTAATTCAGGCAAACATGGAGAACATCGACAAAAGAGAAAATTGCCTACTCGATAGTGCAACTACACACTCAATATTCAATAACAAAATATATTTCTGGAGTGTGACTTTGTGCAAGGCACAAGTTAAAACCATAGCAGGTTCCGCGGAAATAATAGATGGCTCCGGGAACGCAACAATTGTGTTGCCTAATGGTACCACCTTGCATATTGAAAATGCATTGATATCCGGTAGATCAAATAAGAATCTACTGAGTTTTAAAGATGTGAGACGCAATGGATATCATTTAGAGACACTGGTAGAAAATACCGTGGAGTGTCTATGCGTCACATCATATGTTATGGACAAAAGAATTGTTCATGAAAAACTCGAAGCGACGACTTATGGAGTGTATTGTTTTCAAATTCGAGCTTTCGAATCCTACGCCACTATGCCATGGAAACTTGTTAATCCCGATATACACGGGTTATGGCATGATCGACTGGGTCACCCAGGAACGACAATGATGCGTAGGATTGTACAACATACTAAGGGACATCCATTAAAAGATACAAAGATCTTAATGTCCAATGAATATTTCTGCGAATCATGTTCACAAGGAAAGCTCATTATTATACCTTCCATCGAAAAAGTCGGTTATGAATCCCCATCGTTTTTACAACGTATTCATGGTGATATTTGTGGACCAATACACCCTGCAAGTGGGCCATTTAGATATTTTATGGTTTTGGTGGACGCATCTTGTAGATGGTCCCACGTATGCTTATTATCTACGCGAAATGTTGCATTTGCGCGTTTGCTAGCACAAATTATTAAACTCCGAGCACATTTCCCTAATTATCCCATTAAAAACATAAGAATGGATAATGCCGTAGAATTTACGTCAACAACTTTTGATGAGTATTGTGAAGTACTGGGAATAAATGTCGAGCACCCAGTAGCATACGTTCACACTCAAAATGGACTGGTGGAATCTCTGATTAAACGCGTCCAAATAATTGCTCGTACTTTGCTGATGAGATCGAAACTCACTAGTGCAGCATGGGGCCATGCAGTACTGCATGCATCAGCACTGATTAAATTGCGCCCCACTGCTTATCATATGCATTCCCCAATGCAATTGGCATTAGGCTTTGAGCCCGATATTTCGCACCTACGCACGTTTGGTCGCGCTGTGCAAGTGCCAATTCCTCCTCCTCAGAGGACTAAAATGGGTCCCCAACGCCGACTTGGCATATACGTTGGGTTTGATTCACCGTCGATTATTAGATTCTTAGAACCAATGACGGGTGATTTATTTACCGCTAGATTTGCGGATTGTCATTTTGATGAAACATTATTTATACCGATTGGTAAGGATATTCAGAATATCCGTGATAATGATAAACAAAAATCAATCGAGAATCTCACATGGTGTGAGCAACATTTATCTCATCTTGACCCACGTACCTCTGAATGTGAAAATGAGATCCATAGAATCATTCATTTACAAAATATTGCCAATAGACTTCCTCATGCATTTAATGATAGCACTAAAGTCACGAAATCTTATATTCCAGCTGTGAATGTGCCAGCTAGGATCGCTGTTCCTGAAGAACATGCGAAAATGAATGATGATCCCCCAAGACAAAAACGGGGTAGACCTATTGGATCAAAGGACGTTATTCCTAGAAAAAGAAAGGGGAAAATCGACGAACCCTCGAACCAAGTGGTTCCTAGTGAGAATGCTCCAGATGAATCTGTTGAGCCTGATATCGAAAAAACGATATCAAATCCCGGGAATACCGAGAATCCCATAAGTTATTGCAATGAAATATGGGATAGAAATGAGATAATCATCGATAATATTTTTTCATTCTCGGTTGCACAAGAAATTATGTATGATGATTATGATAGTGAACCGCGTTCCATAATGGAATGCCGCCAAAGAAATGATTGGCCTAAGTGGGAGGAAGCAATAAAATCTGAATTGGCTTCCCTCGAAAAACGGAAAGTATTCGGGCAAATCGTTCAAACTCCGGATAATGTAAAGCCAGTTGGGTATAAATGGGTATTTATCCGTAAGAGAAACGAGAACAACGAATTTGTACGATATAAAGCCCGCCTTGTAGCTCAAGGCTTTTCCCAGCGACCTGGGATTGATTATGATGAGACGTATTCACCAGTGATGGATACAATCACTTTTCGTTTCCTTATAAATATGGTCGTCCAAGAGGGACTGGACATGCGTCTAATGGACGTTGTAACAGCCTATCTATACGGTTCACTAGATTCTGATATTTATATGAAAATTCCCGATGGATTTAAAATGCCAAACTCTGGCGCTCCTCGTGAGCTGCACTCGATCAAATTACAAAGATCATTGTATGGTCTAAAGCAATCCGGTCGCATGTGGTATCATAGATTGAGTGAATACCTTATCAGGGAAGGTTATAAAAATGATCCTATTTGCCCATGCGTTTTTATTAAAAGATCAGAAACCGGATTTGCTATTATTGCGGTTTATGTAGATGACATGAACCTTATTGGCACTCCTGAAGAGTTGACCAATGCTGCTGAATATTTAAAGAAAGAATTTGAGGTCAAGGACCTTGGAAAAACCAAACTCTGTCTTGGTATTGAGCTTGAGCATAGAAATAACGGCATACTTATACACCAATCTGCATATACTAAACGATTGCTCAAAAGATTTAATATGGAAAATGCTAATCCATTGAGCACTCCTATGGTTGTACGCAATTTAGATCCTGAAAATGATCCGTTCCGACCTAAAGAATTTAATGAAGAGATACTTGGCCCAGAAGTGCCGTATCTAAATGCTATCGGAGCATTAATGTATTTAGCACAATGCACTCGACCTGATATCACTTTTGCGGTAAATGTGTTTGCGCGATACAGTTCTGAGCCTACCCGGAGACACTGGAATGGTGTTAAACATATTTTTCGATATCTCCGTGGTACTGCAGATTTGGGATTATTTTATTCAAAGAATGCAACTAACCAAGGGTTAGTTGGTTATGCCGATGCGGGATATAGATCTGATCCCCACAAAGCTCGTTCACAAACTGGATATTTGTTTTGTTACAATGGTGTAGGTATATCTTGGCGATCTACCAAACAGACGTTGGTAGCCACCTCCTCAAATCATTCTGAAATAATAGCACTTTATGAGGTTGGCAGAGAATGTATTTGGTTAAGATCAGTTATATCGCATATACGAAATTCCTGCCAATTACATCCAGTTACAGACACGCCCACAGTCATTTACGAAGACAATGCTGCTTGCATAGCACAAACAAGGGGCGGCTACATAAAAGGTGATAGGACCAAGCATATATCACCAAAGTTCTTCCATACACATGAGCTTCAGAAGAATGGAGAGATCGATGTTCGACAAGTTCGCTCATGCGACAATCTTGCTGATTTGTTTACAAAGTCCTTACCGACATCTACTTTTGAGAAATTGGTATACTCCATTGGAATGAGAAGAGCCAATGTGAAGCAAGATTGACGCCCCATCTCATAAATTATATTGCTCATTTCAGGGGGAGCAATAGTGCACTGCACTCTTTTTCCCTTATGACTGGTTTTGTCCCATTGGGTTTTCCAGCAAAGGTTTTTAACGAGGCAGCTTATACACACGACTTATATTTGAGACGATACAATTATGCTACATCCAAGGGGGAGTGTTATATCTACATGGACTCAAGCAACCAATGAAATGGCTCATTTGCATGTGATGCAATGGCTTTGCACGTGATTGCATGATATGCATACATGGGACTTTTAGATATGTCCGTAGCATTTTTAGCAAATTAGATCAGTACATATATTGTATACGTGGAAGTTTTATACTCCCTGATGATGTATATAAATAGATGATTAATTCAATGAAGAAACACACTTCTTCCAAAATACAGTAGCTGAAGTCCTTACAGTAAATACACACTTTACATCTTTCAATTTCATCTGTAGCTTTCGTACAATATATATTTTGTAGTTTGCATAATTACAATATACATAATATATTTCGTCTATATACTTAGATATATATCTTGGTTCTATTTTACAACAACATTGTGTTTCTTAAGGCTTATTAAAGTGGACTTCATTTCTTTTTTGGTAGTCTAGATTGGTATGACTTTTTATTTATTTATTATTTTCTCAGAAGAAGCAACGTTTAATTAAAAAGATGATTCAGAAATTACAATATCGGTAATGAACTTTTGGTAATTAACGAACAATACAAAACCTCAACCTTTGGGTTGAAAATTGAAAATTAAATAGTAAATTACAACCGCCCGCCTGAATTAAGGTCTATTTACGAACCCCCTCCCCCCTTTCCCATAATTACATCAACTCCTTGTAATTTGTAGATTTCTTACATTAACACCCCTTTGTTGGGTGAATGTAAGAAACTTACAAACTACGGGGGTCTGGATATAATTTCTCAAAAATAAAGAAAGTTTTTATAATTACAGTTTACCCCAGGGTCTTGGAGGAAAGTTTAGTCCATTATCAATTCGCCCAATGGAAATAGAAGTTGGACTCAGCCCATACTAATAATATTTCTCTTGGCCCCTAGTGCAAATATTCTTTTAATATTTATTTTAAATTTGATGACTACAAAAATGATTTTATATTTTTAATTCAAGGAATAAAACACTTTTATTTAATAATTAATAAACTAATTTAATTTAAAATTAACCCGACTCATGGAATCAGACAAGATTGTGGTTTCTAATGAAAAACACACAGATTTTATTAAGGATGATTTACACAAACCTACCCCAACATTATAATATTTATATTTACACCCCCAACAAAAAAAAAACACACCAAATTATCTTGCAATAACTTGTCTAGGAGAAAACTCATCCTCAGAAAAATCAAAGAACAAATCATCACTCTTAGACAAAGCATACACAATCTCCACCATACTCGGCCTCTTCGTCGGATCCCTATTCACACAAGCAACCGCCACCGCCACCACACTCACGACGCTCTCCCACGATGACATCATCGTCTCATCACCAACGAGGCCCTCGTCCATCCACCCCCTCAACTTCCCCCCCTTCCCCCTCCCCTCCAAAACCCCGCCCCCCTCCGCCCAAAGAAGCCCCCCTTGGTCGTCCACCGGGGCCCGGCCCGAAACCAACTCTAGCAAAACAACCCCAAACGAGAAAACATCCATTTTCGTGGACACAACTCCGTTTTCGATATACTCGGGGCAAATGTACCCTTTTGCCCCTACAATTTGTGTGGTTATTGCATTGCACCCCGATTTTGTGAGGCCGAAATTCGCGATCTTGGCGCGCATGTTTGAATCGAGGAGGATGTTTTTGCTGTTGATGTCCTTGTGGACGACACGTGGCCTAGTGTGCTCGTGAATGTATTGGAGCCCGTTTGCTATATCGATAGCGATTCTTAGCCTCGTTTTCCAGCTCAGCTTTTCGGGTTTTTTGTTGTTCTTGTTTTCGTGGAGCCACGAGTGGAGGGACCCGTTTTCGACGTGTTCGTAGACGAGGTAGCAGTTTGATTCGACGGGGTCTATGCAGAAGCCCTCTAGCCTCACTAGGTTCCCATGATTCACCTACAATTTTCAAGAACTAGTGTTTTAGTTTTAGGTGGTGTTTGCAAAAGCTTTTCGACTTTACTCACAATTATCAACTTCTCTTTTACATAAAAGCTTTTGGAGTCACCCTCTTAAACAAAAGAAAAAAAATATACACTATGACAAAAATGTCCTCTAATTCTCTTCATTAGTTTTGTTTGTGAGAATCAATGTTTGAAACAAAATTAGGAGTAATAAGGGCAAAATTGGAAAAAAGGGGCAACCAATGCATTATAGAGTTCCTAGATAAAAGGCTAATAAAGAAACAAAAATGCAATTTTCTAATAATATATTAAAGGGCAAATTACGGCCATCCCCTGAGCTATGGCCAAATTACGAAAAAAAATCCCCTGTTTGGGTAATTACAGCCACCACATCCTTTTAAATATTTTTACATAAAATTAATGTGATTCAGTTATTTATCGAACCAAATCATATATTCAGTTCGGTAAACGGCATACTGAAATTTCGGTTTGGTATTACCGATTTAACATCCCTAAATTTACCATAAAGAGGGGTATTTTCGTAAGATAATACATAGTTGAGGGGTGGCTGTAATTACCCAAACAATAGGGGGTTTTCGTAATTTGACCATAACTCATGGGTTGGCCGTAATTTGCCCTATATTAAATTATGACATATGAACAACCAATCATCTTCATTTGTACCCTTTTTGGTGGTGGAATCATCCAACATATAACATTATTAATTCATAACACAAACGTTGTCGTTTTCAGGTTCCTAGATATAAATTTATGTCCTTTTCTTTTCCTTGTCCTTTTCTTTTCCTTGTAGAATATATTAATAAGACAAATTGCATTCTTAAATTACATGATTATGACAATTAAGACATATTATTTCACCTAATCATTAGTTTATTTAGGAACAAATTAAATACACCCAACCACTTGTTCTTCCTAAAGACAGCCTGAAAGTGACACCCCTAGTGTAATTAAGATTGTATAGAGGTTGAAATCGGACGGATCAAATCGATTTTAGCACTTTCGGAGAAAAAAAATCCAATTTTTTTTTTCAGAAAAGAAAAACTGATTCCAATTCCACTTAAAAAATCGGAAAAATCGAAACTTGAATTTAAGAAATTGGAATGTAGAAACTTTTTCGAAAATCGAAATTTTTAGGATCGGAAGTGGCAAAATTCGGACTTCCGATTTTTTTAGTCACCTATATGTATTCCAATTTTAGTCGATTTTTTTCTTCAGAAAAATCAGAACTTTCAGAATTCGGAATGAAAAATATTGTTCAAAAATCGAATCGAGCTCCAATTTCCACCCCTAGATACGGCAAAGCAAGAAGCTTTATCTCAAAAAACATCGATTTGCTTCGTTTTCTGTCGTTCCCGTATCAAACTAAATACTAATTAACAGTACTAAAAAAGGAAAAAAAAAAAAAAACGAATCAAGAACGACGAAAAGAAACTCGTTACGAAAAAAAAAATGTACCTTCTGCAAGATCTTGAGTTCCTCATAGGCATTCCACTTCATTTTCTTGATAGCATACCATTCTCCATCAATGCAGCCTCTATAAACAGAACCCTGAATTACACATCCATCATCGAATCCATTCGTCGCATTCCGTAAATCCTCGACTCCGAAAACTCGATACTTATCCAAACAATCCGAAACATCCGCCATCAAATTCACTTCCTCAGCTTTCGAAATTCCATTCCCAATCTTCTGCATTTTCTGCTCCTCTTCATCTCTGTATTTTCTCGACTTCGTCGAATTCTCTCTGTAAAACCATGTTCCGCAAATCGAGATTATAAGCACCCCACAGATTCCTAATCCAATCCCTAACCCTAAAATTGCACCCTTTTTATCAGTACTCTTGTTAGAGAGAGGTTGGACTGCAGGCTGTGTGAAAATCGGAAGTTTCGAAATCGGAACGAAAATCGTTTGAAGAGGGACGATTTCATCGCCATTAACATCGATTATAGACTCCAACGTTGATCCGAATTTCGATGCGACGGTGTTTAACGTGTCAGTTTGCTGAAAAACGTAGGTGATGAGATAATTGATTTGTTTCTCAATTTGGGATTTATTAGGGCATTTGCAGAAGATTGGGAACTGTATCGTATCTCCCACGCGGAGGCGCGTGGGCTCGAAGGTGGGGTTGACCACTTCGACGGACTGGTAGGCGGTGAGGTATTGGTATTTCTGGGTGGAGACGAGGAAGAAGGTGTCGCCGCTTTCGATGGTGTAGTTCACGGCGGCGTAGGAGATGGTGACGGTGGCGTTGACGGTGTTGCAGGAGCATTTTATCGGGACGAGGAGGGACTGGTCGGGGAGGAGAGGGGCCGCCGGAGATGAGATGTTGCTGGGGTTTGATATCATCGGACGGCTGACGGAGAAGAGATCGCCGACGGAGGCTAAGTCGAGGAAATTTGGTGGGGTTGCTCTGTAGAAGACGTAGGTTTCGCAGGAGGTGGGGGGTTGGTTGGGTGTGCAGTTGTACCCTACTGTGCTTCGTTGGGCTTGTACCTTGATGCAGAAGAGGAAGAGGAAGAAGAAGAAGAAGAAGCCATTGTTGAGTTTGGTTTTCATTTGTTTTTCTTTGGGTTTTGAAAGTGTTTGTGAAAATGCTTGAGTGAACCAGCCATTAATGCAATATGTCTTGAGTTCTTTTTTACCAGGTCAACTTTTATGCCAATTGAATTTTCTATTTCATATGCATGCATACAGTTGATACAGAATTAATTAAGGCACTGTTTGGTAGAACGAATCTATGTTTGTTGAGTTTTTCCGAAAACAATTCTAAAAATTTCTGTTGGCGTTCAAACACGATTTGACTGCTGCACTAAAAAAATCAAACATGCACAAAATTTAGTAATAATTATCACATGTTTGGACAAATTTCACATGAAAGGTAATTTCTTGACTCCAACGGTAACGAAAAAAATATATCGGTAATATATATATATATATATATATAATATAAAATGTAAATTACGGTCACCTCTGAGGTACGGTCAAATTAAGAAAAAAATTCTTTCTATTTGGGTAATTACATTCACCCCTCAATTATGAATCTTTTTACACGTCCACTCTTACGGTGTCAAATTTCATGGAATCTTCTAAATTATATGGAATATTCTCCAATTTGTACCCGTTTTACCCCATTCGAGCTCCACATTTTGAAATAAGATGATCATAAAATATGTCTCCTGGCTTGTAAATATATGATTGTGGTGCATCAATAACTGCATTTTTACACAAAACGAATAAGAACATTCCACGAAATTCAGAAGATTATATGAATTTTACACCATAAGGATGGATGCGTAAGAAGATTCATAGATGAGGTGTGGTTGTAATTACCCAAACATGATGGATTTTTTTCGTAATTTAACCTTACCTCAAGAGTGGCTGTAATTTCCTATGTATATTTAGTTACATTTCGAAAAAAAGGTCTGAAACTACAAGAATATTGCCCCTCTTCAATTCTTCTTTCGGTATACACACACATATATATCAGGAAATATAGGATTTTTTCCACACAATATCAAGCAATTATGATAAACAAATAGGATGAAGAAAGGAAAGAAAAGATTCATATGTACCTTTTGCTCTCCGAAATTTCGATTTTTTGTTACCGATCATAGTATATACAGATTGCCTTATATTTTATGTTTTGACGATATCATCATTGTTTACTGTGAAATCCCACAGCTCTCCGTATTTCTCATTGAAATCCCATATGTCCATAGTGTTGTAATCGGAAATCAACTTGTCACGAGCCCCTCTCTCCATGTTATATATCTGAGGTTCGAAGTTATGTGGCTCACTTGGCTTGTCCATCTCGATTATGCAAAATACCACCGTAAATATTGCTGCACCGATATATAAGTACTCTCCCTGCAAATTGAGGTGCAAAATAAGGATTTATCCAAAAAAAGAAAATTATGGTTTAATCTAATTGTTCGGGTTTTTGAGATTTTAATGTTGCATAATGGAGTATGGTATTTTCGTACCGGAGCGTCGAAATACATTGCTACAGCAACTGTAGGAAGGAAGAGCCATGAAATGAGACCTGAGTAATAAATAATGGAAAAAACATTAATAATCTCGTAGCCACATCTTTCGATGGAAATCGGACGGATCAGATCAAAAACGAAAAAACGGTTCTCGTCTTCTTTTTTTATTTTATTTTTCCCGAAAATGTCGTAATTTTGAAAATCATTTTACTTCTATATTTTTTGGAAAAGAAAAAACAGAAATTCTAATTTTTATTTTAAAATGCCATTCATCGAATCCGACCATATAAATTTATAAAAATATATAAAATTTTCGATTTTTGATACCCTGAAATCCTGTAGGAGGTCCAACTGCTGCGTAATCTTCTGCAATCGATCCCCAAAATGATCCTAAATGCAAGATTAAAAATAAATAAATGAGCAGATTTATATATACTAGCACACAGAAACGGAAATGGTAATACGGGGAAAGGGCATATCCCAAAAATAGAGATACTGGAACTTGAGGGAAACATGTAAATATTAAAATTACAGGAATATATTCATAAATATGATTATATAAACATATATAAGTTTTTATTTATATAATTTAATACAGACATATTCAAAATAAATTTTACGATCAACTATCAATTTGCAGTTGGTTATTAAATCGTGTAAATAATTAGGAAAATAACAAAAATATCTGAAAATTTTGCTATTCAAGCATCTTCTAACTTTTTAAAAATTGCAAAATGGCCCATAAGGTGTCAGACATATGTCCTCGAGTTTGCGACACGAAACGTGTCCGAAACGCAGAAAAGATTACCTCTTTCATCACTTTCAAAGTATGTATGATGATCATCGTACTTCCCAAACTTATAATCTTCCTGTAATAATCAACAAATTAAAAAAAAAAAAAAACAGAGTAGAAATCCTGAAACAGCTACAAACCCTAAATAATCCAATAAAATAATTACCACGTCGATACCATTCGTCGCCCATCTGTCTTTCGGATCTTCGTTGAGATCCGGTTCTATTTGGGTCAGCTTCGCAAACAATCTCGTCGAACAATTTCGACCTAAATTCGGTCCGATTTTCAGTAAAATCGGATTTGGGCTTCTCTTATTAAATTCCCTTTTCTTGATTTCGTGTAATTCAGATTTTTCTGTGGACGAAATTTTGGGGATTGAATTTGTGGCGAGCACTGAGAATGCTGATGAAGCCGCCATTTTTTTTTTGTTCCCGTTGCTCTGTTTTTTGCTTTTGTTTATTATTATTATTCGAACGGTACACACGTTGGGTGACGGGAGTAACGGTAATATTCTGTCAATGTCCAGTGGTCTTTCGCCACGTGTCGATTTCCTCGCCTTGTGATTGGGTTGTTTCTTGTAGTTTGTACACTTAGCAGTGACTTTAGGATTTTAGAGAAATATTAAATGAGCGACGGGGAGCTGCTTTGCACCTTATCCATTTTCTGGGAAAATGGCATTTTCTACCCATGAACTAGATTTATTAAACTTTTAGTCCCAAATATTTTCTAAGGGTGAAATTTGGATTAATTTTTTTTTCAAAGTTTTGCCGATTTCGATACAAAATTTTGTATTTGAAACAATAATTTCATTTAGAAATTTGAAAATTCAATTTTTGGCTCTTTGATATTTTCATTGTATAATATATATTATTAGATTATGACTTTCCATCCAATTTTTATTCCAAAAAATAATTACAAAAAATATATTTTCTTTCGGAAATTGTACTTATAATATCAATATTATTATGTATTCTATATTATAGGTGAATAAAGATGGATGTTTTTGTTATTTCCATCGAGTCTGATTCGAAAAACTTAAATTTGAGAACTACGATATATTAAACTAACACGAATCACCTCAATATAATGCGGGAAAATTACAGTTTATGTCCCTATACTTTACCACTAAAAATGATTTATGTCCTCAAACTTTGTCATCCACGAAATATGTCCACAAACTTGCAACTTCTTAACAATTTATGTTCTGCCGTCAACTCCGTCAGTTAACCTTGACAGAAATATCACGTGTGGCGTACGT
Source organism: Erythranthe guttata (assembly GCF_056151865.1). Lineage (NCBI taxonomy): Eukaryota > Viridiplantae > Streptophyta > Magnoliopsida > Lamiales > Phrymaceae > Erythranthe > Erythranthe guttata. The sequence continues at coordinate 2,218,790 of NC_142539.1, read as the reverse complement.
GATGTCGATCTGGCTGTTAAATGCCGATCTGGTTGACACCCCGAGATGATGTGGCCGAAAAAATGACGTGGAGTGACATTTGGTTCTCTCCCTCTATTTTAATTTTAAAATTCCCAATTTGTCATTGAAATCCCCAATTTCTCATTCCCCTATTTCATTGAACTGAATGCATGAAACCCTAACCCCCAAATTCTACTCATATTCTACACTACAACATACAATTTGATTGAAATCGAAACTACCACATCTCAAATTCCCAAAATTAAGTTCAAAGATATCAACTTTGAATAAACTTACCAAAATCAATAATTGTTGTTCTATTTTGATGTTCGAGAAATTTGCGAAATAATGGTTGGGCAATCTTGTTGTTCTGGAATTTCACTTCAATTCGATGCTTCGTACGAGGGATTTAGGAGGTAGGGTTTATGCATTCGATTCAATGAAATAGGGAGAATGAGAAATTGAGAATTTTAAAATTGAAATAGAGGAAAAGAACCACATGTCATTCCATGTCATTTTTTGCCACATCATCTCAGTGTATCTGCCATATCGGCATTTAACGACCATATCTACATAACGTGCGCCACACGTGATATTTCTGTCCAAATTGACTGACGGAGTTGACGGCAGAACATAAATTGTTAAAAAGTGGCAAGTTTGAGGACATATTTCGTGGATGACAAAGTTTGAGGACATAAATCATTTTAGTGGTAAAGTATAGGGACATAAACTGTAATTCCCCCCCCCCCCCCCCCCCCCCCCCCCCCCCCCCCCCAATGCAATCTATGTATTCACAATAATACTTCAAAAATCTTCCTCAATTAATCAAGTGTTTTTTTTTGGCCAATTTTTTTGATTCCATTAAATACATATGAAAGTATAAGGGGTCTCGTTAAAAACCTTGTGGGTCCATATAATAAAAAGAATACCCCAAAATGAAAGGAATAAAAACGGGATAAGGAGCATTCTATACAATCTATTACAAAGACGCCCAAAAGGAGGGCTAAAAACGCAATAAATAAAAATTCTAAAACTATAGAAACTAAAAGAGCCAAGTTTCAAAATTACAGAAGGGACCCCAGGCGGGTGTGAATTTGATAATACGCAGAACATGCAGGCCCTTCTGTAGAAATCCAGCGCCACTTCCAGAATTTGCAAGAAAGCCCCCAGTACCAATTCCTGAAATTGCAGAAAACGCCCCAGGCGGGGTGAATATGATAATACGCAGAACATGCCGCCCCCCCCCCCAAAGAAATCCAGCGCCACTTCCAGAATTTGCTAGAAAGCCCCGAACACCAATTCCTGAAATTGCAGAAAACGCCCCAGGCAGGGGTAGAAGTGCAATATCCACATTATTTCGAATCCAAACCAACAGTAACATGAACTCATGGACAAAAAGTAGCAACCCCCAACTTATCACTGATATAGGCAGCTCGGGCCTCAACCGGTAAGCTAATTTCGTTAAAATATTCTTGGCTCGATTTATGGCTATAAGCGCAATTAATTAAAAGTTAAATACAGATTTCACTCCTATACTATTACCAGTGTCGCATATACCACTGTATTACAAAATGCGACAAAGTGGGCCCTACCGTTAAGTCATGTTAAAGAATCTGTCATTTTTTTCTAAATTGATCGACCATTGCACCGGATATTGGACAATTCCGCACGAAAATACCCATATGGTTGTGTATAAAAGGTGTACCTCTTTCTTTATCTCTTGTACTCAAATTACTCCATTTTTTTAATGTTTCTTTCCTAGTTTTATTTTCCACAACCTAAAAATTTCACCTAAATTTTCTGAAAAAAATAAATTATATTCTGAAAATTATTTATAATTTCTTCTTTATGAATTTTTGCAATTTCGTTCCCATCCTAAAAATACCCAATTATGAATTTCTTTTATTCTAGATAATATTTATAAATTCTTTTTAAAATTCTGAAATTTTATAATTTTGTTGTCATCCTAAAACTCTTGATTTACAATGCTTCTCTTAGTGTTAATTCTCAAAATTCATGCATTTTATTTTTCTACGTCTAAACACCACATGACATTTTTCTAAAATCACTTGTCGATCCACCCAGAGTGTTACGTAATAAAGTAAAAAAATTCACCAAGTAATAAAGTCAAAAAATGTCTATTTATATCATATAAATGTAAGTGTCAAAAGATAACTATAGTACATAAACTAACAGTGTTAAAGATTTTTTGAGGGTTGACAGTTAAGTTGAGGGGCCACTTTGTCACATTTTATAGTATAGGAGTGTATATGCGACATTCGTAATAGTACAGGGTTGCAATTTGTATTTAATAATTTACTAATGCAATTAATTATTTGTATTATTTAATTAATTTAATCATGGGCCGAAGTTATTTATTTGGACTTTAGCCGATGAAAAAAAAAAAAAATCTTGATTCTTGGTTATGATGAATCTGAGTCTACTCAATTTCACCACTACAACATTCACAACTCGGTCACTCTCCATCTTCACTTCTTCTCTCTCTTCACTCTCTCTCCTCCCCAAGAGAAAACCATTCTTTTCGCCCAGACCCTTCTTCTCTCTCTCCTCCAGGTTCTCTCTCTCTCATCGTTTTTATTGATTATTGCATGAAAACATAAATTAGAGTGTTATTGAATGTACGAGTTATGTGGGCTTTCTTGTTCGTATTATTATTGCATGATTGTGTGTTCCTTCTGCCATTTTTTGCTGTAATTGAATTGGATTTTATTGCTTAATTGGAATTTGGAAGCTTTTGTTGCTTATTTTGATTAATAAGTAAAATAAAATAAAATGATTATTTGCACTTTTGTGGGATTTTGTATGTGTTTGCTTTTACATTTATGCTTTCTTGAGTTCGTGTCGAAGATGGCTGCAAGCTAAGTGCTTGGATAGAAAAATCCGATTGGAATTAACGGACGGGTTGCATCGAGACAATTCTTCGAGTACAAGGGGTAAAATGGGAATTACCAAAAAAAAGGGTAAATTACAGCCACCTCGAGGTAAGATCGAATTACGGAAAAACCACCCATATTATTTGGGTAATTACAACCATCCCTCTACTATGAATCTTCTTACACGTCCACCCTTATGGTGTCAGATTCAACAGAATTTTCTAGATTTTGTGGAATATTCTCTAGTTACTACTCGTTTTGTGTAAAAATACAGTTTCTGATTTACCGCGAGGGCAATCTGATATTGACAAACCAAGAGACACATCTTATGATCATCTTGTTTTAAAATGTGGAGCTCGAATGAGGTAAAACGGGTACAGACTGGAGAATATTCCACATAATTTCGAAGATTTCAATAAATTTGATACCACAAGGGTGGATGTGTAAGAAGATTCATAGTTGAGGGAGGTGTTTGTAATTACCCAAATATAAAGGCGTTTTTTTTCTCCGTAATTTGACCTTATCTCAGGATGTGGCCGTAATTTAGCAAATAAATAAAGATTGATTCTTTTGCGTTGATTTTGCACTCTCGTGTGATTTTGTACATGTTTGCTTTTACGGGGTTTTAATTTGAAAATAAATTACACTTAAAACGATGACGAAAAATGGCTGCAAGCTGATTAGGACACCACTAAAATTGTTTCCAATGGCGAATTCAAGATTCAGTCCGATTCGTATTCCAACATACACGTCGAATAATGTTCGTTTTTTTTTTCATTTGAATTTAGAAGTTTATCGGTCGCATCGGCCATGGATAATGCCGGAGGAATCCCCACGAAAGAAACACCATCGAGTGTAGACGCAGCTACTCAAGAAGAATATTCTTCTTTGTCTAAACTTCTCCAAGAATTCACAGATATTCCGACCATCGATAAAGCATGGACTTTTAAATCCGACAACGGTATTCATCATTCACGTTTTTTCATTTTTTTTCTCGTTGACCAAAAATTATTCCCTTCTGATTCGTTCGTTTTTACTAATTTCCACAGATGATGCTTCTCGTGCAATGTTTGTAATTGGACAACCTAGCCTTTTATCAAACAAGAAGAGGAAATCCTTATTATCGAGTCATATTTTACGGAAGAGTAACGACTCCGTAAGTTTTCAGTGGGCCCCGTTCCCTATTGAGATGACAGGTGTCACCACCATGGTTCCGTCTCCATCGGGATCGAAGCTTTTCGTTATTCGAAACCCGGAAGGTGACGGTCCGACCCATTTTGAAATATGGGGCCCGTCTTCGGTTAAGAAGGAGTTTTTGATTCCTCGTACTGTACATGGATCGGTTTATTCAGATGGATGGTAAATATACACTTTCTCTTAAACACTTTTGTTTGCGCAAATAAAATCACTTTTTACAAAGTTGGTTTTGTCACACCATTTTCCTTACGAACCAAATACTAGAAATTTCATTATCATTTTCCTCAATGAACCAAACAGAGCCTTAACATCCTTCAGATACGAACAATCGAGCGTTCAATTTTGTTTATTAAAATTACTCGCTTGCGATTATACTTTTTATTTTCTGTTCTTACTACTTTTAACATAATCTTCCGGGCGGCAGGTTCGAGGGTATTTCTTGGAACTCAGACGAAACTTCCATAGCTTATGTTGCAGAGGAACCCGATTCTCCAAAACCTACATTTAATGTTTTCGGTTACAAAAAAGACGGTAATTCGGACAAAGATTGTGGTAGTTGGAAAGGTCAAGGTGATTGGGAAGAGGATTGGGGAGAGACTTACGCCGGTAAAAAACAGCCAGCTCTTTTCGTTATGGACATTCACAGGTATACACACACACACACACCCACATATATATATATATATATATATATATATATATATATATATATATATATATATATATATATATATATATATATATATATATATATATATATATATATATATATATATATATATATATAATAATGAGGCACACACGTTTGTTGTAGTGGGGAGGTTGTTGCTGTCACGGGAGTGGGAAGAGAATTGAGCGTCGGACAGGTGGCGTGGGCCCCACCGGTCGAAGGCAGGCACTACCTCGTTTTCATTGGGTGGCCTTCGAATAATCGGAAATTAGGTATCAAATATTGCTATAATAGGCCCTGTGCTTTGTATGCAGTCAATGCGCCGTCGTTCGAATCAGGAGCTGGTATAAACCGGTAAGAAATGCTTGTTTATTTATTTATTTATTTATTTTTTATTTTTTACATTATGATGAATATATGAAAACAATTTTTGTTTTTTATTTTATGCTCGAAAGTAATGCAGCTGAAGATTCGGTCGCCGTTAATTTGACCCCGAGCATAAGCAGTGCATTCTTTCCACGTTTCAGGTACGTAGGAATGTTTGCTCGTAGATGAATTAAATCGTATAGAATTTTAATTGGTCACTGTGCAACTCAATTATTATAAACTCATAAACTATTTACTTTATATTTTTAGAATGGTTTATTGCATTTAACACCTTCGTGTTTACTCTAATTGTTAAAAAACTCCTCGTGCTACAAAGATTAGCAAAAAAAATTGTCCTATTTTGGCAAACTACCCCCCGTTGAAACTCATCATATAGGGTGTCGTGTGCTAAAAAAACGAATCTTGTTTTTTTTTTTTTTTGGCTAATATGTATAACACGAGGAAGTTTTTGGCAATTCGATATTACGCATGGGTGCTTAATGCAATAAACTCATGTATGAAATAAAAAAAGGGTAAATTAAACCCCCTGAACTTAGGCTAAATAACGGAAAACACCCCCACCTATTCGTAATTACCAAAAACCCCTGAAGTTTGTTTTCGTCTTACACCAACCCCGACAGTGTGACTTTTCACGGATTTTTTTGATTCCAGGGAATAGACTTTACACAATTTCGATATTTTCTTTTATTTCTCACCTATTTAAAAAGAAGGTATAATAGACTGTACATATTTTCTGATAAAAAACTCGATCAACAGTTAATCAGAGGGGGATTTTGATTATTACAGATGGGTGGGGGTGTTTTTCGTTATTTAACCTAAGTTCAAGGGGTTTTTGTAATTTACCCAATAAAAAATTAACTAAATGCATGAGTTTCATCATACTTGCTTTCTCTATCTTCAGCCCAGATGGGAAATTCCTCGTATTTTTGTCTGCAAAAAGTTCTGTCGATTCTGGAGCACATTCAGCCACAGATTCACTTCATAAAATTGAGTGGCCCTCCAACGGAAAAGTGGGCCCACCCTCGAAGATCGTTGATGTGGTATGCTCTTTCTTTCTTTTTTTGAATTTAAATAACTACTAAGGATTTAAATATCTTGATTTATTTTTTACGTTCGATTTATTCCGATATATTTCAGGTTCCTGTAGTGATGTGTCCTGAAGAAGGCTCTTTTCCGGGGCTTTATTGCTCGAAGTTTCTTCCTAAGCCATTTCTTTCAGACGGAGAAACGATGGTTTTATCGTCTTATTGGGGTAGTGCTCCAGCTATAATTACCGTAAATGTATTAAGGTAAAATTCAAAAATTTAATTTGCGGATCAATCTTAAAATTATGGGTAAATTACGGCCACCCCTGAGGTAAGGTCAAATTACGAAAAAATCCCCCTTGTTTGGGTGGGTAATTACAACCACCCCTCAACTATGAATCTTCTTACAAGTCCATCCTTGCGGTGTCAAATTTAGTGGAATATTCTAGATAATGTGGCATATTCTCCTGTTTATACCTGTTTTACCCCGTTCGAACTCCACATTTTGAAATAAGATGATCATAAGATGTGTTTCTTGGCTTACAAATATCAGATTGTGGTGCATCAGAAACTGCATTTTTGCACAAAACGAGTACAAACTAGAGAATATTCCACGGAATCTAGAAGATTATGTTGAATTTGACACTATAAGGGTGAACATGTAGAAGATTCATAGTTGAGGGGTGGTTGTAATTACACAAGCAGGAGGTTTTTCTTGTTCGTAATTTGACCTTACCTCATGGGGTGGCCCGTGGCCGTAATTTACCCTATAATTATGCAGAACCTAGTAAAATCTCTCTCTTCTATGCAATTAAAATAAATTACGTCTCTCGTGATTTGCAGTGGACAAGTATCAAGAATCAGCCCGAACAATTCAAATTCGTCTTGGGATGTTCTTGATTTAGATAGTGACAACATTATTGCTGGTAGACGCAAAAACTTGTTCTTTTTAATTGCATTTATCCGTGTTTATATTTATTATTTTACCATCTAAAATGATTTTTATTTTGATTTTTTTTAATAGTATGTAGTAGCCCTGTAAGTATTCCCGAAATCAAGTACGGTAGCCTCGTCGGGAAAATATCCGGAGATGCCAAATGGAATTGGCTCGATGTTTTATGCCCCACAACCAAATGCTCGGACAAGGTACCTCGATTTTTTTATGCCTATCTTATTAAATTAGATTCGATTATATTAATTATGGGGAAAAATACAGTGTTCGTCCCTTGTACAAAAAACACATTTGGTCTCTTGTTTTTCAAAAAATTCAACACTTTTAGTCATTTCCGTCAATTTTCCGTTAAAACTAACGGAATCAAGCGTGTTCCATGACTTGCTTAGCTGACGGACTAACGGTAAATTGACGGAAAGGATCGAAAGTGTTAAATTATTGGAACATGAGAGACCAAATTTATTTGTTGTGAACATTGGGACCAAATGTGAAATCGATGCAAACTTGAGGGATGAAAACTGTAATTTCCTCATTAATTATGTATCGACTTACTAACTAATTAGTTAGTAGCTACTAATTTTATCGAATAATATATTTTTTTGTGCAGTGTTTGTCTTTGTTGGCTTCACTACAATTTGATATCTTGAAGATTCCCGTCAAGGACGTCGTTGAGAATCTTACCAAAGGTGCTTAAACGAGATATTTTTCATATTTTATTTATTTAATTACTCGTCTCTTTAATCTTTTAATTTGTACAAGGTGCAAGCAAACCAATTGAAGCTATATACGTGTCGTCAAAGTCTAGTGATCCTAAATTGCTCGATCCGTTAATAGTAATTCTTCACGGAGGTCCTCACTCCGTTTCATTATCAAGCTTCTCAAAGTCCCATGCTTTTCTTTCCTCGCTCGGTTTTAGTTTGCTTATTGTGAATTACAGGTACGCCGTTGAATATTACTCCCCCCCCTTTTTTTTTTTTAAATAGATTATCGATATAATTTCAAGTTACGGGGACCTTCTAAAAAGTGCGTGTAATTGAAATAATTGAAAATCGAGATAGCACCGTGTTCAAATATGAATGTTTATATTAATGAAAGACAAAAAAAAAAGTTATTTCCTACTCAAGAATACTCTAAGGCCTTGTTTGGTTCCCAAAATAAGGTTAGCCGAGATAAGATTATGCAACTTTACGAGGACCCAATTGTATACTTGTACTAAGGCTCTTTTGATTGGGGAGGTTAGCCATGATTAATAAATAGCTGGACTTTGTTTGATGTTTAGTAAACTCGGTATTTTTTTCCGGGTCGACCCAGAAATATTATTGTATCATGACCATGGTCCAATAATACAATTGGGTTCTAATTAGATTATTTAATCTTTATTTTGGAACCAAACAAGGCCCTAGGAGATTGTATAAGTGTACCAAGGGAGGTCCAATAATCATGCAATAAGACCTCATATTCCCATAATTGCAGGCTAACCAATCTAATTTATTTGACTAATCATTGATTATCTTATCAACCAAACGAGGCCTAATCCGAGTGCATTCTACAGAGGTTCTCTAGGGTTTGGTGAGGAAGCACTGCAGTCTCTTCCCGGGAAAATTGGCGCTCAGGTACTTCATTTGTTTCAGCATTGTTCATTTTTTACACGTAAAAAAAAAATTAAAAAAAATAAAAGATAAAAAATAGCATATTAAATAAAACTTGGTTGATTCTTTTTCAGGATGTAGACGATGTACTCACTGCTATAGATCACGCAATTGACAAGGGACTAGCCGACCCATCTAAAATAGCCGTTCTTGGTGGGTCCCACGGTGGATTTTTGACCACGCACCTGATTGGCCAGGTCGAATTTAGCATTTCACACTAGTTTTTTTTTTTTTTTTGGTTAATAGTAATAAATTAATTTTGGATTTTTAAATTTGGGTTTTTTTTTTCCCCTTAAGGCACCGGAGAAATTTGTTGCGGCGGCAGCTAGGAATCCGGTGTGCAACCTTGCTTTGATGGTCGGCACATCGGATATTCCCGATTGGTGCTATTTTGAGGCGTATGGAATCGAGGGAAAATCAATGTATACTGAATCCCCTTCGGACGAACAGCTTGCTCTGCTTTACAGCAAATCTCCGATTTATCACATTTCAAAGGTTTGATTTTCTTGAAATTTCGAATTAAATTGAAGAAAGCTAGTAGAAATATTCAATAGTTCGTTCGTTCGTTCGTTTTTTTTTTTTTTTTTTTTTTTAAATTGTTTATTTGTTATCTATAGGTTAAAACTCCCACGCTATTTCTTCTCGGTGCTAAGGATCTACGCGTACCGGTTTCTAATGGAATACAAGTAAGCCTATGCTGCAATTTTACCACATACATATATCGATGTGAAGTGCGTTTATATATTTTTACACTGTTGATTTTGTTGTCTAATTCACCTTTTTTTGTCCTAACAAACATAGCATCGCTCTTCGATAAATTGCAAACTTCCTTTGTTCAATAATAACTGTCGTTTAAGGTTTTTGCACACATTAACAAAGTTATTAAATATGGTTGGATTTTAGAAAAGACGGATGAAAATGACTAAAATAACCTTTATTGTTTATTAGAAGTTTAAAACGGCATATAATATTGAACCTAAAAAAGAATCTCTAAAGCGACAAATAATATGGAACGAAGGGAGTAGTAATTGATAATGTTAGGGCAAATTACGGCCACCCTCTAAGGTATGACCAAATTACGAAACCCCCCTCTTGTTTGGGTAATTACAGCCACCCTTCTTTTTAAATATTTTTACATAAAATTTATGTAATTCAATTATTTACCGAACCAAGTCATATATTCAGTTTGGTAAACGGTATGAAGTGTTGGCTTACCGAATTTCGGTTCGGGTTTTGCCGATTTAACATCCCTAAATTTACCTCTGGGAGGGTATTTTCGTAAGATAATGCATTGTTGAGGGGTGGCTGTAATTACCCAACGAGAGGGTTTTTTGTAATTTGACCATGACTCAGGGATAGCCGTAATTTGCCCTTAATTTTATTATCTAATAATTGCTCTCGTTTTTTCGTTTGAAGTATGCACGAGCTTTGAAGGAGAAAGGAGTGGAAAATAAGGTGATTGTATTCCCCAACGATGTACATGGCATCGATAGGTACGTAAGAAAATATCTTCATAAAATGTTCGAACCTTCCACGATTTTGGAGTGTCTGAAAAACGTTTTTTTTCTCTTTCTTTTCTTGCAGGCCACAGTCCGACTTCGAAAGCTTCCTTAACATCGGATTATGGTTCAAGAAATATTGCAAGTAAATCGTTCATTAAAATTATCGATTCTTGATAAAATCGTGTGTAACATATATATATATATATATATATATATATATATATATATATATATATATATATGTCAGTTTATTTTTGAAAGTCTTCTAAAATCTTTTTTTTTTCATTGGGACATGATTTGACGGTGACATTGGTTTCTGCTATCTAAAATTTAATTAATGGCGTTGCAGTCAATTTGGTTATATAGTTGTTGAGTAAAACCGTAAAACTACTAATTTCAAACTAGTAGAAAGAGAAAGAGAGAGAGAGAATGTGGAAATTTGCGATCATTCCAGTGTTGCCCTTTCTGTTTTTTTGGTCTTATGTACGAGGAAGCATACTCCAAATCGACAGGCATTAATGACGATATTACCCCTCGTATATATCATGCCAAACATATATTCTCCACACCATAAAGAAATCTCTCTCTCTCTCTCTCTCTCTCTCTCTCTCTCTCTCTCTCTCTCTCTCTCTCTCTCTCTCTCTCTCTCTCTCTCTCTCTCTCTCTCTCTCTCTCTCTCTCTCTCTCTCCGGCATTGGAATAAACTTTCTTGCTGCTGGAGACGAAAGCTTTTCTGGCGACGCTGCTCAGGAAATTCTCTTTCGAGCTCTCGCCGGCGTACACTCATGCGCCGATTGCTGCCATCAGCGCTCAGCCACAGTACGGCGCTCCGATCGTGCTGACCAATCTCGGATAAGCTCCTGCTTTAATATGTTGTATTCGTTCATTCGTTTGATTGTGTTTATTTTTTTTTTGGGTAAATTACAAATACATTCGAGGTATGGTCAAATTACGAAAAAATCGTATTCTTCATGTTTGGATAATTACAACTACTCTCCTCAACTATGAATCATCTTACACATCCACCCTCATGGTGTCAAATTCAACATAATCTTCTAGATTCCGTGGAATGTTCTCTAGTTTGTACTTGTTTTGTTAAAAAATGCAGTTCCTGATGCATCCTAATCTGATATATACAAGCGAGAAAACACATCTTAAGATCATCCTGCTTCAAAATGTGCAGTTCGAATGGGGTAAAACAGGTACAAAATTGAGAATATTACATATAATCTAGAAGATTCCATTAAATTTAACACCGCAAACGTGGACGTGTAAAAAGATTTATAATCGAGAGGTGGTTGTAATTACCCAAACATAAGAGATTTTTTCGTAATTTATCCTTCCCTTAGGGGTGGTTGTAATTTACCCTTTTTTTTTCTTTTTTTTCTGAAGTTTCAGTTTGAATGTAATTTCCATTGAATAAAACGTATGAAATAAATGGGTTGGGCCAAAATAATGAAACATTGACATAAATATATATAAAGATAGGATAGCCCAAGTAAGCAAACTCCTTTTTCTTTTTAGAATTATTATTTTCGGCCGATTTAATCGTAAAACGGTGGCGTATTATCAATTTATCGGCCAAAAGTAACAAGAGGCTATTTTAATATTTTAAATTCCACTATGCACCCTTGAAATATAGAGCTTTACCACTTTGCACCCTTGAAACAATTTAATAACATGTTGCACCCTTATAAGACAATAAATCATTGCAAAATACCATGAATTAAATATTTAAAAACCTAATGAGGGCAATTTTGTTATTTTTTTTTTCTTTTTCCAGGGTGTAAAATAAATAATTGAAATTTTATTTTCTAACATCTTCCAACCTAATTTTGAGCGTACAAAGTGCGAAAAAAATACCACCGGATCACTTGAAAAAAAATATATTTTCTAACGAAAAATAAACATAATTTTTTTTCATTAAATTATTCGGTTGGTAGGTCTTTTATCGTAATTGATGAAATATTTGGTATAAATTTTCGGAAGAATAGAAGAATAGATGATTTTCAAATAATTTGACAACAAAATTACTGAATGATTTATTATTATCATTTTTGTATAATAAATTTTTGTGTTAAAAATATAAGTTTTAAATATGTTGATGAGATGTATTTTTCTTTTTTTACTTTATAATTTGAAAAGGATGGATGAATAACAAAACTTTTATTTGACACTTACTCACGTACCAGTTAACATATTAAATTACTTTTATTAGCTTTAAAAATTCATTCAGAATACATTATACATGATTCATCAGGTTTTGGGAATGTAAAGTGGGATTAAGCTTTTTTTTTTTTTTATAATTGAAATCTCTATAACTTTCTTATGCACTTTTAAGTATTTCTCACTGTTTTGTACATATAACTTTTATTAATCATATAGTTTATTGTGTATGTATTATTTCAATAAGATAATTTATTCCCCAAAACATGAAACAAAAACACACTTTTAATTATCAAATTCTTGACTAAAAATATATATTTCCTAAAATAAAATGAAACCTATATATGTATACCAAAAATGTAAATCACAAGAGATCTATCCTTATCTTAAAAAAAACCCTATCTACATTCGAAGATGCTTATCTAACCAATCGCCTTGCGCCACCACAAATAGACACATCATCTCTCAAATCATTTCAGCTATAAGATTTTGTAAAACGTGTATGAGTGTGTATATATATATATATATATATATATATATATATATATATATGGGTAAATTACAACCATCCCCTGAGGTATGGTCAAATTACGAAAACTCCCTGTTGTTTTGATAATTACAACCACCCCTCAACTCCTCAAATTTAGTGAAATCTTCGATATTATATGGAATATTATCACATTTGTACCCGGTTTATCCCATTGGAACTCTACATTTCGAAGCAAGATGATCATATTATGTGTTTTTCGGCTTGTATATATTAGATTGTGGTGCATCGGAAACTGTATTTTTACACAAAACGAGTACAAACTAGAGCACATCACACGAAATCTAGATGATTATGTTGAATTTGACACAACAAGGGTGGAGGTGTAAGAAAAAATCATAGTTGAGGGAGTTATATGTAATTATCCAAACAAGAGGGGTTTTTTCGTAAATTGACAATATCTCAGGGGTGTTTGTAATTTACCGCATATATATATATTATTCGAATATTAATTAGACAAGTGGGGGTTGACCTCTGATTTGGCTGATTATTGACCAATTACAGTAAACACAATTGTGGGTCACGTAGATTGCATGCATGACTTTCTACTTATCAAAAAAAAAAAGAAAAAAAAAGAGCTCCAATGAAATTAACACGTTTCGAATTTAAAATTCAACTAATTAAGATTAAAAAAAAAATATATAACATGTTCTTTACTTATTACTCTATAACTAACATTTTCCCATGCGATGCACGGGATATTATTTAAATAATGAAAAATAAATAATCAATTTAATACATAATAAGAAAATATAGTACGTTAATATAGTAAAATAAAATAATGTAATATTATTCATATTGAATTTCTAGCTTTTTCTCTTAAACTTTGAGATATATTAAAGAAAATTAGGAGATCAATAATTGTTGAAAATTATAGTTAAAAAATTAGTAAAAAAAATATTAAAAATAAATAATTACCTAAGTCGCAATAAGGTAGAATTTTTCACGGGTTAGTTTTAATTTTGATAATTGTTAAAAATTATAGTTAGAAATTTATAGAGAAAAAACATTAAAAATAAATGATTACAAAAATACCATTAGAGTTTGTTAGGTTATCGAGCGTTTCTTTCTTTTATATATAAGATTAGTGAGTTAGGTGTATGTAGTTAACTCTTTGATAGTTAGTTCTCACTCTTCACCTACCGAAAAGCACGTGCCACCACACAAGCTATAACGTTGACAACATTTTCCCAAGTTTGTTCTATTTTTAAATTAAAATACTTCAACATAAAATAAAATAATTAAATAAAAATATTAAACACCATATTGAAACTTTATGTGTTCCTCAATTAGCATGAATCGAACAAAAAATTCAAAATATACTACAAAAGAGTTAATTCTAGATCTGACAATTAATATTACGTACTGTTTTGAGTTTAGTTAATATTAGAAAAAATAATAAAATTGATAAACGAATAAACAAAGTTGGTTGGTAGGTATGAACCAATCAATATTTTAGCATAATATAAATTATTATCGACCAAGTAGACATAAGTTATTTGATATTATCGACCCAACTTAAATGAAATGATATGATCGTGATTGCACTAATTTACTTCTCGTGAGTTGTGCAATTTCAGTCAATTTCGAGTATTTCACAAAAAAATGTATAAAATAATTGTATTACGTAGGAAAGATATGCAAAATTGGCTTTTTCATTATATATTTTTTAATTAGTGGGAAGTTAATAATATATATAATAGAATTTGAAATAATTGGCGGATAATCAACGACAGGATCCTACGAAGAGATATACAATTCCCTGTTGTTCTGTGTATATATATGAGATTATTTTGTAGACCCCTCATTTCCAAATTGTATAGAATTAACTATTAAGTGGATTATACTTTAGGAGAAATTTTCTCATTTCGAAAATATTTTGACATATCCTCTATGGGTTATCCCTAAGTACCTACAATGCCCTTTTAAAATCAGTTTTAAACCATAGCCACTCACAGTCCCTCTCTTCCTTTCTCAACTCCCAGATTCAAATCCCGCCTTCATATATCTCCAACCGGCGAAGTTGCTTCCCGGAGTCATAACTCTCTCTCAGGTGGTTCAACCAGCGTTTCTTTCTTTTATATATAAGATGATTTTAAAATAATATTTATGAGATAAAAAGTTTGATAAAAATCGAAAATAATATTTAGGAGACAAGAATCTGATAAAAATCGAAAATAATATTTAGGAGATAAAAATCTGATAAAACTGGAAAAAAATATTTAAAAAAATATTTAGGAGATATAAATTTGATAAAATTCTAACATAATATTTAAATAATATTTAGGACATAAAAATTTGATACAAATCAAAAATAGTATTTAAAATAATATTTAGGAGATAAAAATTTGATAAAATTTGAAAATAATATTCAGGAGATAAAAATCTACTAAAAATAAAAAAAAAATATTTAAATTATATTTAGGAGATATAAATTTGATAAAAATCGAAAATAATATTTAAAATAATATTTAGGAGATAGAAATTTGATAAAAATCGAAAATAATATTTTGAAGATAAAAATTGAAAATAATATATAGGAGATACAGATATGATAAAAATCAAAAATAATATTTAGGAGATATAAATTTGATAAAATTCGAAAATAACATATAAAATAATATTTAAGAGATAAAAAATTGATAAAAATCAAAAATAATAAAAAAAAATACAAAAATAACATTAGGGTTTCTTAGGGTTGCCCTAGCGTTTCTTTCTTTTATATATAAGATAACATATAAAATAATATTTAAGAGATAAAAAATTGATAAAAATCAAAAATAATAAAAAAAAATACAAAAATAACATTAGGGTTTCTTAGGGTTGCCCTAGCGTTTCTTTCTTTTATATATAAGATAAGATAAGGCCGTATGAGCAATGGTAATTTGATCTTGGATGCATCATGCGTGCTTTGTCAACATCTTCTGCATGGAGAGAGAGAGAGAGAGAGAGAGAGAGAGAGAGAGAGTTTTCTACTGTGTTTAGGGTTTAGGGTTCTTCAAGCCGCAGTTAATAAATAATAATATAAATAATGAATAATCTGCAGCCATTTTTGTATATCCAAATTAAATTTACAGTCACCTGTAACACAAAACCTGTTGATTTATGTCATTAATTAACACCAAACCAATTTCATGCCTGCTCAATTTTTATTTTATTTTATTTTTTTATACGAATACAAATTCGTAACGCTGCATTATTACTAATAAATACAAACAAAATCTTCTTGTGTGACCTAGCTATCTCTGTTGTTTGCCTCTCTGTCTCTTGGTTTTATTATATCATCTTAATTCGACATATATATACCAAAATAATAAGAAACTACAAAAATAACAAACTCACTTCCAATAATTTCAAGGGGTATTTCAGTCTTTATGACAATAAACAAGAATGAGAAAGAGAGATAGAGACCTGCAGAAAGAGAAATAGGGGCAAAATAGGGAAATATAATATTGGAGATCTAGTATAATTAGTGATTTAAAAATTAACAAATCAATATCTTAATTACGATTTAATTAGTATCCTGGAGATCTTCAAAATAATAATAATAATAAGGTATGAAAGATATGAAGATCACCTCCTTCATTATCAATAAAGATACTTGTTCTACCTTTGCAATTCTTTAAAGATATATAGTATATGGTAACGTGAAGAATATCAATCATGTCGATTTCAGGGGAGTTAGATTCTACACTCGATGGATTCGAACTGTAGATTTGATTAAATAACTGCACACTAAGCACACAGACATATGTGTATGTGTGTGTGTGATATTATGTATAGATTTACGATTTAAATCCATTCAGTTTAAATAATCTGGTGTAGCATCTAATTTCCCGTCGATTCGTAAGAGAAAACTAAACTAACTACATCATATTTAATTTAATTTAGATTATATTTTCTATTTAGTGGATAAAGTGAAGAATAATTCAAAAGGGTGATTTTGTTTTTCTTTTTAACTATAATATATATATGTGAAATCGGTAAACCCCCAAAATTGACTTTTTGAAGTAGTTGATTAAATTTTAAATGTGTTAACGTTATTAATCAATTGAATATGTATTTTTTTTTTTCAAACATACCTATTTTTTTATTTTTTTTATTATTAATCAATTGAACCATATCTAATTCTTTAGTGGTGCAGTGTATTTTGTTGTATAGTTAGACAAGAGAAGGACGATGAATTAATAATTTGGTGACCACAAGGTGTTTGTTTTTATGCCTGAAAGAAATACATGTATTTTATTTGTGCCGTATAGACCTCAATTAATGGACCCATTGAGAGTTGATGTAACCTATTGATTGTCATTTTAATATAAAATATTAGATCTTTCGTGATTCTCTTAGTCTTATATATGCCATATATATAATTGATATGAAATAATGGAATGCTAGAAATAATGTTGATGGGAATTATCACACTCTTTTAAATTGTTTGGTACTATGTAAAGATAATGAAAAATATTATTGAATGAAATAGTAATTTCTTAATTGATTGTTGTCTCATGTTTTGATAATTATAATTAAATATTATAAATGTAATAAATCATATTTAAAAAGTCTTGTACCGAAGATCAATAGTTGTAGTACATACTCTATATTTAATAAATATAATTGATTTTCAAAATTTAAAAATATATATATATTAAAGAGTAATTATTGGTGGGTCGAGCTTGAAACTAAATAAATAAATTTGTGGGTCCAGTGTTCAATTTATTGAATTTATAGGAGATATTAAACAAAAAAAAAAAATCGTTTGATTAATCTATTTATCTTAAACTAGCATCTTTTCCCCGTGCGATGCACGTGATATTATTTCAAAAGTGAAAAAAATTAATCAAGTTAATACAAAATAATAAAATATAGCACACTAACACGGTAAAATTTAATAAAGTAGTATAATTCGTATTTTATATAACATTAGTTTTTTTTTTTTTTAATTTTACATATTGAGATTTATAATCCAAATATATAGATCAATATTTAACTATTAGGGTAGAATTCTTCACGGTTTAGTTTCAATTTTGATAATGTTAAAAATTATAGTTAGAAATTAGTAGAGAAAAAATATTAAAAATAAATATTTACAGAAATATCATTAGGGTTTTGTTAGGGTTGCCCAACGTTTCTTTCTTTAAAATCTTCGTGAGAGAATTATTACTCAAGTGTATTAGATAAAATTTTCAAAAATGGTGCTATGACATCCTAGATGCATTTGGAGATTTTTTTCTTGTATATATGTAGTTAAGAGGATGTTTGGCTAAGTTTATAAGTAGTTAAAAACAGCTTATAATATTTTTAAGAGATTATAAGTTTCTTCTAAAGTGTTTGATAATTTTTTTAGAAATTATCTTCAAGGAAATAAGTTGCCGAAAAACTTTTAAGATCTTTTCTTCTTAAAGTATTTATACCCCATCTTTTTTATTTAAGATCTTATAATGAGTAAAAATAGTTTATAAGTGGTACTTATAAGCTCATTATCCAAACACTATGAAAATTAACTTTGAAAATAAGACGTAACAACTTATCAACTTTTAAAACAGTTTACCAGATTTAAGAGCTTATAATGGACATGAATTTACACCAAGAAAAAAAATTGGACCACACGTAGCGGAAGTAAAATATCGCGATATATTTGATTCTCTTTGGCTTAAAATAGAAACTGAGGTATGGTCCATTTTGCCATGAGATGTATATTTGAAGGGCGGAATTTGCCACTTTTGAGATGTTAGGGTGCAAAATGCAAAATACTGTTAATTATGGGGTGCAAAACGCAATCCACCTGTATTAAACTTATATTTTAATTTGGACAACACGTGGCGGAAGGAGACAGGGTATCTTCTAGAGTATACAAATTAGATTTGAGAACGATTATACGTATTTGTCTATAACGATTAGCTGCCAAGTGGGTCACAAGCTCGATAGGAACTTTTCGTATTCAGAATATAATAATAATAATAATAATAATAATAATAATAATAATAATAATAATAATAATAATAATAATAATAATAATAATAATAATAATAATAATAAATAAATAAATAAATAAATAATATTACCTTAATAAATTAATTATGAGAATTGTTAATATAATCACATTTTTCATTGTGAGTTCATGATCGAAGGTGAAGAGTATATAATAATAATAAACATAACATAAATTTGTACTGTTTTTTAATTAAAACCCACGATCCAAAGTTATTCGCGTTTATTAGTTTATTTAATAAAAAAATAATTAATATTCAGCTAACCTTGAAAAAAAAAAAATGACACGTCATAGTGATTAAGGACAGCATTTCATTTCTCTTAAATCATAATCGTAAATGCGAGCTTTCTTTACTTCGTTCATACATATACAATATGATTTATTCCTAATTATTTTCTAATTAATTATCTTTGTTTAGTAGTATTTATTAATTAAATTAAAACTAATGTTATCATTTTTTAAAACAAACTCAATTCCTAATGCATGTTTAATAAAGTCCACAATTATAAATAAGAAGAAGAAGAAAAAAAAAATATTTACGTTTGGTCGCATTAGGGAATATATGTGCATTTTCATTTAATTCTGAAAAAAAAAAAAAACAAATGGGGAAAATAATTTGAAAATGAAAGTAATGTTAGTTAATGTCTCGACTGAGATGAGAAAAAGAATTCTAAAATGTACACAACTTTCACCTAACTAATCTAAAATCTAAAATGTACGTACAATCTCTAATTATAAAGGGTTTTATTAATCATCATATTTAGTATTTTTAATCAATATTAATTTAATTAATCTATTAGTCAACTTATTCAGATGAGCTTCCGGGGTTTCAGATCTTGATGTACGGTGGTGTATTGGGGAGCTTTTTAATTTTATTTATTTTACACCATGTTTTTATTTTCTTCTTATTGTATATTATGATGCATGCAATAATACTCCATTGATTTTCTATTATAAATAGAGTGGCTCTTTGGAGAGATTATTACACACAACAAATAAAGAAAAGTAGAGAGAGAAAGGGGAGAGAGAGAGAGAGAGAAAAGATAGAAAACCTAGGCAAAAATGTTGAAATATGTCATTATGACGGTTTTGCCCTTCCTAGTTTTCTGGATGTGGCAATTCTTCAACTGGGTTTGGTTAAGACCTAGGAAAATTGAGAGGATGCTTAGGAAACAAGGTATGAATGGAAACCCTTATCGGTTTCTGTATGGCGACTCGAAAGAGACGAGTCTCATGTACGAGAAAGCCTACTCCAAACCCATCGGCATTAATGACGATATTGCCCCTCGTATCATGCCCAACATTCTCCACACCATGAACAAATATGGTAACTCTCTCTCTCTCTCTCTCTCTCTCTCTCTCTCTCTCTCTCTCTCTCTCTCTCTCTCTCTCTCTCTCTCTCTCTCTCTCTCTCTCTCTCTCTCTCTCTCTCTCTCTCCTGGGACACTATTTTACGTGATGTATATATGCTATATAAAAAATGCAATTTATAATAAGTTATATGCTTACATAGTAACTTTTTTTTGTTTTTTCTTGAATATATATATATATATATATATATATATATATATATATATATATATATATATATATATATATATATATATATGCATGCATGCATGCATATTACTGGTGTGGGGCTGATTATCAAATTATTGAATAATTATTGCAGGAAATTATTCATTCTTATGGATGGGGCCGAGGCCACGTATCTTCATAAACGATCCCGCGGTTGGACGACACGTGATTAGTAAATACAAAGTGTTTTTAAAGACATTTAGCATAACTAATTACGCAGTTAAGTTGATAGTCGACGGGCTAGCCAACGTGGAGGGTGAAGAATGGAACAAATCCAGAGCCAAATTCAACCCTCTCTTCAATATGGACAAGTTAAAGGTATGTTTAATTTACATTATGTTTAATTTAATTATGATCATATATAATTACGCTGACTAATGAATCTAAATTAATATTTTTATGTAGCCGATGATTCCTTCATTTAAAATGTGCTGCGAGGATATAATGAATAAGTGGAAGGAGATTGCTTCGACTAAGTTGGGGGGTTCGTTTGAGGTTGATATGTTTGCGGAAACGAGAATATACACGAGTGCAGTAATGGCGCGACTAATGTTTAGCTCGACTTATACGGAAGAGATTAAAGAGACTTTTCTTCAATTAGGAGAGCTTGGTGTTATTGCAGAACTAGCTTCCAAATTACTCAATATTCCTGGAGAAGAGTAAGTTATCTTATTTATTTTTTTTTATTTTTTTTTCTCTAAATGTTGGATTTAAAAAAAAAAAATTAGTTAGGGTTTCGGAAGAATTTTGGGTGAAGAACTTAAAATTAAATGAAAATAATGTTAGTTTATAGTTTGGGAGGAGAGAAAATACATTATATTGTCGTTCAAAAAAATATATTTGGTAAGAAGAATTTGAAAAATCAGGTTATGTTTGTTTGTTGTTTTTAGTGAATACATTTTTATTTTTACTGTAGCAATCAAATCAGTGATAATTGTATTTTTATTCTGTTTGACCGTCAGAAACTAACGGCATCGGTCGAATTAGGACTGAAATTGGGATTTTACATTGATTAAATTACAAAAAGACTGAAATGATTTTTATATAAAACAAAATTGTAGGTATTTGCCAACAAAGAGGAACCGAAGAATCAGAGAAATCGAGCAATTCGTGCGAGTTTCGATAATCGGCATGATTAAAGAAAGGCTGAACAGAAAGACCGTACCGGCAAGTGGCGAATACGACTTGTTGGATGTGTTGTTGGAAGAATTGTATAAGGGAAGTATTACAAAGGAGAGTGAGAGACAAAGTATCATAGAATATGCTGTTAGAGAATGCCGTACCTTTTTCTTCGCAGGTTTCGAAAGTAGCTCGAGCCTGATGACGTGGACAATGGTCATGCTTTCGGTTCATCCCGAATGGCAAACTAAAGCCCGCGAAGAGATTTTCCAAGTCTTGGGCGACAAGAAAGACATCTCTTCCGATGACATCAGCAAGCTCAAAATCGTAACTATTTTAATTTTATTTAATTTATAAATAAGAATCACAAAATATTTAAATTTCCTTAACTAACACACTAGAGGTAGTTTCATATTATATATATATATATATATATATATATATATATATATATATATATATATATATATATTAATACAGTAGAACCTCGATAAATTAATAAACTCGTTTAAATAATATATTTTTTTTCAGTCCTGACTTGAAGACATTACGCTAAAAAAATGTTCTGATAAAATAATATGTCGCTAAATCAATAGAATTTGGTTGGTCCCAACTGTATTAATTTATAGATGTTTAAAAAAAATATGTTGTTGTTGTTTGATCATTTTTGCATATTTATGTATAATATTCATAATATATATTTATATAGGTGACGATGATTGTAAACGAGACGCTCCGTTTGTACCCGCCGATCATGGAGATATCCCGTCTCATTGCAGACGACATACAAGTTGGCGAAAAGATCATCCCGAAGGGCGCAATGGTGACATTCCCCATACTCATGTTCCACCGGAGCACCGAGATATGGGGACCCGACGCGGCTGAGTTCAAGCCCGACAGGTTCGCGGACGGCGTGATGAAGGCGTCCAACGGAGTATCGGCTTTCCTGCCGTTCGGGTGGGGCCCGCGCATCTGCATCGGCATGAACTTCGCCGTGCTGGAGTCCAAGACTTTCATCGTGAGTCTCCTCCGAAGTTTCTCCGCCGAGTTGTCGCCCGCGTACACACACGCGCCGTCTGTCGCCATCAGTGTTCAGCCGCAGCTTGGGGCTGCCATCGTGCTCACCAAACTCTAGTTTCTATTTATTATTATAACAAATAATAAGATTTCCTAAGTCTTGAACGACTTGAGGTAATATTTCCCTTTTTTTTAAGCTACTTTGTTATTTAGTTTGAATAATGTTTGGTGTTTGGTCGTTGTCCTGTAACTTTCACTTTTTATGGCATATATTATTTATTTCCGTACACATATTTGAAGGTTAATTAACTAATTCAGGTGGTGTTTGCAAATGATTATTTAAAAGCAGAAGTTAGTGATTGTGAGTTAAGTCAGTTTTAAGTGCTTATTTCTAAAAGTTGGGGTGTGTGCAAATATTCCGGAAAAATGAACTTAAATAGAAAAAACAGGGTTATGGATGCTTTTAAGAGAAGCAAAAGCAAAAGTTAAAATGAAAATAAAATTTTAGTTTGAAAGAAGTATACATATCGAATTGGGAGTAAAGAAAATATTTATTTAGCCAAGTTTGAATCTCCTCACTAATGGTAGTTAATTAGGTCGAGCTCGTCGCACATTGGTAGCTTAGCGTAGTTTACATATCTCGTCTGGTTTGTGAGCTATTACACGAGAGTGGAGGCTTACGCATTGTATCTACATTGTTGGGTATAGGTCATTTACTATACAAACAAAAAAAAAGGTAAATTACGACCACCTTCCTGAGTATTGTTAAATTACGAAAAAAACCCTCATGTTTGGGTAATTACAACCACCCCCTCAACTATAAATTTTCTTACACGTCCACCCTCGGTTTCAAATTTAGTGGAATCTTATCGATTATATGGAATATTCTCAATTTTGTACACGTTTTATCTCATTCGAGCTCCACAGTTTGAAGAAAGATGATCATAAGATGTGTTTTTTTGGCTTGTATATATCAGATTGTGGTGCATCAGAAACTGTATTTTGGCACAAAATGAGTACAAGCTAGAGAACATTCCACGGAATCTACACGATTATGTTGAATTTAACATCATAAGGGTGGAGGTGTAAGAAAATTCATAGTTGAGGGGAATGGATGTAATTATCCAAACTATGAGAAAAAAAAAAAATTATTGTCAACGTGCCTAGGACAAAAGGGTCATATAACTATAAGATCCAGAAGGCCCATAATAATTAACAAACCCAATGAAAGTCCAGATCTAAAAGCCCACATTACCCATATCCACAAATTTAAAGCCGAAAGCAAACTTCACATTTAATGATTTAATAATTGAATTTGTATATACATCGGGTAATTTAACATTATAATATTTCATCATGCACTAATAAATGTATTCGTGTGCAAATATATTGGAAAATCTATTATCTTTATAATTTATATATCGATTTCTTGGGTATTTTATATTATACTAAATAATAATCTATTTGTTTATATAATTTAAGTAACTTGATTTACTACCTCAAAAAAAAAAAAGTAACTTGATTTACAATTATAAATAATAAAGGGCAAATCTCATTTTCCCTCGTTGTACTTTGGTTCGATATTACTTTAGCCCCTCATACTCTCGATTGCATCGATTTGCCCCATGTACTTAAAAAATTGTATTAATATGGCCCTCGTTGTTAGTTGCCAGACAGTTGACATTAACACCGTTTGATCTAAACTTTGAAATTAGAAAAACACCACCCTCCCAGTTTAAATAATTATTTAAAAAAAAAAAAGAAATAAAAAAAAAAGTAATAAAAAAATCCAAGACAACGAGAAAGCACAATCCACGACGGGAACCATAATTTTTATTTTATTTTTCTTTAATAGTTATTTAAACTGAGAGGGTAGTTTTTTTTATAATTTTCAGACTTAGATTAAATGGTGTTAATGTTAAATGTCAAAAAACTAACAGCAATGTCCACATTAAGACAAGTTTTCAAGTAGAGGGGGTCCAATCGATGCAATTGAGAGTGAAAGGGGGTAAAGTGATATCGAACCAAAGTACAAGGGGAAAAAGTCGAATTTACCCAATAATCTATACGATACATAATTTTTTTTTATTTTGTGTAAATTACACCCACACCCACACCCCTGAGGTATGCTTAAATAACTTTAAGGTCCCTGTGATATTGATAATTACACTCACCCCCTTGAAACGTAGTTATAAACTCTAACGGGATAATGCATTGGATACGTTATTACGATAGAGTTCTAACGGACTATTAGTTTCAGGAAGTGGTGGAGACAACAAAGAGTTATGGGTGATTTAAGAAATGTTGGGGAGCCATGTCACCCCATAACTCTATGTTATCTCCACCACTTGCTAAAAATAATAGTCCGTAAGAACCCTATCTGAATAATGCATCCAATATATTATCCCATTAGAGTTTCTAACTACGTTTTAGGGGGATGGGCGCAATTATCGATACCATAGGGACCTTAAAGCTATTTAAGCATACCTCAGGGGTGTGGTTGTAATTTACCCCTTTTTTTTAGTTTGGGTTTTTGGTACTTTCTGATTTATGCAAAAACACCACCAACTTTTGCAAGTTGGACCCCATACATCCCTATGCCTAGAGCTATCATATAAATGTTTAATCATTGTCATTTTTTTCCCCGTACTGATTTGTCTGTTTCTCATTGGACGGGCTTCTGATACTATTACACGTGTCGAAAAGATGGGGTCAGGTTTTCCAATTTAAATGTAACACCTGTCTCTTCACATATTTATATGCATAGTAGTTATTAACTATGACATGTGCATGCAATAAAATGAGTATCAACCTTATATACTATAATAGACAGACAACAATTAATTTGAATTCAGGAATTTTTATTAATTAAGGGTGTGCAAAAAATTATGGGCGATACTAATTTTTTGGAGATCGATATCTTACCGGAAAACCAACTTTCAACCCATAATATTTTGAGAAAATCCGGCGAAAATATTAATATTAAATAAAAATAACTATTAATTATTTCAATTAAACTTTTGGTTGAGGTGATGTTAAAAATGTATCAAAGTCGGGTCGAATGAAAGGACACGAGTTCAAATCCAACGGCCACCACCGATAGGATTCAAATGTAATTTGTAATTTGCTTCTTTTTTTTTTTGGTATTAGGTAAATATAAAGGAACACTACAGTTTGTTTATACTCCATCTCTTCCATTAATTGTCTCTTCTTAAAAATATTTTTGTTTCAGATTATCTGTCGCTTTAGATTTCCAATACTGCATTAAATGTATTTCTCCTGTTTTGACCTTATTAATGAAACTTTAATCATTAAATTTCTCTTATAAGAGCAACTCCAATGGAGGAATTAAATGGTATAACTTCTATTTTGATGCTCCAAAACATAAATTTTCATCTCCAATGGAGGATTTAAATTGGTAGTTATTTTGATATTCAACTTCCCGAGATGCAAAAATGCATCCTGGAAAAAGAGGTATCAAAATATTAACTACCCAACAAACCAATTAAAAATTGACACGTGTCAATATTAAATATATTTATGCTTATATTTAAAATTAGATGATTCATTTAATGTTTGCAGTTGGAATAAATGGGTATCAAAATAATAAAACGAGTATCAAATTAATATTTAATGATCGATTTTGATACTTTACCATTGGAGTTGCTCTAAATCATTAAATGATAAAGGTTGTTTTAGTCATTTTTATATGATTTTTCTAAGAGATTAAATTTTGAGTGGATGAGCCGATATTTAATATAAATTTGATTCTACTAAGTTTTTGACATGTGACAGTCTTAAGTCGTAACTCTTAATAAATCACGCTAATTATAATTAGGGTTAGATGGGTTACAGATTATGCTGGGGTTTTCTCTTCTTTTTTTTTTTCCAAATATTAGAATCCTAATTATATTTTTATTTAAACTATCCACCTGTCAATCATCCTATCATCCTATGACATCCGATGTTTTAGGGTTAGATGGATTACGGGTTATGCTGGGGTTTTCTCTTTTTTTTTTTTCAAATATTAGAATCCTAATTATATTTTTATTTAAACTATCCACGTGTCAATCATCCTATGACATCCGATTTTCCTATTAAAACAGGTCATCCGATCTAAATTTGCACCCTTTTCCTAAAATCAAGTTATATTTATCGAGTTTCTTAATTTTTATGAAAGTGGTAAAAGAACATTTATTTAGGAACGCAGGGAGTAGTATATTTAGCTAATTTCATCGATTTACATATACGAATACAAACACGTATAGATCATTAAATACTTTCCCCGTTTTTTTTTCTTTTTTCTTTTTTTTTTTGAGATTGAATAATTTATATGAAATCAATCATCTATAGGGGAAAAAATGCTGAAGCAGGGGGCAGAAGGGAAATTATTGTACGAAAACTGTTACAAAACAGACCCCACAATTAAATTATTGTACTATTTTAGACCACATTTGATATGGAAAAATTTCCTATAAAATACATGTTGGTCCACACAATAACACACCGTATATCGATCAGGCCCTCAAAATGGTGGTGCATGATAAAGTTACCGTGCACCCCCCCACACACTCGTCAGTCTTCACATGGGTGTAAGTACATATATTGACATTTAGTGGTGATCAATTGATATCAAGACATAAAAAGTAGTATCACGTGGCTCTCCTAGGTGATGTTAGGACACATGATTGGTTACATTTTAATTAATACAATTATTTAAAAAAAATATTATAATTTAAAAATAATATTTTCAACCAAGAAAAATATCGCTTAAAAAAATTATATCAAGTATTAATTTATAGGGTAAATTACAACCACCCTGAGGTATGGTTTAATTACAAAAACTTCAATCTTGTTTGGGCAATTACAATTACCCCATCAATTATAAATCTTCTTACACGTCCACTCATGCGATTTAAAATTTAGTGGAATCTTCAAGATTATATGGAATATTATCACTTTAGTACCCGTTTTATCCCATTCGAACTCCATATTTTGAAGTAAGATGATCATAATATGTGTTTTTTTGGCTTGTATGTATATCGGATTGTGGTGCATCAAAAACTGTATTTTTATACAAAATGAGTCCAAACTAGAGCACATTCCACGGAATCTAGATGATTATGTTGAATCTGACACCATAAAAGTGGAGGAGTAAGAAAAAATCATAATTGAGTGGGTAGATGTAATTATCCAAACAAAAGGAGTTTTCCGTAAATTGACCATATCGATCAGGAGAATGGTTGTATTTTACCCTAATTTATATTAATACGTCGATATATTTTGTGTATCTAATAATTATAAGATATCATTATCCACCTATATTCTTTATTTATATCTTTTATGATTTTATGTTAATAGTTAAAGAACTAGTGTGATTAGATATGTTTTTGCTGTTATTACTATTTAATTTATAGTTTGTTATAAATAATAATTATAAGAATGGAATATTCCATCCAAGTAAATAAAGATTCCGTTAAAGTTAACCAAATTACACATCAAAAGGACTATAATGAAATGAATTGTAGGGTTGGAGGATGAAAATGAAATAATAGAAACATGAGGGACTAAAGCGTAAACCCCTGTGCAAGAGAATATTTAAAGAAGATTTTATTGAAAGCTGCTGAGTTTTCCAAAAGTTACATGACGAACACACGACGTTGACTGGTCACACGTGAACCTCGTGTAAACCATCTTATTTAAAATAAAATTACATTTTATTTAAATAATAAAAATAAAAATAAAAAATAAAAGGGAATTAAACAATACTGGAAAACCCTAATTGATGCGAATTTCCCGGAAAAGCTACAGCTTGGTGAGGACGACCGGAGCGCCGTACTGCGGCTGAACGCTGATGGCGACGGTCGGCGCGTGGGTGTACGTCGGCGAGAGCTCGAACGAGAACTCCCGGAGCAGAGTCGCCAGAAAAGCTTTCGTCTCCAGGAGAGAGAAGTTCAGACCGATGCAGATGCGTGGGCCCCACCCGAATGGCATGAACGCCGCCTTGCCGTTGGCCGCCTTCAGCACGCCGTCGGCGAACCTGTCCGGCCGGAACTCGCCGGCGTCCTCGCCCCACACGGCGGGGTCGCGGTGGAACATCAGTATCGGGAAAGTGACCAGCGAACCCTTGGGTATGGTCATCTCTTCGATCTTTGCGTCTTCGTTGGCTAGTCGCGATATCTCCATCACCGGCGGGAATAGACGGAGGGTCTCGTTTACGATCATCGCCACCTGTACGTATAGGTTATTACATCGTTGCTAAATACGATCGGTAGTATATATTCAGTAGAATCTCGATAAATGAATAACATTGCTTAAATAATAATTTTTTCTGACCACGACTCGATAAGAAGCTACTAAATTATTATATTTAGTAGTTTAAATTTGTTAATTCGACTGTATTAATTTATTAAAATTAAAAAATAAATGTTAATATATATATACTTACAATTTTGAGCTTGGTTAAATCGTCCGCGGTGAAGTTTTTCTTGTCGCCCAACACGCTCAAAACCTCTTCTCTAGCACGAGTTTGCCATTCTTGATGAGCGGACAACATAACCAGCATCCACGTCAGCAGATTAGAGCTCGTCTCAAAACCCGCAAAGAAGAAAACCCTACATTCCTTTACAGCGCGTTCGATAATTCTCTTACGATCGCTCTCTTTCGTAATATTTCCATTGTATATTTCTCCCAATAACACATCCAATAAATCCCATTGGCCGCTCGGAGGTGGGCCCTCTGCATTTCTCTTCAATCTTTCCATGATCATCGATGTTATCGAAACCCCAACGAATTTCTCGATCTCATTTATTTTCCGGTTCTTCTTTGTCGGTAAATATCTGATTAAAAAAAAAATATGATAATGCAATTATTATTAATGCAGATAAATGTGACCATTTTAAATTATGGTTCCAAAAATGATGGAGCCACATTATAAATCTATTTTAAGATCTTGAAAGAGTTGAATTATTACTACTATTTTGTTAGTATTTAATAATAAACACTTATGATATTTTACAACAAGGACAAATAATAAATGCTCCCTTGACTTTTTGGTTAGTTTATTAATTTACCTTCTGTTTTAGTATATATATAATAAAATAATAATAATAATAATAATAAATACCTATAATATTTTCGAATGTGGACACAAATAGAAACAAAAATAATAGTTGCGTTCCATTGAATTTTTGGTTTTTCGTAGTTTTGCATATTTGCAATTGTAGCCAAAAAAAAATGTTAGTTAATATTTAACTACTCTAGACATCTAATATTTATTTGACACATTAAAAGAAACTCATGTTTTTAATATGTGAATAAAATAAAAGTTTTTTTTTTTTTTTGATGCAAATATAAACTTAACTTTGTATCATATATTAGTGAAAAAAAATATAAAGTTATTCAATTTTAGAGCACAAAATATCTTGAGACGACCCCCGACCGATCACTTACTCTTCGCCCGGAATGTTGAGTAATTTGGTAGCTAATTGTGCCATAACACCGAGCTCTCCTAATTGCATGAACGTGTTCTTAATCTCGTCGGTATAAGTCGAAGTAAACATTAATTGCGCCATAATTGCGCTTGTGTAGATTCTCATATCAGCAAATACATCGACCTCACACGAACCTCCTCCGTTTGCAGCAATTTCTTTCCATTTATTCAATATATCGTCACAGCACGTTTTTATCGCAGGCATCATCGGCTATTATTATTTGGAAAAAATAAATTTAATAAATACATAGTCATAATTTTATTTTTATTTTTTTAAATGAGAAGAACCGGGCATATATGCACCTTTAGTTTGTCGACGTAAAAAAGAGGGCTGAATTTTGATCGGGATTTGGTCCACTCATCACCCTCGGCGTTTGCTAGGCCGTCAACTAGCAACTTTACCGCGTAGTTAGTTATGCTAAACGTCTTTATGAAAACGCGATTTTTGCCAAACACGCTTCTTCCAACAACGGGGTCGTTTATGAAAATACGGGGTCTTGGGCCCATCCATAAGAACGAATAATTGCCTGTATAGTAAGTTGAAAACCGGTAAGAAATATTCATATTTCGAATGCAAAATAAAAATAATAATAAAAAATACGAAATACGACAGTATATGATAACGACATTTTGTACCGTAAAGTGCATAAAAAATATAAATTTGCCACCAAAGCTCTCACCATATATAGTTATATAAGTCACTTACTCAAAACGGCGATAATCGAATTATAACCGTACCGGTGACAACAAAACGTAATTACTTACATATAACCAAACACAAAATATTAATTAATTACGTGATTATATATATATATATATATATATATATATATATATATATATATATATATATATATATATATATATATATATATATATATATATATATAGTTACATCACACTAACGCTATATTTCCTTGCAGTGATTGAATCAACCATGATAATTAATTATGAACACTTAACGGAAATGTACGTAACATAAACACAAAAAGATATTTAGCTGAAATATTATAGAGAGAGAGAGAGAGAGAGAGAGAGAGAGAGAGAGAGAGAGAGAGAGACCGTATTTCTTTAGGGTGTGGAGAATGTTAGGCATGATACGAGGCACGATACTATCGTTAATGCCGATGGGTTTGGAGTAGGCTTCCTCGTACATGCGACTCGTCTCTATCGAATCGCCAAACAAGAACTTGTACGAATTTCCATTCATACCTTGTTTCCGGAATAACCTCTCGATTTTCTTTGGTCTTAACCAAACCCAATTCAGGAATCGACACAACCAAAACACTAGAACGGAGAACACCGCAACGAAGGCGATTTTCCACATTTTTTTTTTCTCTTTTCTTTTTCTTTTTCTTTTTCTTTATATATATTTTATATTATTTATGTTCTAGCTAGGTGTGAGAAATATTACTCCAAAGGGCTCTTGTATTTATAGCAGCAGTGTGGTTTGAGTGTTGCAACCTATCTAACTACACGAGGGAAAAATCATGGCCACACAAACACATGTATCACGATATTTACAAATCGACAAATAATAGCACATATAAAAATAAAATAAAATAAAATAAAATAAAATAAAATAATGCATGTTCACTCTACTACTCTCTAAGACGTGGTGGAATAAAAAATCTTAGTTTACTAATTAAATAGTTATATTTTTTAAATTAAATAAGATCTCTCACTCCTCTCTCTCTAAGAAGTGGTGGAACAAAATCTTTAGTTTACTAATTAAGTAGTTGTAATCTTATATATAAAAGAAAGAAACGTTGGGCAACCCTAAAAAAATCCTAATAGTATTTCTGTAATTATTTATTTTTAATATTCTTTTTCTACTAATTTCTAACTATAACTTTTAACAATTATCAAAATTAAAACTAACCCGTGAAGAATCCTACCTTATTGCTACTTATGTAATTATTTATTTTTAATATTTTTTCTGTACTAATTTTTTAACTATAATTTCAACAATTATTGATCTCCTAATTTTCATCAATATATCTCAAATCTTAAGAGATAAAGCTAGAAATTCAATATAAATAATACTACATTATTAAATTTTATTATATTAGTGTACTATATTTTCTTATTATGTATTAAATTGATTATTTTTTTACTATTTAAATAATATCCCGTGCATCGCACGGAGAAAAAATACTAGTACTTTTAAAATTAAATGACAGCTGTAACTTTCAATGATTATTTTTAGTTTTAGGACAAAATAAATTTATGTATTTTTATACTATTAAATTGGCTTACTCGATGAGGGATGGACTGTGCATGTACATGGCACATAAAACAATGTCTGAATTCTCTTGCTTCATTAATTAGACTTTTCACAATCGGAATTGAAAAGCCAGTTCCAATTCCGTTCCAAAAAAAGCGGATTCGAAATCTAAATCTCATACATATTTCAAAAATTGTGTCCAAATAATTTCGGAGAATCGAAAGTCTGAATTTCGGAATTCGGATTGAATAATATTGTTCAGAAAAATCGAAGAATTTCAGATCGGAATATGTGAATTGGAAAATGTGATTTGTTTCAGGTAGGGGTGTGAACGAGTCGAGCTCGCCTCTTTTGGCTGGCTCGAGCTCGAGCTCGAGTTTATTTTGTCGAGCTCGAGCTCGTCGAGTTCCTTTTTTTTGGCTCGAGCTCGAGCTCGTGTCAATTGTGTCGAGCTCGAGCTCGAGCCCATTGTCTTTTTTTTTTTTTTAAATATTTTTTTAATTATTATTTTATTATTAAAAATTATTAAAAAAAAAACTAAATTGTAATTATATATATTTTAATATTTGTATTTATTTCTATAATATTTTATATTATTATACATTATTTAAATAAAAATAACATATAAAAAAAAAATAATAATAAATCCAGCTCGCGAGCTCATAAACAACTGAAAACCGACTCGAGCTCGGCTCGTCAGAAAGCTCGAGCTCGGCTCGTTTACACCCTTAGTTTCAGGTCACTCTCGCGATTTTAATTTAATTCAATTTATCTCCCAAATATCAATTGTTTCAAATAACCGATACGTAGGTGACTTTGTTTTTAAATTAAAAAAAAAAAAAAAAAAAAAAAAAGGTTGTACAATTTGATTTTACAGCTAAGGTCGAGTCTTTTCAATTATTGTTTTTGACCCATCGAATTTGAGCATTTTAAATAAATTAAAAAAAAAATCGGGGGCAGGTGCCCCGGCCTCTCGATTGGCTCCGCCGTGACCGGATCCGCGTGATTTTATAATTGAAAATTAATGCCAGTAATTTTATTGAAAAGGATACATGTCAATTTTAAAATCTATGATAGTGACAAAATAAAAAAAGTTTTGGTAACGTTTTGTATGCGTTGTCTCATTTTCTGCTAAATTGGAATGGCTTTCAATCATAATTATTGAAGACAACCTAAATTTATGTTATATCTAAATTAATCAATTACCTTGGATAAAATCACAATTAAAAATGTCATGATGTTATTACCCCCAATATGTAAGTTCTCGACTAATTTTAATCAGAATCATGTTTAAGTATTCACCTCTCGTTCGTTTTGCGGGTTATTGTATGATAGCAAGGATCTATTTATGATTGATGTGGGTGGAAATCGGACGAATTAGGTTTAAGTACAAAAACTTCATTCTACAATCATAATCAAATTAGGTTTACATAAACTGAAAACCTCGAAAATCGAACTTCGGCACTCGCAGATGAAAAACTTTAATCCGAAACGAGAAACTTTTGATTGAGGGTAAATTAGTCAATTTGTTTCGGAACTCCAATAAATGAAGCGTCGTCTTTCAAAGGGTCCATCACGTCTACAGCTATAAATCAAACTAGTCTCCACCACTTAAAATATACACATGCCAATTTCCCATCTTATAGGAAGAATGCAATACATTCGTATTACAATTAATTGTAAATTACAAACCCACCCCTGAGGAATGGTCGAATTACAAAAAAAACCTTTATGATTGAGTAATTACAATCGTCTCCCTCAACTATAAATTTTCTTACATGTCCACCCTTGCTGTGTCAAATTTAGTAGAATCTTCTAGATTATATGGAATATTCTCAATTTTGCACCCGTATGTATACGTATTATCACATTCGAGCTCCACATTTTTAAGTAAAATGATCATAAGATGTATCATTTGGCTTGTATATATCAGATTGTGGTGCATCCGAAACTGTATTTTCGCACAAAAAATGAGTACAAACTAGAGAACATTACACGGAATCTAGAAGATTATGTTGAATTATATTTGACACCAATAAAAGTGGACATGTAAGAAAATTCATAGTTGAGGGAGTTAGTTGTAATTATTCAAATATGAGAAGGTTTTTTGTAATTTAACCTCAGGGGTTGATTGTAATTTGCCCTTAATTGTTATCCATATTTAATTTACGTAACATGACAAATATTAAAAATTACGAGAGTAAACAATGAGCATTTGCTATACCACTACCACCATATGAAATATTGGTCATTGATTAATAGTATATCAAACAAATTAAATAATTTAAAACAAACATAAAAATCATTTGATAAAAATTAAAAATAAAACTTTTTGATGGACGTTGACTAGTCTGACTACTGCCCGAGTGTCTGGAAGAAACTATTGGGCCCCACTTTTGGTGCTTAGTGCAGCGATTTTCTAGAAGCAAATTATATGCCGATGAGATACTACTACACCTTCTGAAATACGCCTAATTATATGCTGCTGAACGGTTAATAATCACTTGATATATTTTATTTAGTGTAGCATCAAATAAATTAGTGGAGAAGTCTGTGATTCCGGGGTAAGCCCCCCTTCAAATTTTAATTTTTTTACTACTATATACGTGTATATATAATATATTGTCTTTGTATTGTACCGTTATGATACGGCCACTATGACGAGACGAGTAAATACAAATTGAGAAGAGCCAAATTACTATTATAAGACACGATGTCGGACGGCGACCTCCGAACGACGAGCTGGCAACACCATGGCTCGTATTCCAGTATAAGCATGACCCAAAGCAGGCCCAATAAGAGAGGCCCAAGTACTTGACTTGAGGGGGGAGCAAACCCTAAATAAGGAAACCTTGGAGGCCAAGGTTTCCTCATCTATAAATAGAAGGATCATTAAACACATATACACACACGAAAAATACATTATCTGCTACTACATTATACTTATACTCATCTTTTCTGATCACTGACTTGATCGTCGGAGCTCTCCCGCCGGGAACCCCTCCCGGCGTTGCAGGTACCCTCACCGGAGTACGGACCAAGGTGACTTGAGGAAGACGGAAGCCCCACGGACCAAATCACCTTATAATTTTAAACAATTTAGTTTTATATATAAAAAAAAAATTGTTTTTAATTGACAAAAACAAAGAAAAATAATAAACGAGTTTCACAAGGAGGATTAGAAAGTTATGAATTGTGTCTTGAAACTAGAGGCTAGTCCACCATTGGCCAAATATGGACTCACACCGCACCCTCAATTGAAAAAAAAATTACTATATTACACTTATATACTCCCTCCTTCCCATTTATATTTGTCGTTTTGAGCTCATGCACACGTATTAAGAAAATCAATAAATGTGCATGGATTCTACAAAAATCATAATAAAATGACTAAAAAACCACTCTTATTTATTGCTCCATCATTAATTCTTTTAATAGTAGTAAAGGCAAATTTGAGAAAACACAATAAATATGCCATTGAAATTGTAAAGTGACAATTATTTTGAAATAAAAAAATATCTCTAGAAAGACAAATAAAATGGGAAGGAGGGAGTATTTATTAAGCCCACCAACTTTTTTTTTTATTGTTAGCCCATCTAAAATCTAAATTAATGCAAAAAACATCATAAGCCTTAAATAATAAATTATATTAAAATAAAAATAAAAAACCTTAATTTTTTTATGGAGCGCTGCCTCCGACCCACCAAATTTAATCCGACGAATATCCTCAACCCGGCACTCTTGAAACAATCATTATTGTCATCTATTTATGTACGTTATTTTCTATGTACATTATTCAATGTATATTTTGTTTCACCTATACAATTCTAGTTTCGCCACAGTTACAACCTATATAGTGAATTTAAATAGTGACTAAATAGTAAGAATACATTTTATAAATAAAAGAAACACTTCATTCGACCCACGGATATTATTAGTTGTCAACACCATACTCTTCCAGAAATGACGAAATTGCCCATTTGGTTCGATAAATAACCGAATTGCATACGTTTTACGTAAAAATATTTAAAAGGAGGGAGCAACTGTAATTACCCAAACATGAGGGGTCTTTTTGTAATTGGCCATACCTCAGGGGTTCCCCTAATTTGGCCATTTTGTAATAACAAATAAGGACCACTATTTAGCATGTCTTCTATTCCAGGGGCTCAGACCCCCACCCACGTGGCTGAACTAGTGGGACCATGCTATTATTTTTTATTTTATCTTTCAGAATGATTTTTGTTATTCAAATTTGCTACAATCTATCATACATCATATACTGATTTTGCTCAAATACACTTATATATATTTGAAATGTTAAATGTCGTTTCAATTTTACTAATGTCATTTTGACTTCGAACCTGATTTTGTTATATTTCTATTTTGATTTTGGCAAAATTCGAAACACGAAAACTGTAGTCCTTTGGGTTAGCTTTCTAATCCAACTTAAATCCGCTAGATTGGATGTCGTGTGACAAAGTTAAGCAAGAATGAGTCACATTTTGAATTTTAGATACCTCAATACATCAAAGTCGAAACGGTATTATTAAAACTCAAACGACATTTATCACATCTATATATATATATATATATATATATATATATA
This sequence comes from Erythranthe guttata, assembly GCF_056151865.1. Lineage (NCBI taxonomy): Eukaryota > Viridiplantae > Streptophyta > Magnoliopsida > Lamiales > Phrymaceae > Erythranthe > Erythranthe guttata. The sequence goes on along the minus strand of NC_142539.1, from coordinate 2,181,773 downwards.
TATATATATATATATATTACTCCATGCTTAATCGAGTCAAAACCTACCACACACTACCTTCCTCACTTTCTTAATTATTATATTTTATATATTAATCTTACATACCAACAGCTGACCTAAATAATGCAATAAAATCTCACCTAAATAATCTCTTATTCATTCATGTTTCATAATTTCACCAGATTATATTCTTAATATTCTAATAATAATAATAATAATAATAATAATAATAATAATAATAATAATAATAATAATAATAATAATAATAATAATGTTATCTTGTGATTGTTCAATTTATAATGCACACTTTGTGTTGTGCTATTTAAATAGAACTTTTTTGCAATAATTACAAAAAATATATGAATTAGATGAACTGAATAAATAAACGTACTACTACATAAAAAATAAAATAAAAAAAAGTTACGAGACGAATATGATTGAGATCAAGCCACGTGGTATCACTTTTAAATGGCGAATGAACTTAATTATTATGCGGGCCAATAATAAACTAGGTCTCTACTCTCGGCCGGCCTATGAGATCGATGTTACTCCTACTGAAACATATCGGATAATTTTGCACCATAAATCTATATATACAAATAACTACTGACTAAGCTTAGATACACATGAGTGCGTGTATTACATTGTGTGCAGACCAGTGTTACAGAATAATTTACTGTATTTTATCGAGTGTAGCATCTACGAAACCCTAAAATAGAAATTTGAACTATCATTAGTAAATTTATCAAAACCAATCGAACTCATTAAAACTTGTCGACATAACAATTAAAGAAAAATAGTTACACATGTTCTTAGAATCAAAAGACATGAATCACGTGACATAGTGATATATAGTTGTTTGAGTGAATCGACAATGGATCTTTCAAGGGCCCACATATCTTACCTATAGGAAAAAATACATATACCTTTATAATTAAAATAAAAATAAAAATAAATATAAGTAGTAATAATGATTAAAAAAAAGAAAAAAGAAAAAAAAAAAGTTCCGAAGATTCAGGCTCTTTGCTATCCATCAGATTAATGTTATTTGAGTGTGTGTATTTCGAGATGTGAATTAGGACGATAATTTCGACTCAAGTTTTGATAGAGGTTTGAAACGAAAGGGTAGTCGAGATAAGGAACTCGATTCTTTAATTCTCCTTAAGATAAATTTTGTCCCGTGTAGCTTTTTTTTCGGTTTACGAGAATTGTTTACAAAATAAAATGACTACTTCAGTTTCAATGAAGTAGTACAACAATTCTTGGAACGCGACAAACAAAACGAGACTCGATAATTTAAACAATATGCAATAAGATACTTGGATAGGAAAAACAATTCAATTATGAATCGGATTTCATGGGAACGAATGAGTTCAAATGGTGGATTTTCAAATCTGTTTATAGATATTCTAATTGATAACTAAACACCCATTTAATTTAATAGGTGCTTAAACAACTTTATCTCTTTCAATAATGGCATTTCATTTTATTATTTTCAATAATTAAATATATTTAAATGATTTGTTTAACTCTATTTTTTAATTGAGTAATGAAGTAATATTTGGAGAAAATAAAATCAGAAAAATAATATATTTCGAAATTGATATATTATTAATTATTATCAAACTGACAAACAAAAAATGGCCACGTTTCGTATGATTTATGAATAGGTCATTGTCGAACTTTAAAAATAAAATCAATGATTCGTTGAACCACGTGAATACATTTTAAATTTAATGCAACAGTGACTTTAAAATTCACCACGTATCTAAATTAAATTCAAGAGGACATCAATCAATGCAATTTAATTATCTACTGCAATTTATTATAATTTTATTGGGCAAATTACGGCTATCATTATGTATGGTCAAATTACGAAAATAATCTATTTTATTTGGGTAATTATATCTATCCCTCATTTTAAATACCTTTACATAATTTATGTAATTCGGTTATTTATCGAACCAAATCGTATATTCTGTTCGGTAAACGGTATGAAATGCTGGCGTATCGAAATTTCGGTTCGGTTTTACCAATTTAACATTTCTAAATTTACCTTCTGGAAGAGTTTTTTCGTAAGATAATACATAGTTGAGGAAAGTGATTTTAATTACCCAAACATGATGGAAACTTTCATAATTTGACCATAACAGAGGGGTGGCCGTAATTTTAACCTAATTTTATGTGATATTTAAAGATATGATTTGAATGGCTTTAAATGACCCAAAGTTTAGGAGAAAAATAAAAAGGGACAAAAAAGAGAATATTGTAGATGCTCCTCTAGGGATGGCAATTTTTACCTGACTCGCGGGTACCCGCCCTGACCCGCCCCGAAATTTTCGGTTAATACCTTCCCCACAAATAAACGGGGTGGGTACGGGTTCTAATCTTTCACCCAAAAACAGGTTCGCAGTGGGTGCGGGTTTGTATATACCCGTCCCGCATATATATATATATATATATATATATATATATATATATATATATATATATATATATATATATATATATATATATATATATATATATATATATATATATATATATATATATATATATATCTTACATATGAAAGAAAGAAACGTCGGGCAACCCCTAAAAACCCTAATGGTATTTCTGTAATTATTTATTTTTAATATTTTTTCTCTACTAATTTCAAACTGTAATTTTTAACAATTATCAAGATTAAAACTAACCCGTGAAGAATCCTACCTTATTGGTACTTATGTAATTATTTATTTTTAATGTATTTTCTCTACTAATTTTTTAAGTAAACTTTCAAAAATTATTAATCTCCTGTTTTTCATCAATATGTCTCAAATCTTAAGAGATAAAGCTAGAAATTCGATTTGTTAAATCTTAGTCTATTTATTTGGATTATAAATCTTAATATGTAAGATTTAAAAAACTAATGTTATATAAAATATGAATAATACTTACATTATTAAATTTTACTATAATTTCTTATTATATATTAAATTGATTTTTTTTTTATTATTTAAATAATATCCCATGCATCGCACGGGGAAAATGCTAGTATATATAATACATTTGGTATCTTGATTCAATTATTGTTTTTATTAGGGTTATTCAAATTTTTTTTTTTACTTTTTTCTTCAGCTTTACGAGTTTTTTGGCGGGGAGGGTACCCGCGGGTTTTCGGGGCGGAGCGGGTGCGGGGAATACAAAACCCGCTCCAAACCAGCCCCATGGCCATCCCTATGCTCCTCCCCTTATAACCGTCGGTTCCGGGTCGAACTCTATGAATGTATGAATAGAACCGAACATTTCGGGTCCATCCTCAGCATCGAACTGTTTATTTTTCATTTTTAATTTTTTTTAATGGAAAATTATAATATGGGAAAAATATAAATAAATTGAAAGACCTTAACCAATGCATAAGGTTATTCAATTTAATGGTATTTTTTCTTTTCCTTTTTCCTTTTTCTTTTTCTTTTTTAAATCACGAGCTTCAAACCCGAACACCAAACACTTCACAAGTGTCGATTATATCGGCCTTAACACGCGATCCCAATTCCAAAAAAAAAAAAAAACTCACTGACGAGCAAAATAATCAAAAATCAAGAATCAAAACAACCACGTTTTCTTATTTGTCACGAAGAGAGTCGAGACTCGGATAATTTGAGGCATTCGCTCTGACACCTCCGTAGGCAGACGTCGTTCCAATTCGGCACTTGGTGTTGGTCAACGCACACGGTCCTCGCGCACGCATCCGCACATGCGTCCAATTCGGAAATACCGCACACCGTAACACACGTGTCCTTTATTGGATCTTTCGAGAAGGCGCCAACTTTCTTGAGCATTCTTTTCGAAGTGCAAACTCTCTCGCACACGAAAATATCGCCCGTGTTATTCTCTCTTTGGCCCCCTCCTCCTAGAGGGGTTTTTTTAACCCTTTGCTCGTCGGCACCTCTGTTTCTGAAAGCCTTTCCGGCAATGAAAACGGGGACAGTGGCGGCGGCAGCTGCCGCTACCGCCCACCATGCATCCACCATTGTTGTACCTATTAAAAAAAAAATCGAAATTCGCTAGTTTTGGTTGGTAGTTTTGATGAAAAAAGTGAAATTTGGAAGAGAAGAGTGAAATTCATGGGGTTAATTGCATTCAGCACCCCTGTGTTTTCCCTAATTGCTTAAAAACCCCTTGTGTTAGTTTATTAGCAAAAAAAACCCTATGATTCAATTTTTTTAGCAAATTATTACCTAGAAAAAACTCACCATTTTAGGGGGTTGTGAATGCTAAGAAAATGCATTATAGGGGTCTTTTTGCTAATATTACTAACATGGCAAGGTTTTAACAATTCGATATAACACCGGGATACTAAATGCAGTAAACTCGAAATTTCTTCCCCTAATAGTGAAAGTCCAAACACTAATTGTCGGCTTTATACCCGAATGACAATCACACACACACACACACACACACACACACACACACATTGAACTCGAAAGAGCGAATGGAGGCGTAAATTTTTTCTCATCTACGAGCCTTTGAGTAAATTAAAAACGAAACCTTTACTAGCTTTTTTCATCTTTTTACTTGTCGATTTCCTCGAACCAAACCGATAATCGGTTTACGAAAATATGGCGAATCACGATTATGAAAATATGCACGTAAAAAGTTCTATTCCACTGAGTACCTACATATCGACTTTAGCAGAGTAACAGAACCGATAGCAATCGAATTATAATAATAATAATAATAACTTGCATTCAAATTCTCGGACAATCTTCGATATTTCTCGACACACATCCGATTCGCAGTGATCAAAATGCAACATGTTATAAATTTTAAGTAATTCTTTTTATACATCAGATTGCATTTCTAAGAGAAACTAATTACTAAGTCTTAAAAAAAAAAGTAATTAAAACAAATTAAAAACCCTAAGCTCTTCAAAAGCTTCTACCACCAATCAGAATTGAGGTATTCATGAAAACAATTAAATTTACCCAAAATAGTATACAATCTTATTTCTATTTTGAGTAATTATATAATGTTTACTGTATCTCCACTACCACAAATGGCAACAGAATTAAAAAAAAAAAAAAAAAAAAAAACTTACAGCGAGGCAAGACGTCTTCGGACTTTCCGCCGGAACCCTAGTTTACGCCGCCGGAAGAGTGGAGGGTGATTTTGAACCTGTAATTGAGAACCAACGGGGAAGAGTGGAAAAAAAAAATAGTTAGAAGTTGTGAAGAAGACGAAGAGGAATGGATTTTAGGTAGTGTGGCCCGTTTCATAGCAGCTTATTGGGCCGTACGACCCGTTTTATCTATTATACTTGACCCGATCCAAAACCCAATTTTTCCCCTTCTTTTTTTTTTTTTTTTTTTTTTTTTTTTGGGTGTGTGTGTGTGATTATCTAAGTCATTTGAAATCCTTGTTCAAATATATACAAATCGTCCCCTAAAGGGAGGTGATTTATCGGTTGAAGCAAGTGAGCTTGTGTCAGTTGATCCATGTTCGAATCCTTTTGTCAATTTCGCTAGATCGAGCTTGTCACACATGGTTAACCAAGTGTAGTTTACTTCTCTTGTATGATCTGCAAGCTAATATACGATAGCGTAGATTTACCCAGTGAAAAAACAAATTGATGGTGTAGGATCTACACATTCAAGACTTCCTTCCAAACCATGTTTCTTTAACCACCGGAAAGTCCACTAACACTAGAATATGTCCGGCGACGATGAATTAAACGGACGGAAAGTATAAGTGAAGAAAGATTTGTGTTCTTGTATTATTGCCGCCTATTACGCTATGGGTCCTTTTTTCCGTTCCGCGAGTCCGTAAGGAGAGAGCGTCTACTTCATGTGAACTTAAGAAGCGCGCATCTATTTCTTGCGAATTCTTCTCATAGTAGGCTTGTTTGTATATATTGGGCTTCTTCCTTAGTGGGCTAGCGACTCAAATTCGTATCTTCTTCAGACTTTAGCCGAAAGGGCTCGTTTTTAGTTCGTTGGTCCGACCTCAAAGTTTACGGAGGCCTCAAAGTTTGAATGCTCTAGAGTGTATATGTCATGTTTGTCATAATTGAGAACACACATGTGATATCACAACTTGTCTCTACTAGCACCAACTTCTTGTTTTATCTCACAACTCTAATGAAATGAAGATTTATCAAGTACCTTTGCCACATATGACAATGGTTATGGGGTGCAAATGCAAAATATCAAATTAATTACAAGTTATTATGCAAGAACAAAAAGAATTACAAAATCAAGAAATGCTATCCAATTAAATTAGTCTATCTATTAAAAAGCAAAATCCATATACAAAAGTTCCATTGTCATGCACCTCCTTATAGAGGATACTTTTCTCCTAACCTAACTAAATTGAAAAAACAAAAAAAAAACAAAAAAAAAAAGAAGAAAAGAAAAAGAAAAAAAAAAAAAAAAGAAGAAAAATCTCATCCCCCCCACCCCCAAGATTTCATCATCCATAGATCAACCCAACTCTTTCTTACATTCATCTCTTGATTGATATGATGTAAGAACATGAATTCCCCATAAAATTACGGCCCCAAACGAAAGCAAAATCAATCGGTAGAATCGCCTAAACTAGAACGTTTGCTCAAGAAACCTCGTTGTGCCACGAGAGTACGATATCGCCGAGCCCCGATTTCAACTCACCCCACTGCAGAACACCAAACTCCATACTACCATCAACTAACTTCACTTCCACTAACCACAACTCAATCGCCAGTTCCCAAATCTGCAAAACAAGAACCGCCCGTCCTTTAACGAGTCGAATCCCGCCACCTTTCCCTTTCTCCACTCTGTACCCGAGTTTCTCCCCAACATTCACAACCTTCTCCTCAATCACAACCACCTCCAAAACACTAGTAAACCTCATCTCCTTGCTGTTCACCTCCGCTTCTAAAAGCCCCGATAAATCGAGCCCCGATGACATTGAAATTATGTCGAAAGCATTCACTTTCGGCAAGTAGTCGGACTCCTTTCGGTTGAGAAATTCGGATCGAGGACTTTGATCGGCTTGCGAGCAGAGATTCTCTTGGGAGAATGATTTTTTGAACCAGGAGAGTTTGATCAGGTCATCGAGGCTCAGCCTTGAGTTAGGGTTTGGGTCGAGGAGTTTGTATATGACGAGTTTGGCCGATTTGGAAACCCAATCGGGGAATTCGAATGAGCGTTTGTGCATTGCACGGTACATGTTCGACAAATTGCTGTCATCGAAAGGGAGGCTGCCGACTAGGAAGGCGTAGAGGAGAACGCCGCAGGACCAGGCGTCTGCCTTTTCGCCGTCGTAGCCCTTCCGGTAGACCACCTCCGGCGCGGTGTACGCCGGCGTGCCGCAGGCGGTGTAGATCAGGCCGTCCCTTTTCTGTTCCGATAGGGCGGAGAGTCCGAAATCGGTGATTTTGAGGAGGCCGTTCTGATCGAGGAGGAGGTTCTGCGGCTTGATGTCGCGGTGGAAGACTCCGTTCTGGTGGCAGAATCGGAGGGCGGAGACGACTTGCTGGAAGTACTTCCGGGCGGTGGATTCGGAGAAGCGGCGGCAGCGGTGGAGCTTGGCGAAGAGCTCGCCGCCCTGGGCGAGCTCCATCACGAGGTAGATCTTCGATTTGGTGGCCATGACCTCGTGGAGTTTGAGGATGTTTGGGTGGTGGTGGAGGCGGCGCATGGCGGAGACCTCCCGGAGTATCCGGGGCTCCATGGCGGCGTCGACGGTGGACGCCTTGTCGATGACTTTGACGGCAACTTCTTCGTCGCTGTTATCGAGAGATCGGCCGAGGTACACCTTGGCGAAGCTGCCGCGGCCGAGGAGGCGGCCGAGTTGGTACTTTTCGAGGATGATTGAGCCGCTTCCGCCGCCGGAACTCGTGGATCTCCTGATTGAGGCGGTGGGGGAAGGTGGCGGTGGGTTGTTTTGGCCCATCTGGGGGGGCCGGGGTGGGGGGTGGGTGGTTGCAGTGGGGTAGATCTCGGCGGAGGCTGGAGGAAAGAGAGGGTTTCCTTTGTGTACTTTGTTGCACTGGTTTTTATAGTGAAGGGTTAGTAGAGACGTATACAATTAAATCACATGATGCACTCATGTAATTATTAATAATTTATTTTTTTATTATATAATCATCATATGTATGCATATATATTAGGGTAAATTACACCCACACCCCTGAGGTATGCTTAAATAACTTTAAGGTCCCTGTAGTATCGATAATTACACTCACCCCCTTGAAACGTAGTTATAAACTCTAATGGGATAATTAATGCATTAGATACGTTATTACGATAGAGTTCTAACGGACTATTGGTTTCAGGAGACAAGAAAAAGTTATGGGTGATTTAAGAAATATTGGGGGATATAACTCCCTATAACTCTATGTTATCTCCACCACTAGCTAAAAGTAATAGTCCATTAGAACACTATCGAAATAATATATACAATGCATTATCCCGTTAGAGTTTCTAACTACGTTTTCAGGGGGGTGAGTGTAATTATCGATACTGTATGGATCTTAAAATTATTTAAGCATACCTCAGGGGTATGAGTGAAATTTACCCTATATATTATTATATACAAAATGTTAATAGAAGGGTCTCGATTTTTTTATCTCAATTTTGACTTGAAATTTGATTTAGTATAATGCAAAATACAAAATTATATTACTAAAATACCACCATAAATGACATTCCCAGATATTTCATTTTTCCAAAAAGCAAATATAAATATTTATTTAATTCGATAAGTTTCATCGGATGATAGTTCTATGTAATTTCAATTGATCAATATATTATAATATTCATTTCGTGGAAACTATATGTACAAAAATTTGATACAAAAAAACAACATCCGTAATAATTGTAATATATATCGCCTTATTCGTACTATATCGAATCGAATGCATCATATATGTCAATTATTATAAATCTGCATATAAAAACATATATTTATATGAAATTCATTTTTTGTAGCATATGATAAATTTATTTTTCTTTAGTTTTTTTTTTTATATACCTCATTCGGTCATATAAACATTATTTTTTTTTGGAAAAAATCGGCTTCCATCCCTCAAGTTTGTACTAATTTCATATTTGGTCGCCATGTTCATAAAAACGCATTTGGTCCCTCATATTTCAAAGTTCAACATTTTTAGTCTTTTCCGTCACTTTTTCATTAAAACTAAAGGAATCAAACGTGTATCCATCGCAACCATAAGTGACGAACTAAGGGTAAATTGATTGAAATGACCAAAAGTGTCAAATTGTTGAAACTTGAATGGACCAAAATGTATTTTTTTTTATAAACATGGGGGAGCAAATATCAAATTAGTGCAAACTTGAGGGGTGAAAACTGTAAATTTTCCTGTTAGTTTTATTTCTAAATTGTGTGTAATAGGAAGGTCAGTTTTTGTGCCGTTAATAAAAGCTAATAATTGGTCCCAATATCAAATTTGACTATATGTGAGTTGTCAGTGCATTCATTGTATTATTGGTGGTATTTAGTAATTTTAATTAATTAATCCATAAAAGTCCACTAATCCATCTGGTTGGGGCTGTTATTAAAATACTTTTAATTATAGCAAATTAGCAATATGCACATCATTTCATTGTCTAGAGTGACTAATTTTTAATTAGCATTCAACTTAGACTTAATATGGAAGAGTATGGAAGAAACTCTACTATTACAAATATGGGATCTTGATATATTTGGAGCATCAATATAAATTGCTACAAGTAGTGCTACATTATTGTGTCAAGTAATTACTATATAGCATACGTATAATATCAGCCTAGTTGGTGGAATAAGAAGAGCTATCGTTAATCGAGTTTGATTTTATTCGTCTGTCATTACTTTTTAGCTCGAGTTTGCTGCAAATAACTTGTCTAATGCAATTTACAGCTCTTGTAAAATTTGCATATTATTGCACGAGAGCTTAATTTATGCAATGCACACATGTGATTGCAGTCTACGAATTTCTTTTCAACAAAAATTTAATTAAAATACATCGGTTTCAAATGTTAAAAAAAAAAAAAGGATGTCTCATTGTCTCTTATACTTTTTTTTTTAATTTGAGTTGAGTTAATTATTTATAAATTATTGAATGCATGTATGATTATCATTATGTACAAATTACATTCATTAATTAAGAAGAAGTTGATTAAGGATGGGATTATGTAAAGCATCTTTAGTTAAATACATAGATTAATATCTCTTATAATTTTCACATGTATGTGGACCTCAAGATATATAACATCCACTCATATTAGATATGCAACTTGTTTCATGATGGAATGGCTTAGCTGTTGTTGAACTTCATTGGCAGTTTCTTGGATTTTGGTGATGAGGTGAACCACCTACTTTTAAGTTTTTTTAAATGAATTTTTTTTTGAGAATTAGTTTTGATCATATCATTTTTTTTAATTAATAGAATCTTCTTAGTAGTGGTGGAGTAAAATCTACACCCTCAAGACCTTCTTTCAAATTTTACATACTTTTTGAACCGCCGGAAAAGCTCACCTGACGCCGATGCTTTCGTCGGTGAAGATATACGAGACAAGTGAAAAATGTAGAAGTAGATAGAAAATTCAGAAAATACTGTATATATCATATTGGAGATCGTGATTGTGCTCTCAAAACGTAACCCTGACCGAGTTCTTGTATTCATTATACAAAGGGTTTCTCAATAGACATTTCACATCCTAGAACCCTTGGATTGGTTCAAGATTTGATTCTAATTGCATAATTGTCGCGTCAATTATCTAATCTATTTATGGAGACAACCCTTAGATTGGATCTTCTCGGCATCCTAGGGTTAGCTTGCCTCCTACCGCGTCCTCGTCTCCTTCCTCTTTAATCGTATCAAGAACAATAGCCTTGAGATCTCAGTTCGCCAATGCCACTGGTCTCGAGCTCTCAGTTCCACCGGCGCCATGTCCAACTCTTCAATTTGCTAGTAAGTGGGCTTTTGGTTTTACTGAGCCAGCTCCTGACCATCTTTGTAATTTAGTAGGCCTTCAACTCATTAATTTAAATATGGAGAATTCGGCCCATAAAAATCAAATTGACCACATCATAACACCCTAAGGTCTCGTTTGGTTGGCAAGATAAGATTAGCCAAGATAAGATTAAATAATCTAATGAAACCCAACTATTTTATTGGAGCTTGAAACGTCCAACAAAAAAAACTCATTAGAATGCAAGATAAGCCAAGATAAGACAAGATAAGTCATGATTATTTAATTTTGGCGGGTCGACCTGACAATTTATTGAGGATACCAAACATCAAATTAAGTCCAACTATTTAGTTAATCATGGCTTATCTTGGCAATCAAACGGGGCCTAAAAGTATGTGAATTTTTTTATTTTTTTTAATAACATAGGATATAAATGATTAACAATCCATGTGAATTTTACACAAATACTTGAATTTATGTATGAATATAAATTCATTGAGTCGAGATTTAAATTGTTAGTGCCCGCATGGGTGTAGCTCAATTGGTTCCGAAGGTGGTAAGTTGGTGCAATATCATAGGATCGAATCCTGGCAGCCGCAATGTGGGAATTTCAACTCCAGTGAGAATTGGTTCCTTGTGGGTACCAGGTTCGGGTTCGCTACCTTAACGGACCCTTGAATTAAGGTCTGGGTCTGAAAATATTATAAGAATAATTGATTTAAAAAAAAGTGTCTAGGTTACCGCCCTAGCATCTACATTAATTAATAAACGATTAAAAAAACATAATAAATTTAATTAGTCAATATCATCATGTATGGTAATCATTAAATGAAATAAAAAAAACATAATAAATTTAAATTCAATCAATTTATTGTCGTTCCCACTAACCATGGTTAAGAGATTATTGTGTGGGTTGTGAGCCATTGAGCCATCAGTTTATTAGGTCCACTTGGTTTATCTGACTACGTTACTATGTGGTCTATTCCAGCCGGTCAGACCCCACCACGTGTGCTGTTATAAATGGTCCCACCATTGCAGTCAAATGAGAGTATTATTATTTTATTTTAATATTTAATCAATTCTGGGAGAATTACACTGTTGGCCCCTCATATTTGGCATGATTCCATTTTTAGTCTCTCTTGTTCCAAGTTAACTTTATATTGAACGTTAACAGGTAGCGGAAAACACTATTTTGGGGTAAATCTAAAATTTAAAATTTTTTTGTGGTTCAAAAATAATTAGAAATTAAAATATACTACTTATAATTAATTAAACAAATTATTTTTAATTATACTTAATATTATTATAATTATATTACTTATAATTAAATTTTTAATAATAAAAAAATTAATTAACTAAACATATTAATTTTAATCATACTTAATATTATTAAAAATTTAATTACAAAAAAAAAATTCACTTTTGGCCCCAAAATAGTGTTTTCCGTTACTTGCAAACGAGCATATAACAGCGGGGACCGAAAGCGTTTAAAATTGAACATTGAAAGTGAATTTTGTTCACTTTAAAATAACGGTCACCAAAAGTGGAATCTGGCCAAACATGACGGACCAAATGTGTAATTCTCCCGATCTATTCCTTTTAATTCGTAGACAATTGTTTTTGCTGAATTAATTTGTAGACAATTAATGAATAAAAGTATAAGCCTGTTAAGAAAAAAAACAGCTCTTTGTATGTAACTAATTACATAATTAACAACCACTAATCTACTGTATGATTAAAATTACCAGAGACATGACACGTGACATCATTGTGGTGGAGGCTAAAAAAACATGCCACCTTTAATTTGTTGTCACATTGGAATTTTGCAATTGTTGTGGCTGGTATTTAACAATCAGTATTTAGTAGGGAAAATTATAAATTAATTACTCAATTAAACTATACTAATTATTAATTAGCCGTCCTATTGGACTAGTTAAATAATTAGGGATAAATTCATGGGTATGGACTAGCCAATTGTCCCAATCACAAAAGATACTTAGATTTTACTTTTTATATATATATATATATATATATATATATATATATATATATATATATATATATATATATATATATATATATATATATATATATATATATATATATAAAATAAATAAATAAATAAAAAGATAGATTTTCATGTATTTTTCAAATTCGAATTGGAGGGATCGTATCGACGAAAATTATAAGGGTTCTTCCTATGTAACATCGTAGAATATTATATTGTTAAATATTTTTGTCTTATATGAAATTAATTTTAGAGTTTGAATAAATTGAACCAAAATGAAATTTAATATTAGTCATAGTATATTTATTTATTAATAACTTTTTTTTTGTACACAAGAACTCCAAGAAAAAAAAAATACACTTAAGTTGTCACTGTTAAATATTACTGATAAGCCTACAAACTTATCAAATTAATTATAGTTGTAATGTTCATGCCATTTTATTGTCGTTTAATATTTAAATATTCATGTTGAAATTGTTTTTATTTTTAATGAAAATAATATTGGAAAAAAACAGTCCAATATGTAGTAACAATTAAAATGACATGATAACTTGTGACAATAACTTATTTTTATTTTATTTCTCTAATTATTATTAAAATAATATAATCATTGTCGTGTGAATATAAAAGAATATTTGGTAATTAATATAAGTAATGAGAAACTTTTGTCTTATTATCACCTAAAATTTTGTCACTTGTTTGATTTAATATCTTAAATTTGATAAATAATTGGATCAATAAATTGGTCATGGCCTTTATTGTATTTTAATTAACTAGGTCCGAATCTGGCATGTTAGAAAAGTTGGTCTACCTGTCTAAATAATTATGTGACATGCAAATTAATTATTTTGTACTTTAACTTCAATCAAGAAATATCTCGGAATAATGTGTTGTTATTTTATTTAATATATGTAGAGACTTTTGTGACATTTGATTATTAAACTTTCAGATTATACAACTAAACCTAAAACTCGGAGAGTGTTAAAAAGAGTGTATAAGATATTTAAGAGCATATAAGTTCTTTCAAAAAAATTGGTAATTTAAAAAAAAAATTAAAATTTCAAAAAATAAGTTGTTTGATAACAAATAAGATTTTTTTAAAAATTACGTATAACCCCACCTTTTTTTTATCAAAGATTGTATGATGAGTAAAAACAGCTTATGAACTCAGTATCCAAACATTTTAAAAAATAATTTTATAAATAAGACGTAACAACTTATTAGCTCTTAAAACAACTTATCTGAAGTAAGAGTTCATCACTAGGATAAAACAAGCTTAGCCAAACGATATACGGTTAAACTTCTATAAATTAATACAGTCAGAACTAATAAAATTATATTAATTTAGCGAAATATTAAATTATCGAACTAATATTCAGTAGGTTTTTACAGAGTTGGGACCAGAATGAACTATTAGTTAAGCCATGTTATTAATTCATCGAGTTCTAGTATATATATATATATATATATATATATATATATATATATATATATATATGAATCATTTTATATAATTGGACCTATTAGATGACCTTAAAAAAGAAATGACCAATGGGAAGATATTTTTGGATGTGATAACAAAAAGGTGGCATGCGCATTAGATATGCACATCACTTTTCTTGTTCTTAATTGATTGCAACTTCTAAATTTCTAATATTAAAATACAATCAATTTTTTTTGGTGTGACATTTAATAAAAAATACAATGATTAACATTGGTAATTTTATATTAAACGGCTAATAATTATTCTTGAATTTACAATGACCTCTCAAAGTTGGCACGACTTTAACCTAACCGCATTTGTTATTGCTATTTTCCTTTTTTTTTTCTTTTTAATGGTTTATTAATGTGTATATAATATGACATTATTTACATAGAAAATTTATATTTATAAATATAAAATATACATAATTTTGAAACACATAAAGTTCCCGTATTACTTTTAAAAATTGAACAAAAGAAAAAAAAAATAGCAAATTAATTCCAACCCAAAAAAAATCATAAAGTCATTACAGAAACTTATGTTCCAGTTTACAGTTCTATATAGAGATGCACACTGAAAAGATCGACCACTCAGTACGTAGTCTTTTTTAACGTAAGAAAAAAAAATCTAATAATGATGGTCTTACAATAAACACTAACACATAATTAACATCAAATATTACTAATTTTTCTCATTATATATTACAAAAATATTACAAGAATAAGAGTAATTTCATTCAACCATAAGATTGAGGGTTACTCAATACTTCACTTGAATGGCTCTTGAAGCAAATGAAAGGCTGTGATGCAACTAAACCTTATAATATTTAATTATTATATATTTCTGTCTATTTTGTTTTTATTTTGGAAAATAATATATATATTTCTTTTTGGGGAACAAGATCATTTTTGTCGAGAATAAAAAGTAGGATCCAAAATATATAATACAATTATTATATTATTTAATTCATAAACACACACACACACACACACACACACTGATAATATGGAATTTGTAATAGTTATCTAGCTAGCAGTCAATCCCATGGGCCCAATATATATTAAATGGGCCGGGCTTTAATTTGATACCTCTTAGAAGCCCTATTCATGTTTCATAACCTCTGATTCAACCCATGCACTAATTTTTTTCAATTAAGAAAGCCCATAAAATGTTTTAATAAAAAATAATTATAAAAGCATAAATAATTATCGAAAAATAGTGTGAATGTTTGACCAAAAGCAAAACCAAAAATCCAAAATAATTAAGTTGGACAGCTACTTATCAGTTTTTGTCTGTCAAAATTTAATGATATCTACCTAACATTGTGCACTTTTCTTTAATTTTCATTGATTTGATCAAATTTGTTTCTTAATCACCAAAGTAGAAGTTTGAGCCATCCTTCCTTTGCTACTGTCGAGTTCAATTATTCCTATAAAATTTAGTACTCTCTCTGTTCCATAATAACTGTCTCTTTTTTAAAATATTTTTGTTCCATATTATCTGTCACTTTAGATTTCCAATACTGCATTAAATGCATTTTTTTCATTTTTTAACCTTATTAATTCAACAATAAGTATTAACTCTCTCTTATCACATCATAATAATTAAGGTTATTTTAGTCTTTCTAATATATTTTACCTAAAATCAAGATACATTTATTGAGCTTCTTAATACTTGTGCAAATCAAAAAACGACACATAATAGGGAACGAAGGGAGTAGTTAATAATTTGCTCAAACTAACTCAAGTTCACTGGTTTACGTCTCTCGTATGCTATTATACGAGAGTGTAAGTTTATCCAGTGCACTTACACGGTTGGGCAGTGAATTTCTTCGTTACAAAAAATAAAATGTTTGCAGATGAAATTTAACTATTGATTTCTTTCATTATTGAAGTAACTTTATAGGAGAAAAAAACATCTCAGTTCATTTCGGCACGTGTGACGACAATATCTTATACACCTAAAATTTGTTGAAATATCAAAATTTAGTAGATCAACTACGATATGAAAGTAGATAAAAAGTCATATTATACATAAATAATATATTATTTATTTACTTTCCATACAAAAAAAAAAATACAAAATCCAATTAATTACCAAATAAAACATCAACTCCAATCTCCTCCTGCCACGTGCACAGGAGTGGCAAAAGAGGAATTAACCAAGCAAGTGGAGGACCACACACACATTTCACATTTGCATATTAGAAAGTCGAAACTAACACGTATACACAATTGCACAACAGTAAAGCGTGTTTAGCGTGAAACCCGCCTTTTCCCCGTTTGGCAATTTAAACGCCACAACGCTTATTACTACTAAAAGTTCGTTGTGGTGGTTGGCTTCCCCCCGCCACCCCCTCAGCCAATATTTTCTCCTTTTAAATACATATATTTCTCCCTCCAACTTTCACCATCTCTCTCTCTCTCTCTCTCACACACACACTCTTTTTCACCTCCATCACTAATAAAATTCTCAAAATATAGGACTCCACACCAAATTTTTTAGTACTTGAATTTGATTTACTAGGCTAATTGCATAAAGAGATTTTTTGTTGATCAACAATACA
The DNA here is from genome assembly GCF_056151865.1 of Erythranthe guttata. Classification (NCBI taxonomy): domain Eukaryota; kingdom Viridiplantae; phylum Streptophyta; class Magnoliopsida; order Lamiales; family Phrymaceae; genus Erythranthe; species Erythranthe guttata. The sequence goes on along the minus strand of NC_142539.1, from coordinate 2,164,779 downwards.
ATGGCGAACGGAAACGATCAAAACCGACAACCCGAAACGGGAAAGATCTCGATCGAATCCAAATCACCACTTCCAAACTTCCACCAATCCGTTCGTCTCAAATACGTCAAACTCGGCTACCACCACTTGATCTCGCACGCCGTCCTCTACTTATTCCTACTCCCCTTACTAGCCCTATTCCCCCTCCATCTCTCGTCTCTCACGACACACGATCTACTCCAATTGTGGGACCTACTCAAATCCAATTCCTTCTCGTTTGTCATTTGCTCCACGCTAATGGTCTTTCTAGCCACACTTCACTTCATGACAAGGCCTAGAAAAGTCTACCTAGTCGACTTCGCCTGTTACAAGCCGGAAGAGGTCATGTGTAGCAAGGAAATGTTCATGGACCGGTCGAGACGCGCCGGGACTTTTACGCAGGAGAATCTGGACTTTCAGAAGAGGATCATGGAAAGATCCGGACTGGGCCAGAAGACCTACTTTCCGGAAGCCCTAATGCGGGTCCCGGCCAGCCCCAGCATGGCCGAGGCCCGCAAGGAGGCACAAATGGTCATGTTTGGTGCGATTGACGATTTGTTGGCGAAAACGGGGATTAGGGCGAAGGATATTGGGATACTCGTGGTGAATTGTAGCTTGTTCAATCCGACGCCGTCGCTTTCGGCTATGGTTGTGAACCATTACAAGCTTAGGGGGAATATTTTGAGCTATAATCTTGGTGGCATGGGTTGCAGTGCTGGATTGATCTCAATTGATCTTGCCAAACAGCTTTTGGAGGTTTTGTTTTACCCTTTTTAATCATTACTTCATTTGTTCCATAGTAACTGTTTCTTCTTAAAATTATTTTTTCCATATTATTTGTCAATTTAGATTTCCAATAATGCATTAATTACATAATTTCCACTTTATATCTTTATTAAATATTTCTAATATTCAGTTTTAATTCATTTCTCTCTCTTACTAATTATAAAATAAGGTGATTTTAGTCTAAAAACATACATTTTTCTTAAAATCAAGACACATTTAATGAAATTCTTAATCCATGTACAAAATTAAAAACGGCAATTAAAAGGGAAATATTAATCATTATTAATTATTAGTAGTAGTAATAGTAGTAGTATTTATTACGAGTTTATGATGCATTGATGAAGTTAGATGGGAGATACAGAATTAGCCTAACCAATTTTATTGAAAACTAAAGTTTGGTTTGTACCGAACGGAATCTTAAATATTGGTTCGGTATTAATTTGTTTCTAAAATTTCTAGATAATTTTTTTATAGTAATAATTATATTTTTTCTATTATATTTTTTATTTTCTAAATTTCTAGGAAATATGTATGCTTACTATACCTGATTATTTAGATCGGATGAATTTCAACCGTAAATTTGATAAATAACTGCTCACTAAATACACTTCCAACACAGGTCAACAAAAATACCTACGCCTTGGTGGTAAGCACCGAGAACATAACCCTAAACTGGTACTTCGGCAACGACCGGTCAATGCTCGTCTCAAACTGCATCTTCCGCATGGGTGGCGCCGCCATCCTCCTCTCCAACAACCCCACCCACCGCCGCCGCTCCAAGTACCAGCTCCTCCACACCGTCCGCACCCACACCGGCTCCGACCAAAAAAGCCACACGTGCGTCTACCAACAAGAAGACGAAACCCGACAAATTGGAGTTTCTTTCTCCAAAGACCTAATGTCGGTCGCCGGAGAAGCCCTCAAGACCAACATCACCACCCTAGGGCCGCTGGTCCTCCCCACATCGGAGCAGCTCCTCTTCCTCCTCACACTCGCCGCTAAAAAGATTCTCAAGATGAAGAGCATCAAGCCTTACATACCCGATTTCAAGCTCGCGTTCGAGCATTTCTGCGTGCATGCGGGCGGGCGGGCGGTGCTCGACGAGGTCGAGAAGAATCTCGATTTGAGCGAGTGGCATATGGAACCTTCTAGAATGACTCTTTATCGATTCGGGAATACTTCGAGTAGCTCTTTGTGGTATGAGTTGGCTTATTGTGAGGCTAAGGGGAGGATTATGAAGGGGGATAGGGTTTGGCAAATTGCGTTCGGGTCGGGCTTTAAGTGTAATAGCGCGGTTTGGCGGGCTTTGAAGCGGGTCGACCCGGTTCGGGAGAAGAATCCTTGGATGGATGAGATTGATGATTTTCCGGTTGAGGTGCCGAGGGTGGCGAATGTAAATTAATTGATTCTTAAATTTGAGAGAAAATAATATGTGTAATTATTTGTTTAATTAATTCATAAATATTTTACTTGAAGGAAGTTATAACTTTGTTGTATTGATATCAATTAAATGCAGTTTATGAAATTTAAGATGTCCGATATCCGTCTCGATGCGATAAGGGTTTACCTAGAAATTTTATTTTTCGACAAAACATCAATCTCCAAACGGCTAGCGAGTTAACATTAGTTATACGTGTCGATGCTCTGAAAATTGCTTCAAATATTTCGACTATTATATAAACTATATTCGTGTTTTTCTATTTACGTTTGAATGAGTACTATCTGAGGTATGGGTGACAAACCATCTACGTACAATCGATCCACGACGAAGAGGAAGTAATAAGTCGATTTTGCTCGTTTTTGTTTTGCGAATAACCCAAAAGTTATAATATTTTTTTTACAATACCAACCAACGAACAACTCACCTAATATAACATGAATCAAATTAAATGAATACATCATTTTTTTTTCAATTTTCATTATTAGTATTTTTTTATGCTATCTTATAAATACTTAGATTTTTAATTGGTTTTTTTTTATTTTTTTTTATAACTTGATATTCTATTTTAAATATTATTTATATAGTATGATGGGCATTTGTATTTTACCATTTATTATTAAGTAAAATTAGGCCAATCGCATATATTAATGAAGTCTCACATTGTCCCAATTGCCACCACTGTACCCCTAATTATGGATATAGAGTACTGAGTTGCATTAGATATAATTAAATACTTAGGTTTGGTATACTCTAATTCTGCATTTAAAAATTAAAATTGTTCACTTGCATGTAACACTAAATCTGTAGCTACGACGTGGTCCAAATTTTGGTGAATTTAACTTCACAAGTAAATTACAACCAACTCTTCAAATAATATTAAATTACAAAAACCACCCTCATATTTCGGTAATTACAATTACCCTTAACTATGAATCTTCTTACACGTCCACAAACATAACCTTCTAGATTCCGTGAAATGTTCTCTAGTTCACTCGTTTTGTGTAAAAATGCAACTTCTGATGCACCACAATCTGATATATATATACAAGCCAAAAAACACATCTTATATATGATGCTTCAAAATGTGGAGCTCGAATGAGATAAAACGGGTACAAAATTGAGAATATTCCATGTAATTTAAAAGATTTCACTAAATTTATATTTGTGTAATACCCATACAAAAGAGGGTTTTCGTAATTTGATCATACATCAAGGGTGGCCGTAATTACCCAATATATATCCAAAAAAGTGAAAATCTAAAAATAGGCTTAAAGATTCCCTTTTCGGAAGGGTAGTAGTAACCTCAAATTTATAATAATATAGACAGGGGTTAGGTAAAAATAAAAATAATAAGAATCAAATGCTCATTCAAGATTTCACATACATAAATATCCAACTCGTTTTCACCATTTTCCCTCATCGATCAAGAAAAAAGTAATATACCACACATAAAAAATGACATCACAAGGTCAAAAATCCAACACCACAAAAACCCCGAACGGAGAACCCGACTTCCGTTCCTCGATTCGGCTCAAATACGTGAAACTAGGGTTTCATTACCTAATTTCCAACGCAATGTACCTCTTAACAATCCCTCTTCTTCTTGCAGTTGCGGCTAATCTCTCGACTAGCGACCTCCAACATGCACTCGAAGCGTCCAACTACCACCTCCGATACAACACCCTCACCGTTCTCGCATGCACCTCTCTAGTGGCGGTGTTGGCCACCGCTTACTTCATGAGCCGCCCCAGAGCCGTTTATCTGGTCGACTTCGCTTGTTACAAGCCCGATTCTTCTTTAATGTGCACTAGAGACGAGGTTACCGAAAAAGTTTCGAAATTCATAAGCGAAGATTGCGGGGTTTTCGTGAAGAAGGTTCTAGAAAAGTCCGGACTGGGTGACATGACTTATGTCCCCGGCCTTAAGGAATTCCCGCCAAAACAAATCTTTGAATCCACTAAGGAAGAAGCGAAAGCCGTTATATTTGGGGCCATTGATAACTTGTTCGAGAAAACTCGAGTGAACCTTAAAGATATCGGCATTGTTGTCGTTAATATATCCGCTTTTAACCCTACACCGTCACTGTCTTCCATGATCATCAACCGCTACAAGCTGAGGGGCCATGTGGTGAGCTGCAACTTAGGCGGCATGGGTTGCAGTGCCGGAGTAATTAGTATCGACCTTGCAAAGCGGCTCTTACAAGTAATATCTTTGTCCCTTAACCACATACTATATATATATATATATATATATATATATATATATATATATATATATATATATATATATATATATATATATATATATATATATATATATATATATATATATATATATATAGGGTGATTAGGGTTTAGCTCGATAATTTTCGAGCCCTACGCACCCTTAACTTTTTAAAAATGAGAAAATTAAATGGTTGAACTTGTGATTAACACCGATCACGAGATTAAAAGGGTTTATAGTTGGTATAAAATGTAATTTGGGAGAAAATTGAAAGTTTTAATATGGGTAAATTACGAAAACCCTTCTGAACTTAAGTTAAATAACGAAAAACACCTCCACCTACTCGTAATTACCAAAAACCCCTGAGGTTTGTTTCCGTCTTATACCAACCCCTTACAGTTACAGTGTGACTTTTCACTGATTTTTTTTATTCCAAGGAATAGACTTTACACATTTTCATATATTTTCTTTTATTTCTCACCTATTTAATAAAAAGGTATAATAGAATGTACACATTTTAGGTTAAAAATCTCGATCAACAGTTAATCAGAGGGGAATTTTGGTTATTACGAATAGGTGGGGGCATTTTGTGTTATTTAGTCTAAGTTTAGGGTGTTTTTCGTAATTTACGCAAGTTGTAATCATGACCCAGGTACAACCCAACACGTACGCGCTAGTCATGAGTTTGGAATGCGTGTCAAATTTCTACACCGGCAAAGACCGATCGAAGCTCCTCCCCAACTGCCTCTTCCGCATGGGCGGCGCCGCCGTCCTCCTATCGAACCGATCCTCCGACCGCCGCCGCTCCAAGTACCAGCTCACCCACACCGTCCGCACCCACACGGGCGCCGACGACAGAGCCTACGCTAGTGTGACGCAGAACGAGGACGTCGACGGAATCGTCGGCGTCTCGCTCTCGAAGGACCTGATGGCCGCCGCCGGAGATTCCCTCCAGAAGAACATCACGCGCCTGTCGCCGCTGGTCCTCCCGGCGTCGGAGCAGCTCCTCTTTCTGGCCACCCTGGTGGCCAGAAAGTTCCTGAGGATGAAGCACGTGAGGCCGCACGTGCCGAATTTCAAGACGGCGTTCGAGCACTTCTGCATACACACCGGCGGGAGAGGGGTTCTGGACACGATGGAGAAGAATCTCCGGCTGACGGAGTCGGACATGGAACCTTCTAGAATGACGCTCTACAGATTCGGGAACACGTCGAGCAGCTCGATATGGTACGAGCTGGCGTACGCGGAGGCGAAGGGGAGGATCCGAAAGGGGGACCGGGTCTGGCAGCTCGCGTTCGGGTCGGGTTTCAAGTGCAACAGCGGCGTGTGGCGCGCGTTGAAGACCGTTGACCCGAATACGGAGATCCATAATCCGTGGAGCGACGAGATTCATCGGTTTCCAGTTTAATTTCTTCGCAGTAAACGATGTCGTCTCTGTTTGCTACTGTATTAAGACCGCGTTTAGTTGGTAAGATTTGCCAAGATTAACTAAATAGTAATGTTTAGTTTGATGTTTGGTTAGTCCGGATAGAATAAAATAACACTTGATATTAATAAAAAATGTCTCGATTTAATCATTCCCCAAAGTTGTTTTAAATGAATAATTTGTTCTTTCTTTTTTTTTTTTTTTCTTTTAACATTATTGTATCAATGTAATTGACACATGCAGTTGGAACTCTATATATAATATATAAAGAACACATTGCCCAAAATTTATATTTGATATTTTAGTTAGGGTGGTGATTGGAGTGGAATTTCTGATTTCCGCTAATTTGTTCCGGTACGTCATTTTTTGAATTTAGATAATATTTTTCAATCCGAGTTTTGAAAGTTTTGGTTTTCGATTTTTAGGAAAGGCATATTAGATCTCGATCTTCGTCTCTATTTCAAGCAAGTGGAGGACCACACACACATTTCACATTTGTATATTAGAAAGTCGAAACTAATACGTATACACAATTGCACAACAATAAAGCGTGTTTAGCGTGAAACCCGCCTTTTCCCCGTTTGGCAATTTAAACGCCACAACGCTTATTACTATTAAAAGTTCGTTGTGGTGGTTGGCTTCCCCCCCAACCCCCTCAGGCAATATTTTCTCCTTTAAATACATATATTTCTCCCTCCAACTTTCACCAACTCTCTCTCTCTCTCTCTCTCTCTCTCTCTCTCTCTCTCTCTCTCTCTCTCTCTCTCTCTCTCTCTCTCTCTCTCTCTCACACACACATACACACACTCTTTTTCACCTCCATCACTAATTAAGTTCTCAAAATATAGGACTCCACACCAAATTTTTTAGTGCTTGAATTTGATTTACTAGGCTAATTGAATAAAGAGATTTTTTTGTTGATCAACAATACAATGGCGAACGGAAACGATCGAAACCGACAACCCGAAACGGGAAAGATCTCGATCGAATCAAAATCACCACTCCCAAACTTCCACCAATCGGTTCGTCTCAAATACGTCAAACTCGGCTACCACCACTTGATCTCCCACGCCGTCGTCTACTTACTCCTACTCCCCTTACTAGCTATGTTTCCCCTCCAATTCTCGTCTCTCACGACACACGATCTACTCCAATTGTGGGACCTACTCAAATCCAATTCCTTCTCGTTTATCGTTTGCTCCACGCTAATAGTCTTTCTAGCCACACTCCACTTCATGACAAGGCCTCGAAAAGTCTACCTAGTCGACTTCGCTTGTTACAAGCCGGAAGAGGTCATGTGTAGCAAGGAAATGTTCATGGACCGGTCGATACGCGCGGGGACTTTTACGCAGGAGAATCTGGACTTCCAGAAGAGGATCATGGAAAGATCCGGACTGGGCCAGAAGACCTACTTTCCGGAAGCCCTGATGCGGGTCCCGGCCAGCCCCAGCATGGCCGAGGCCCGCAAGGAGGCACAGATGGTCATGTTTGGTGCGATTGATGATTTGTTGGCGAAAACGGGGATTAGGGCGAAGGATATTGGGATACTCGTGGTGAATTGTAGCTTGTTCAATCCGACGCCGTCTCTTTCGGCTATGGTTGTTGTTGGGTGCTAAATACCTAACACGCAAGTGCACATATCGCAAACAAGTAGTAAAAGTGGACTCGTGAGAGTCGGATGTCGATCCCACAGGGAATACGTAAATTATCTAATCCTAAGTACCAAATTCTAACAACTATGATTTTTATCCAGCCTACGCAAGTTTGTCGAATTAAATCAATTAAACAATTAAAATAATTAAGAAAACAAAGAATCACGAGAAAATATCAATATAAAACGGATCTAGGATTTTATCTTCCCCCTATGCAAGAATTGCTCACCCAAAACCCCTCAATTATGAAATATATGATTCATGATTATTAACCCGAGACACTAATTTACTCATAACCCGCTGTCGTGTGTATTATGAGTCTATTATTCATAAACGATTCACTATATGTCTATGCAAACCAATTATAAATAAAGCATTAACTCACAAGTCTCGTAAATGGCTACCTAAGGTGATATCTGTATATCTACAACACCACATGCAATTGACACACTCATCCGGTGAAAACTACTCGAAGGTTCTTCTACTTACCGTCTAATTATCAAAATAGCTCTGTCGAGTCAATCCCAATAATCACAGATAAAGCACATAAATTGATCAAGTTCATGTACTAACAATCATAACAAGCAGAAGAAATAATCATAAAATCATAATTCCATAATCTCAAGAAAACGGGTTCACCATCCCCACATAGGGTTCCAACAAAATCCTAGATTAAAAACTTAGCTACTCATGTTATCTACGAAAAACATAATAAAAATATAAAAACACATAGATTAAGAAAAGATAGAATAAAGAAGAATTGTGATGAAGAGTTGTCAATTCTCCGTCTTCGATTCTTCGTTCTCTCGCTCCTCTTGCTCCAAGGTTGTGTCAAAAGTCCTTTGATTCGTGCTTGGTTTGGGCTTAAATAGATGTCCCAACTTGGTAGATGATTCTAGGTTTTCTTGTGTGTTTAAAAGTCCAAAATTGTCTCCAGCGTGATTTGGCACGGCCGCGCGAAAATCAGTGCAATTCTCGCACGGCCGCGCGAGAATCGCCGAAACCTTCTGCCCAATTTCTGCATTTGGCACGGCCGTGCCAAAAATAGGCTAAATTTGGCACGGCCGCGCGGGCATTTTCAGCCAATTTTCAGCATTTTTGTTTATTTCACTTTTGGCCCATATTTTCTCCAAAATTGCAGTTTTGACCCCAAACTTTTCCAATTCTTCAATTTGTACCTAGAATACAATAAATCAACTTTTTAAGCACCAATTATCGTAAATTCACACAAAAAGCTCAAATAAAAAGATACGATAAAGTGTAAAAATATACACTTAACAGTTGTGAACCATTACAAGCTTAGGGGGGATATTTTGAGCTATAATCTTGGTGGCATGGGTTGCAGTGCTGGATTGATCTCAATTGATCTTGCCAAACAGCTCTTGGAGGTTTGGTTTTAAACTTTTTAAATAATATAAATTTTATTTTTACTTTTCGGTAATTACAAATAGGTGGGGATATTTTTTGTTATTTAGCCTAAGTTCAGGGGATTTTTTTCGTAATTTACCCTGATTTCTAAACTTTCTAAATAATATTTTTTGTAGTACTATTTATATTGTTTATATTATATTTTTTATTTTCTAAATTTTCTAGGAAATATGTATACTTACTATACCTGATTATTTAGATCGGTTGAATTAGAATCGTAGATTTGATAAAATAACTACTCACTAAATACACTTTAAACGCAGGTGAACAAAAACACGTACGCCCTCGTCGTCAGCACCGAGAACATAACCCTAAACTGGTACTTCGGCAACAACCGGTCAATGCTCGTCTCAAACTGCATCTTCCGCATGGGCGGCGCCGCCATCCTCCTCTCCAACAACCCCACCCACCGCCGCCGCTCCAAATACCAGCTCCTCCACACCGTCCGCACCCACACCGGCTCCGATCAAAAAAGCCACACGTGCGTCTACCAGCAAGAGGACGAAACCGGACAAATCGGAGTTCTCTCTCTAAAGACCTAATGTCGGTCGCCGGAGAAGCCCTCAAGACCAACATCACCACCCTAGGGCCGGTTGTCCTCCCCACATCGGAGCAGCTCCTCTTCCTCCTCACACTCGCCGCGAAAAAGATTCTCAAGATGAAGAGCATCAAGCCTTACATACCCGATTTCAAGCTCGCATTCGAGCATTTCTGCGTGCACGCGGGCGGGCGGGCGGTGCTCGACGAGGTCGAGAAGAATCTTGATTTGACCGAGTGGCACATGGAACCTTCTAGAATGACTCTTTATCGATTCGGGAATACTTCGAGTAGCTCTTTGTGGTATGAGTTGGCTTATTGTGAGGCTAAGGGGAGGATTATGAAGGGGGATAGGGTTTGGCAAATTGCGTTCGGGTCGGGCTTTAAATGTAACAGCCGGTTTGGCGGGCTTTGAAGCGGGTCGACCCGGTTCGCGAGAAGAACCCTTGGATGGATGAGATTGATGAGTTTCCGGTTGAGGTGCCGAGGGTGGCGAATATAAGTTAATTGATTCTTGATTTGAGAGAAAATAATATGTATAATTATTTGTTTAATTCATAAATATTTTACTTGAAGGAAGTTAGTTTGTTGTATTGGTATCAATTAAATGCAATTTGTGAAATTTAGGGTGTTCGATCCGTCCGGATGCGATTAGGGTTTACGTATATATTTTATTTTCGACAAAACATCAATCTCCAAACGGCTATCGAGTTAATATTATGTGTCGATGCTCTGAAAATCGCTTCCAATTCGACTATTATATAAACTACATTCGTATAATATTCTTCTATTTATTTTTGAATGCGTATATATGTACATGAGGTATGGGTGACAAACCATCTACAATCGATCGACGACGAAGAGGAAGCAAGTTATAATATTTTCGGAAAATACCGACCAACGAATTAAACAACTCACCTAATATAACATGAATCGAATGAATACATTAAATTTTTTTTTCATTATCACTACTTTTTATGCTATATATCTTATATATACTTGAATTTTTAGTTAGTTTTATTATATTTTTTTATAACTTGATATTCTATTTTAAATATTATTTAATAGTTTATACTATATAGGATACATGCATGAAGTACAATTATTAAGTCTTACATTGTTCCAATTGCCACCACCGTACCACTAATTTTGGGTATAGAGTACTGAGTTGCATTATATATAATTAAATAGTTAGGTTTGGTGTACTCTAATTCTGCATTTAAAAGTTTTAACTTGCATGTAACATTAAATCTGTAATTACAACGTGGTACAGATTTTGGTGAATTAACTTTATACTTTATAACTATCGTACTATATGTATATATATAGAAAGTCAATTTACGCAAAAAAAAAAAAAAAAACAAAAAAAAACCCTTATGTTTGGGTAACTGTGGATATATCTTCTTACATGTTCAATCTTATAGTGTCAAATTTAACAGAATCTTCTACATTCCGTAGAATATTCTCTAGTTTGTACTCTTTTTGTGTAAAAATGCAGTTTCTGATGCACCACAATCTCATTTTTACAAGCCAAGAGACACATCCTATGATCATCGCTTGCTTCAAAATGTGGAGTTCGAATTGGATAAAACGAGTATGATGATGCTAAAAATAGATCACCTTAAATAGTTGAGATCGAGGGAGCTGGGAGAGCAAAGTGGATCACTGCTCACGTGCTAGATGGCCCTGAGATACCTGTGAACAAAGAACACGTGAACTAGGCCGGGGTTGATCCGGCGGAAACCCCTCCGACGCTCAAGTCAGACGTGCAGATTGTGGAAATAGTTCAGAGAATACAAATTATCGTATTACTCAAAATAATAGGGCGTACCTTTAATGAATGAATTATCTCGTTATTTATACCTTGTCAATTGGTTTGTGACTAATTTGTTGGGCCAAACCTTATTTGAAGGTAATTGGGCTTTCGTAGTATTATTCTTCTAGATCGGGCTCTTGGCCCAGTATGTAGAGAAATAGTAGGCTAATTGGGCTGGCCCAATTAGGTATATCAGAGTACAAATTTGAGAATATTCCATGTTATCTAGAAGATCCCACTAAATTTGACACGATAAGGGTGGACGTGTAAGAAGTTTCAAAGTTGATGGGGTGATTATATTGTAACTACCCAAACAAACGGGGTTTT